>NC_089823.1:121192411-121494911 GCF_035046505.1 Tiliqua scincoides | reverse complement strand
TTGGTTCACTGTCAAGCTCCTCCAACACAGGCAGGCACTCAATGTTCGGCACTTCTTCGGTGACTACATTTTCTCTGGAATATAGCTCAGAGTAGTGCTGCACCCAGCGTTCCATCTGCTGCGCCTGATCCTGGATGACCTCGCCTGTGGCAGACTTCAGAGGGGCAATTTTCTTCAGTGTTGGACCTAGGCCTGCTTGATACCATCATACATCCCCTTGATGTTGCCCGTGTCAGCTGCTATCTGTATCTGGGAACAGAGCTGGAGCCAATAGTCATTAGCACATCTCCTGGCAGTCTGCTGGACTTTGCTGCGAGCAGCTCGGAGGACCTGCAAGTTGCGCTCACTGGGACAGGCCTTGTATGCTGCTTGAGCCAACAGGTCCACCACTGATATGGTATGTCCCTTAGACAACTGCAGGAGAAATGCAGGGAACAACGACAGCCACTCTTTATAGCCTTCATAGATCTCACGAAGGCTTTCAACCTGGTCAGCAGGGATGGCCTCTTCAAGATCCTCCCCAAGATTGGATGTCCATCCAGGCTCCTCAGCATCATCAGATCCTTCCACAAGGACATGAAGGGCATTGTTGTCTTCGATGGCTCGACATCAGACTCCTTTGACATCCGAAGCGGCGTGAAGCAGGGCTGTGTTCTTGCACCAACTTCATTTGGGATTTTCTTCCCTGTCCTGCTGAAGCAGGCCTTTGGAACTGCAACAGAAGGCATCTATCTCCGGACCAGATCAGACGGAAAGCTCTTCAACCTCTCCAGACTGAGAGCAAAGTCCAAAGTCCAGCTGAAATGTCTGTGTGACTTCCTCTTTGCCGACAATGCAGCTGTCACTACCCACTCTGCCAAAGATCTACAGCAGCTCATAGATTGTTTCAGCAAGGCCTGCCAAGATTTTGGACTGATGATCAGCCTGAAGAAAACACAGGTCATGGTTCAGGATGTGGACTCACCTCCCCGTATTACAATCTCTGAGCATTAACTGGAGGTTGTCCATGACTTTGTGTACCTTGGCTCAACGATCTCCGACACTCTTTCTCTCGATACCGAGCTAAACAAACGCATCAGTAAAGCAGCTACCACGTTTTCCAGACTCACAAAGAGAGTCTGGTCCAACAAGAAGCTGATGGAACATACCAAGATCCAGGTCTACAGAGCTTGCGTCCTGAGTACACTTCTGTACTGCAGCAAGTCATGGACTCTTCGCTCACAACAGGAGAGGAAACTGAACGCTTTCCAGCGCTCCTTCCGACGCATCCTTGGCATCACCTGGCCAAACAACACAGTCCTGGAACATGCTGGAATCCCTAGCATGTATGCACTGCTGAAAGAGAGACGCCTGCGTTGGTTCGGTCATGTCGTGAGAATGGATGATGGCTGGATCCCAAAGGATCTCCTCTATGGAGAACTCGTGCAAGGAAAGTGCCCTACAGGTAGACCACAGCTGTGATACAAGGACATCTGCAAGAGGGATCTGAAGGCCTTAGACCTCAGCAAGTGGGAAACCCTGGCCTCTGAGTGGCCTGCTTGGAGGCAGGCTGTGCAGCATGGCCTTTCCCAGTTTGAAGAAACACTTGGCCAACAGACTGAGGCAAAGAGGCAAAGAAGGAAGGCCCACAGCCAGGGAGACATACCAGGGACAGACTGCACTTGCTCCTGGTGTGGAAGGGATTGTCACTCCCGAATTGGCCTTTTCAGCCACGCTAGACACTGTTCCAGAACCACCTTTCAGAGCGCGATACCATAGTCTTTTGAGACTGAAGGTTGCCAACTTATAACTTATATAGGAAAGCAGCCTTTCTTTTTAATTCTGTGCTCAAAATGAGTTCTACACGCTTGTGGTATGAGTTCTTGCGGTTTAGTTTACATAAATATGCTTGCTTTATTCTGGTAAACAAAAAGGGTGTAACAGTGAGACAGCCACCAGGTTATATTTATTAAAGCCTGTTAATTAACAAGAAGAATAAAACATTTCTTTAAAAAAAATTTCTGGACTTAATGAATAAAAGTTACTTACAATGTAAACATCCCTAACAATAACATCCCTTAACCAAAAAAATACCTGAGTAGTGTTCTGTGTGTGGGTGTATGTTGCTGGTTGTTATATCAGATTCCAATTAAGTGTCTCAGAGTGGTTTACACCAACTATGCTTAACGACAAGATGTTGTTATGGTTAATACAGTGAATTTATAAAGAAGCATTATTGGAGTCCATACCATGGAATAAATGTTGCGTTATGAATAACAAATATGACTGTGGGGGAAAATAATGTGATTTTTTTTCTTTTTAAAAAAGTGGGTACAATTGTATTTATATAAGAATAGAACTGCCCAGACTTATCGCCTGCCATGTCATAGCAGGCATGCAGAGACATGCTATGGTGGTGTGAGGGTTATAGGACAGCCGACAGGAGGCAAGTATAAAATATTTTTTTTTACCTGAAGGGATTTTTCAAAACCAATTTGGGATGTCACAGTGGGGGGAGACCAGCTAGCCTGTTCTTCAAAGCAGGGGTGCCCAAACCCCGGCCCTGGGGCCACTTGCGGCCCTCGAGGCCTCTGTGAGCCCCCAGTCTCCAATGAGCCTCTGGCCCTCTGGAGATTTGTTGGAGCCCTCACTGTCCTGATGCAACTGCTCTCAGCATGAGGGCGACTCTTTGACCTCTCGCATGAGCTGTGGGATGAGAGCTCCCTCCACTGCTTGCTGTTTCACATCTGTGATGCAGCAGCGGCAGTAAAGGAAAGGCCAGCCTTGCTTTGTGCAAGGCCTTTTATAGGCCTTAAGCTATTGCAAGGCCTTCATTCATTTATATAAGTTCATCTTTAATATATTCATTTATGTAAATTTATGTAAATTTATTCAAATTTTAAATGTAAATTAATTCTTTTTTCCCCCGGCCCCCGACACAGTGTCAGGGAGATGATGTGGCCTCCTGCCAAAAACTTTGGACACCCCTGCTTGAAAGGGTAAAAAGCAAACTTTCTTTTCGGCAAGCCCATCATTGCAGAAATATCTAAAGTAGCTCCTTGGATCTCTGAGTCATATTATAAGTAGGTAGGTAGGTTTATCCATTCATTCATGTCCACCTCTTGGTGACTTTATAGGTGAAAGTTTTAATGAAATGACTAAAAAATGTTTCATAAATACAGGTTTTGCACAGTAGTTTCTGAAGGAAAAAAACCATGGGTCAGTTCAGCTTTTCATTGGAGAAGCTACCACTTTACTATAGGAATGTACCCTGATGTACAAAATGTTGGGTAAGCATGCTACAACAGCAGCTCATCTTGTTTCCTTAAGGAAAGACAGATCATTTTGGAACAAAAGCAATAGCTTCCAAATCAGAACTACTGATTTGGTATAGAGCAACAACTTCTCTTATTTCCTTCTTCCCCTCTCTCTTTAAGACATCATTGGAGGGCCAGCACTATGGGTCATTGTGCATTTAGGTAAGAAGTGTCATATAGTCAGAACATAGAGCTATATTGTGTAGCTCAGTATTGTTGACTATACTGCAGATTTGGTCTGGAGAAAGGGGACATTTGAATGGACAGTGATAGCAGTGGCAAATCAGCAAGTAGGGGCCCACAGATGGCATCTGCTCCAAGCCACCAACCTGCCAAAAAATAAACAGAAGCTAAAGCTGCCTTTTCCTACTCAGAATGCTAAAAATGCAGAGATGCTTTCATTCATGCAGTGGGAGAATGTCTGAACAGAACTAATTGGGCTTGAAAATTGTTAGAATAAAACATGATGTCTTTTACAGGGACTTTTGAACTTTTTCTCCTCCATTATGCCAAACTTTTACATTTATTTTAAGCTTTTATGGTGGAAGCTTGGAGTGATCTGAAATATGAATAATGAGGTGGTGCAATGTAAAGACCAATTTACAAGAATGCCTCATAATATAGGTACTCTAAGGAATAATCACTGCAATTTATGAATTGGCTAGGCCAACTTCAACTACTTTAGATTAAGCAATTACTTGACATTTCTTTGTAAGTTTTTATCTAGTTTGTTAATGAAAAGGTTAAGATCTTTATCCAAGGCAGAGCAGCATTCTGAGATATTTATCTGAGGATATCACAAACGGCTTTCTTACCTTAAGGTCCAGTCCTGTCCTTGAGATATGTCAGTGTATCTTCATGCACACCAGTGTAATGAAAGCCTCGTAGTGTGGGTCCACCAACTGACAGATGCAACACAAATGCTGGTACAACATCAGAAAAATGCCATGCCACTTTAGCTCAGATGTCACTCAGATGTCAGCTCAATTTTGCCAATGGAGTAGTTTAAGATGTGGCATGGGAGGGATATAGGAGGATCATGGGAGATATGAGAAGGAGTTCACTAACAACAGAGCTGGCATAGGTAGGAGTAACCCTATAAGAAACAATGGGAAAGGGGAAAGCAATCGAAAATTTCACCTCCTGCCACCACCTGCTCCTCTCACTTTCCTACAACAGAACAAAGGATACAAACTACATTTGGCAGCCAATCACAGCATACCAACCCCAGAAGTAAAGCCCCTTCCAGGAAGACTACAGCTCAGACAATCATGCATGGGATGGAGCTGTACCATTCTGGTCTCCCAAAGGGGGACTTTGGTGATGGAACCATGCTGCAAAGGCAGTTGGCGCACACAGGTAGCCATTTGCACAAAAAACCTCTTGTCCCTCACAACCTGTATGGCAAAATAGTTAACAAATTATCTTCTCAGAATTCTTATTGCAAGTATTCTGTTCCAGGAAGACTCTACAAACCCCCAACCCAAACCTTTGCCTTGCTACCCCACAGGGAAAGGTCAGTACACCCTTCACAGGTAAGCAAAGGGGGCGGGACGGATGGATGGAATTCAGTGTCATTATGCCATAAATCATTAATGCTGCATCTCTGTCTTATGTCCCCATTTCTGATTATTCAGAATTGTCAAACATGTACATTCTTATTCAACTAAGAGGGCATGTCTGCTACTTTTTGGTGCATTCCAGGGGCTGCAACCATTGATTCTGCAGGCCAAACACCCATGTAAATACTTTTTTGGGGGGTTTTGTTTCTTTTTCAGGACTGCAGTATTGCACAGAGGGTGGAATGTTAGTCCTCTGAGTGCAGCCCCTCCCAGAGGAGAGGGAAAGATAATGTCCCAAGTCACTATGCTCTCACCCCCGACAGGGCCCCACTGCATGTACACTCTGGTGGCATCACTCTCCACCACCAATACATCAAAGGAATAACTTTTGACCAGAAAAGAGTACAGGTAGAGAGAGAGAGAGCTCCTCTAGAAGAGGGAGATGCACACTCAGTAAACACTCAGTGTTTACTGAGTGTGTGTTTACTGAGTGTGCATCTCCTTCTTCTAGAGGAGCTCTCTCTCTCTACCTGTACTCTTTTCTGGTCAAAAGTTATTCCTTTGATGTATGTGTTTATATGACTGAGATGAGGGATGTGAATGCTGAATTCAGTTCTTTTCTCCCTTTGCTGCTGATGCTACTGTGATTCCAGTGGGGTGGGAGAAATGACATCCTTGTGTCATGTGTTGCGTGTTTGTGTGTGTTTGGTGTCCTTGAGGCATATCTCCATGGTTGAGGTGGTGCCTGTGTTGCTCATTCCTAGTGTGCCCCCCCAGCTCATTGGCCCTGGCCCTGCCCCTGTTCTGTCCTTTGCTCTGTGTCTTTCCCCTTCCTCTCTTCCTGCCTTTGCTGTTCTCTCCTGTCTGAGTGCCTTGGTTCTTTAACCCTTCCACTTCTTCCATGGCTCCTTCTTCACCTTCCCTCTCTTACCCTTCACTCTTCTGTACCTTTCTCCATCCACCTCCCTCCATTCCTCCTCTCCTTGCCTACTTTCCAGCCCTCTTCCAGGTCTCCTTTCTTGCCTCTCTTCCCTCTTCTGCCTGCTTCCCAGCAGCATTTGAAGCTTCCCCCCCTCTCCTGGCTACACCTCCTCCTGCTCCACTTCTCTGGCCAACTGCTCTCTGCTGTTGCCAGCCCTGAGTCACCTGGGGATGATGTCATCCAGGTGCCTTCGACCTACCCAGCCAACCAGAGCCAGCTTGCACAGGCTGCATGGTCTCCCAGCAGTCAGAACTCCACATTTTGACATGGAGAATGTTCATTCCTGAAACACTGATATCAAAATTTAAATTAAATAAAATAGGGACCAAGAAGACTTTGGAGATTGAAAGTCTACAGCAGGGGTCTCCAATCCCTGGCCAGGGGGCCAGGTGCAGACTGCGGCAAGCCTCTATCCAGCCTCTTTGTTATAACAAATACAGAGGTGCAATGTTTGAATCTAGAATGGCCAGCCTCTGGTCCCAACAGCCTCTCGTACACTCGAACAAACACAACTGGAGTTGTGCTCCAGTCACACCCCGAGGGTGTTCTGAGCAGCTCTCAGAACACGTTTTAAAGGCCTAAAAACATCACTTCCTGGTTTTCCCAAAAAACCCGAAAGTAACTTTTTGTGCCCTCCGAAGGCCTTAGAAGTCTTTCTGAGTGTCAGCAAGGCCTCCACGGCCCTCAAAAATTCTCCAGGTGTTTCCTGTGATATGCTGGTCCTGAGGTATTTACTCCTGGATGTTCATGTAAGCTGCTTGTGGGGTGGGGGGAGTCCATTTAAGTGTGCGCTTTATTTCTGTGGTGTGTGTGGTGCTTGGAGAAATCCTGGAAATTGGAGCCCATTTATTCATTCATCTAAATTCCATCTCTATTTATTTAGATTTTATATTTAAAATCTATTTATTTTTCTGACCCTTGGCAGCATGCCAGATATTTGATAAGGCCTTCTGGCCAAAAAATTTGGAGACCCCTGGTCTACAAGAACATTAGAAATTTGTCACTCAGGAACATGAGTGAACTGTACAAGCAAAAGAATAATGGAACTTTGACTGTTCTTAACCTCTGATTCTTTTTAGTTATGTATGTGCCTGGAGTACATGTTGCAATCAAGACATGGTTCTAGGGGTGAACAAGATATTTGTATCAAAAGTTGCAAATGTTTGGTTTTGAGGCATAAAAGAAGGATCAGGGAGATGGTTTGATCTGTCATGTTCTGAATCCAAATGTGATTGCCTTCCCTAAGGGAAACATCACAGCTGGTAAATATAGCTTGTAAATATAGAAAAACTTGACCGTGATAAGATCTTGCATTTCCAACAATATTTAAGTCAAATTATTTTCTTTGTTATGTTTTTCTTCATTTTCTGTATCCATTTGCATTACTTTGTCACTTGATAATTGGTTAATTTTTAGTTTAGAAAAAATCATTAACCTACTGATATTTCATTCATTTGTCATTTGGATTAATATTCATTGGTTAATCAAGAGTATTTCATTTCATCTCCATTGTAATCATTATCACAACTCTTTAGAAAAGCAATTAATATTCAAGTTTATTGATTTATAATACTGTGGGTACAGGGAAGGCCATCCCTGTTGTTCATGGGCTTGAACCTGCCCCAATCCCATTTAACCTGTGTGCCAGCAGCATGGGACATATTCTGGTGGCAAGAAAGCCAGGCTGCTGTCTTGTGCTTTGGGGCCACTGCCACAAATGGTGAGTAACACAGCATGTGTATCGGCAGCTCCAGGAGCTCCACTGGCCCCTGTATGTTGTACGGGGTGTGTGTGTGTGTGTGTGTGTGTGTGTGTGTGTGGACAGACCATGGGCAGGGAGGGGGAGTAACAGGGAATTTGGGGGAAGGAACCCAGGGAGTGTGTTGAGGGAAGGAGGGGTTGGATCCTGCTACTGCCGATTCTGGTCCCTATGCCATCCAGGGCCAGGATCACAGGGTGCTGTCCTCTTGTAGGATGCTACCCCCCCAACATCTGGGGGCCTTTGGAATACCAGGGAGGCCTTGCTTTTAGGTCAAAAACCAGAAGTAGTTATTTTTGACTTTAAGGAGGCTTCAAAACGCTTCATAGGGTCAGGAAGGCAGTGTGTAGCCTCCCCAGCTCTCAGAATGCCCCTGGATGGGGGAGGGGGTGGCAGCAGGGGCTGAGAAAGGTGGTGCCATCCCTGCAGGTGTGAGGAGTTTGCCACCCTAGGAACACCACTGGATTCAGCAGCAATCATATGCACCAGATCCTAACCTCAGTTTTTTGCCCCATCCTCTTCCCTGGCTCTTCTCATATTTACTTCTGCTTTATGGCTGGTATTGATCCGAGGATACACATAAATAATCAAGGAGCTTACAAAGTGATAAGGGAAAATTACCTCTATCCCATCATCCAGATCATTTATATCAATGTTGAACAGCACAGGCCAAAACAGAACCCTGTGGTACGCTACTTGCTACCTCTCTCCAGGTTAGCGTAGGCCCATTTAAAAGGATTCTTTCAGAATAATTGTTCAAACAGCTTTTAATCCACAAGTAATACCATCTGGCCCACATTTTACCATTTTATCCACAAAGATATCACCACAAAGATGTGGGCCCAATCCTGTCCTCACAGTACTGTGTACAGAGAGATTCTCCACTCTGCAGAGTGCTTTCATCAGTACAAGACTAGGAGGCTGCACCAGTGGCATCATACAGACCAGCTGCCAGCAGGGTTCTGCCTGTGGTGGGGGTGGATAGTGGTGGTGCTAACATCTACCATATCCAACCCCTCAGTGTAGGCCTGTCAGGTTCCAGGCAGGCTCCTCAGAGATCTATGCCAGCAAAAGAACTAGCATAAGTCTGCGGACACCCATAGGTCCCATAGGGGACCGGGCAGTGACTGTGAAGTAGCTGTCTGCTGGCATGCTGGATATAGTGGCTACTGTATGTCAGGGAAGATAAGGAGATCACCAGGCAAATGATGTGGTGTTGACAATGATTTCCATGTTTTGGGAATCATGGGAATCCCATGATTCCCTTGATGGCAGCTCTGGGAAAGGCAGGGCTAGTGGCTGGAGTCGTAGAGGCTGCAGTCCACAACTGTAATTAATTAAGGTCAATGGAGACTTTGATGGGCATGAACTGAAGAGGTGGCTCACACCTGAGCCTCATTTTAGATTGGTGGGACTCTGCATGGACTGAAGAGGTGGCTTACACCTGAGTCTCATTTGGATAACAGGGGCTTGCAGGAATAAAAACAGCCCCATAAGGAACATGACAAAATGGAGGGGGACGCTGGGTCTCTACTTGACAGATCTCTATTGGACCCATTCAAGGACAAATGCGGGAACGCTGCTGATTCATCGCCAAACTGCTAGATTGCCACTGGGAAGATTCTGTTGGACTGTGCTTTGAAGCTGCTGTGGACTTGCACTAGATACTTTGGACTCCTAAGCTAAGTGAACTTTTGGGGGAAGGGAAAGCCTCTGGACAAGAGGGATTGCCAGGGAGTGTTTGTGTAGCAATAAATTGTGTTAATTGCTCTCAAACTGATAAAATGGTCTGTAGTGTTTCCTTTGCACACTGCAGCAGCCTTTTTTTGGAGAAGGGGAGGTGCTAATTAGTCAGAAAGTGGGCATTGGAAGGGAGATGGAATAGTTCGGACGGGACACTGTACTGGTGGCCTTGTGTCCTGCATGCCATCAGGGGACAGAATTAGATTGTGTCAATTGCTTTTCTAAAATCTATGTCTATTGCATTCCTACGGTCTATCAGACTAATCATTCTATCAAAGAAAAAGATAAAGTTAGTCTGGCATGATTTGTTCTTGACAAGTCCTTGCTGTCTCCTATAGATTACTCCATTATTTTCTAAGAACTCACTGACATTCTGCTTAATAATCTGTTCCAGGATCTTTCTGGGACCGGTCTGTAGTTTCCCAGATATTCCACTTTCCCTTTTTTAAGGATCAAGACAACATTTGTTTCTCTCCAGTTTTCAGACACTTCATCCATTCTCCATGAGTTCTCAAAGATTACAGATATTTGGCTCAGGAGTAGATAGATCTGGACAGTAAAAGAAATTTGAGGAACACACAGGACTGAAGGTAAATGAAATTCCATCTGAATCAACTGCAGCCTACTTTGAATATAACATGGTGACAGAAGGGACCACCCTGGGAGAGGTGGTGAGATGATTGAAAAATCTGTATACAAAGCTGGAGAGTGTTCTGAATCATTCCATCTCCTTATCATTCTGGCAATACAGTATAATGTCGTAGAGGAAAAAACGCAGGAAAAATTAGAGTTGGTACAGGTGTTAACACATTGTCTTTGGAAGTATATTCATGTCCATCATTTAACATTAATTTCAGAAAGTGTTTGAAACATGCATATTCTTCTAGGAGCTTTCTATACATAGCATCATTCTCCCCTGCTGAGCCATTATTATGTAGAAAACTAACATGCATATTTGTTTAGAAGCATACTATACATAGCATTTCTGTACCCTGCTGGGACATTATTATGCTGAAAACTGTCTAGCATAAATTTACATAATTTTCATCCCTGTTGCCCAGGGACACCCTTTGGATCATTGTCCAATATTAGGTCAGTTTCTTCATGCCACAGTCTTGAAGAAATGTTTTGTAATCTTTTATTCCTGTCAGGTCATCCCTGTCAAACATGATTTCCCAACTGACAGTGTATAGTCACCATTAATGACATGTAGATTTCTCAAAGTGTTCCTCCCATCCTTGATTTTGCTATTAGCTTCCTTATCATATTGCATTGGATTATATGATTACATTAATAGGAACAATTCATTTTAGGGAAGTTCCAGAAATGCTATTCTTTATAAAAAGAGAAGATTGAAAGACTGACTGTTCTGCAAATATAATACAGTAGAACCTCTTTAAGTTGACCACCCAAGGGACTGGAGGAATTGGTCAACATAGGGAGGTGGTCAACATACGGGGAAAAAAAGGCTATCGAAAATTAGATCTAGAAAAACCCAAGGCCAGATTCGGTCAAGGAAAATTAGGTCAACTTAAGGAGGTGGTCATTTTAGAGAGGTGGTCAACTTTGGAGGTTCTACTGTAGATCCAGTTTATATTTCCTCTTACAGCCCAATCCTATACATTTACTCAGAAGTAAATCCCGTTACTGTCAATAGGGCCAGGTAAGTGTGCATAGGATTGCAGCCCTGGTCAGTTAGCTTTAGCACAATATTCAAAGGAAAGGTTTTTTCCTGTTTTAAAACAGTGCAAGAGGGTACCATCAGAAGCAAAACCATGGCATGTCAAAGTTCTAAACGCCCCCCCCCCCGTTCTGCTCTGTTTTGCCAACCCAAGCTGCTATTGTAAAAAAAAAAAAAAAATCTGCAACCCACCCACTGGGCCATATCATATGTCCTAATATCTGATTCCATAATATATGGATACTATATGTCCAATAGACACCTTTCTTAAACAGCTGCATACAGCCCTGTTTCCCAATATAACTCTTGTTAATGGAATTCATTTTTGTTTTCATTTAGATAGGATACCTCCTAGCTTAAAGTGCTTCTATAACAGGATATTGCAGCTCTAATTAACTCCCTTTTTCCTACTTATTTTTATTTATCTGAGCAAATACTTCAGACTCTCCTTTCTTTCTGCTTTACTCTTATACACTGTCTAGTTTTTCCATCAAGCTCCCATGCTTTCTAGCATGGAGTGTCAGGCTATAACTTTTTGCTGTTGTATTATAGCATCTGCTATAAAGAACCAGTCATTCTACCATTGTTCAGGTAATAGAATGCATTATTACAGTAGGAGCTGTCCAGGTTACTAGGTATGCAAGGAAGAAAACCTATGTTCAACTGCTGGGCACTTGTGTTATCCATTAATCATATCTGGGGACACAACCAGCTTAAAAGAAGAGTGATAGAAGCATGTTGTGGTCCTTATTGGAAGATTCTCTTCACACCCTCCTAAGCTAGTGGATGGAGGAGAAGAGACATGCCCTGCTGTTGTTGAGGAAAATAAAAATGTGTAATCTTTCAAAGATTGAATTACAATATTATCCCATACAAAGCTGTGTATCCACCACACACACACACACACACACACACACACAAGTTCATCTTCGGAATATCTTTGTGAAATAGATTAGACTGAGAGTTTAGTGCCTGGGGTAACATCCCCCAGTGCTTCAGTTTCACCGAGAAAAACAAACCATATTAATAGCAAATAATTAAAATCTGGCTATAAATTTTGTGCACAAGTTTGCAACTGCACCCAGCAGGTCTAAAAGCACCATTTAAAAAAAAAAAAAGAATTTATTTCCTTAATTAATGTACATGTTATATCCATTATTATGTGTTTCACTATGTGCTTTATTTTGAACCCAGCATTCAGCTTTTTGAAGATTTTGGAGTCTCAAACTGAGCAGTGAGAGATGTAGAAGAAGAAGAAAAAGAAACTACTAATTGTATTTAGAAATGGGTGACAGTGTTGCATACAGAAAGCAACATGACTGAAACCATGAGGGAAATTAGGCAAGGCCATCCAAATGCTGGAGCCTTAATTTGGAGACTGAGCTGCATAGTGTGGTATAAGCAGAGCAAATACGTTTTAGGACCACTTATTATATAGAGGTAAACTGAGATTTGCTACTGTCTGTTCAAGTGGGGTTTGCAGGCTATCTCACAGCCCAATCTTGAGCTGCCTGCAGTGCCCAGGCTCGGCAGCTTCATGAGGGCTGCCGCCGGATCCTGCGTCTCCCGTGCTACTGCGGGAGGCACCTCGGGAGAAGGGGATGTTCATCCCCTTCCCCCCAGTAAGGGAAGCAGCCCCGCAATGGGGCTACTCTCTTTAGCGCCGACCAAAAGGTTGGCGCTAAAGTAAAGGCACTCGTGTAGGGCGCGCAGCCCTCCATGTGCGCTTTGGATCCTGCGGAAGTGAGCTCCGCAGATCTGCCTCTCCCCCTCCCCCCAACACGCCTCCCACCCGCCCCCTGGCACGCCTCTCCCCTCCCCGGAACACCTCCCTCACGCCCTCGGCCATGCCTCTGCCTCCTGTTCCACAGCCTGGTGGTCCGGGAGACCGCTGAGCCGCAGAACCTGGGTGACTGCCACACGCTAGCGCTGGGCTAGCTCCGGCGGGAGGCTGGTGGTGAGCCCCACAAACGTGCCTTACGGCATGTTTGCAACTGTGGTCCACGGCAGAGCCGTGCCGTGGACCACAGGATTGGGCTCTCAACTGCCTATCGAAAGGTACATTTATTTTGTTCTTCTGGGGGTAGAAACAACATAAAGTGTTTTGGATTTTTTTAAAAATCTTTTTATTGGGGCAAAAAGTAAGATACTTCTGCTTCAGAAAAGATTCAGTGACGTCGGAAACATCTGGAAAAAAAAAGCATTTATGCATCGATGGGAGAATAGGTTGTCAAAGAAAGAGGCTTTTGCAACTTGAAGATTATAGGGCAAAAAAATCTTTATTCAACACAATAGTTCTCGGGGGGGGGGGGGGCGACGACGACAAACAAACAAAAAACCAAGTAGTAAATAACAAATATAAAACAATAACCATAGTCCATGATTGCTAAGCTCTCAGCATACACAGTGGTAACATTTCTGAGCTAGACACATTCACTTTGCTGTATGGATATTTGCAAAACATTCAGGATGCAGATGGACTTAACATTTTTGACAAATGCAAATGGTTTGTGATTTGCACTCCTTGTATCGTCTTCTCTCTGACTTGTCAGTTTTTCCTCACCAGATGATCCTTCCACTGAAGTGGATGCTCACTGAAAGAAAATTTCTGGAAGGCCGTCCCTCTGATGTGCTGACAGTTGCTTGTTCCTCTTCATCATCACTGTCATGTTCCAAGTCTCTCCCCCCCCCCCCCATGAATGGCTTTGCTACCTCAGACTTTAATTCCACCTGGGTTATGCTAGACTTTGTGACAAAAGACTTTCCACCTGTTGACAGTTGTGTTGTTGATGAGTCTGTTGATGAGTAATGGCCACCACCATTTTTTGCCTCTCACAATTATGTGGCAATTGTAACCACGTTATGATGAACATCTATGCCTCCCATACCCTGGTTGTACTGATTTTACTTGTGGCTGGGGCAGCATATCAGATGTTTTGGCTCTTCTGTTGTAGCATCTTGCATTGCTGTTGGTTCTAACCCAGTAATGTTTGAAATAGCAATGACCTCAGAGTTGTCATGCCATCTTGCAACCAAAATGTTTCTGTTTGTGTCAAATGCATGTTCAAAATCTTCTTTTGGAGACTTACACCTAAGGAAGCATGCATAGGATTGTACTATTCATTAATTAATTTAATTAGATCTATATGAGTATGAATTAAAAAAAAAACAGTACTGAAGATGAACAAAAACTCTTTAGTTTTAGTTGCTGTGTGTCTGACACTATTTTAGAGGAGATTTCCACCACTATATGAGAGATAGGAGAATAACAGCCCAATCCTGAGCTGCCTGACACCCAGAGAAGCAGTGGCACCAAAATGGCTGCCACCGCATCCTTGGCACACCAGGCAGCCACCAGCATCTCCTTGGGGGAAGGGTGTAGGCCCCACAATTGGGCTACTCAAAGCTGCACTAGCTATTTTGCTGGTGCAAAGTTGAGAGGTCCTGTATCAGGCCGGAAGCCCTGATGCAGTTTTGGATCCGGCAGAGCAGAACTCTGCTAATCCCACCCCCCTCCCGCCTGCTCCCCCCACCCCAGAATGCCTCCCCCCACTCTGAAAAACCTCTCTGCCTCCTGGAGCTCTTCCCTTGCTTTGGGCAGCATGTGGCTTGTGCTGGGCTCAGTGCAGACTGGCACATTTGCAGCATGTTTGCAACACCCAGCATTGGTGTAGGGCTGGCACTAGGAGCTCAGGATTGGGCTCTAACTGCTCTAAAATATGCTCTGCAACTCAAAAAAGTTATTGCACATATTAATTTATAAATTTAATTCAGTGTTCTCATGCATTTTTTTTTTTTTGAAGAACATAGGAAGAAAGAATTTGCAAAACAATGATATCTTTCTCACAGATCTTTAGATTATGCTGGAATTGAATTTACTTTTGGAAGCCCTCCAATAGGGCAAATTAGTCCTACCAAACTGCACAACATCCCAGGTAAAAAAAAAAGGGGGGGCGGTGGGCTATTGAGCCAATTTCTTTTGCAATGCATGTACACCTCAGGCTTAAATCATTGTATCCATTTCTTCTGCTTAAAAAGTATAGTTTCTTCCGGAACCTGGTATTATGAAAGCATGCAAAAACATGCAAGTGTGTTGAATTTCTCCTCATTTCCTTTCAGGTACTGTATTAGGAGTGATGGAATTGAGAAGCACCTCATACTTTCAGATGTATATTTGCTCTTGTCTTTATCTGCACAGGCTTATCAAATTTCATTTGGTAGTATCATCATTGATATGTAATTTGGAATAAGTATCAGAACATCATCCATTGCTAGTCATTTTCAAGAGATGAGATTACCAGAAAGTTCTGACATTGACAGTAAATCTCAAAGTCACCAGTGCCTTCAGTACTGTAAATGTCCAAATGTCATCCTCCATTTCTATCATTTACACATCAAAAATATTTATCATCACACTCTTATAAATATTTTTAAATAAGTCTCCTAGCACAAAATATTCTGGCATCTCCAGCTGAGTAATCTGCAGAAATTCAAGGAAATATAGGTGCAGTAGTTATAAATAATAAATCCTTAATACAGGTGTAGCCTATTCACCGATTTTTTATCTGCAGATTTGTCTCAATGCCAATGGGGTGGGGTACTGAATGTCACACACAACTTTGCCTCCTTTGCCTTGCGCTGGTCTGTTTCCAGGCAGCCCAAAACACTGCAAAAAGGCTGCACCTTGTCCAGACAGGGAATAGCCCTGGAGCCCTGGAAGAGGTTCCCCTTGCAAAGGAACAGTAACATTCCTGGAGCCCCTGAGCCAGCCAAAACTGAAGAGGGGAAGGGGGGCAAGAACCTCTGTAGCCAGAACACGTGCAGTGAGGTGGAGGTGGAGCGAGCTCTCACACTCACACAGGGGCTGGTGCTGTAGCAACAGAGGGGATTGCTTTAAAAGAGAAGAGGGGATTGCTTTAAAGAACCTAGGGAGTGTTTGCTGAATTCCCCCCCACCCCCCAGATGGTGCAGGCTATCACCAAGCAAAGCATGTGATTTACAGCCCAATCCTCTCCACACTTTCCTGGGAGTAAGCCGCATTGACTGGAATGGGGCTTACTTCCGAGCAGAAACGCATAGGGCTGGACTCTTAAAAGATCAGCATCCCACCTGTGAAAGAAGCCGGGCAGCTGGCAACGGGGAGGGCTCAGGAGGGGGAGGCAGGAAGGGGAGATTGCTTTAAAAAAACCCAGGGAGTGTTTGCTGAATTTCCCCCCCCCCCCATGATGCAGGCTCTTGGGAAGCCTTGGAGAGACAGGTGACAGTGAGCAGAGAGCCAGACTACAAGTCCCAGAATGCTCTAGGGCAGAGGAGTTTCCATGATGGTGGTTGGGAGGGTTGCAGGAGTGGCAGCAGTGAAGAGTAGGAGGAGAAGAATCTGCAGCGCTGTTGGGAGGCTGCCTGGGACACAGAGGCTTCCCAAGCAAGCTCACCATTCCAACTGTGAAAGAAGCAGGGCAGCTGGCAACAGGAGGGCTGAGTGGGGAGAGGAGGGAATTGAGAACAGCTGCCTTAGTTTCCTTCCAACCGGAAGTGTCAGGCTGCAGCCTATTTGCTCTATGGACCCTAACTCTATGGACTCAGCACAACACATTTTTAGTTAATCGCGCCGAGTCACAGAACGGAACTAATGCGGATAAATAGGCTCCATCTGTATACTATAACACATAGATATATGCAAAACACTAGTCTTGGTTTTAAAGGAGTGATTAGTACTGGAGGACCCTCTATCAGAGGTGACCTTCTGTGGAGCATTAACCAGCTCCTTAGTAGCCAATCAATGGTGATAGTAATGTGTGGCGGACTTTGCTAATTTAAACTAGCTGGCACTCCAATATGGAGGGGTGTGATAGCCCATTAACCCCTCCTCAAAGAGACTTTTCAGAAAAAGTAGTTGTTGATTAGGGCTTTCAACATTGTGCAATAAATGAATATCTACAGTCCTAAATTTTCTACGGAACACTAGTAATTGTAGAAAATACAGAAGGAGAAGGAGTGGATAACATATAAAAATCCCCACTGCTCCAAGATCATGATCTAAATTAATTTCACTTATTACTTTTTAATCATTTTTAACCACAGGCACTAAAATAGTTTTGAGCAAAGTAATTTCAGTTGCTGAGTGCCCTGTTCAGCACACAATAATAAATTTATTTTTATAGCCCATGGCATGCTAGGTGCTCAACTAACTACATATTGTAAATTGTCAAGCATCTAAAAGGTGTTTTTGTTTAGTTAGAAACTTTGAACCAAAATGAGATGTTCCATTTAATTTTCTAGATGAAAAGTAAAGAAGGAATCTCTGTTTTATTGCTACTGTGTTATTAGTTGGTAGATAGATGTTCATCCTAATACTGCAGAGGCACTCTGAATGAAGACAGGGCTCCACTCATGGATTGTCCTGCTAGATATAGTTCACATAATACAAGAGTACAGAGAAATGTTCTCAGAGGTCTCTGATCAACTCACAGTTCTCATTCCTGGGAGTTTCTCCAAAGCCTGAACATGTAATCTTCTCAAACAGTGGTCTTCAACTTTTTCACGCCACGACCCAAATTAATTTATTAAATAAATAAATAAAGTATGAGGCTGGGGACCCATCGTTAATCTGGCCCCCCTCCCAGGGCACTATCTGCCCCCCCATCCCAGCCACTCCCCACCCCTATTACACCCTCCCTGCACTGTTCACTATACCAAATATTCTTATTAGAGAGAGCAGAAAAAGTTACCATGAATCCTGGCTCTAGTGAAAGCTATTTTAGCATAATTGTTAAGAACCTGAGGAGGACTTGGACACAATAGGCGCAATCCTAACCCGTTATGTCAATACTTTCCAACACTGGCATAGCGCTGCCAATGGGACATGTGCTGCATCCTGTAGTTGAGTGTTACTCATGGAGGCCTCCTCAAAGTAAGGGAATGTTTCTTCTCTTACCTCAGAGCTGCATTGCCCTGATGTCAGTGCTGGAAAGCACTGACATAAGGGGTTAGGATTGTGCCCAATGTCTAGTACCTGAAGCAGTACATCAGATGCCTGCCCCTTTATTAGTTGGTGCTCTAGTCCAGTGGTCTTCAGCTTTTTCATTCCCATAAGTTGCCACAACGCCACAACTGAAGCTTTACAACCCCATTGGGATCCTGACCCAAAGGTTGAAGGTCTTCTTCATATTCTACAAACATATTCTACAAACAATGTCTTTTTTCCCCCAAATAGGCTTTTGATGACTAAAAGCCCAATCCTATCCTCAAGATACACCAGCGTATTGTCTCATTTGCAGGTATAACAACAGCCCCACTGGTAAAGAATTCCACCCAATGATAAACGCACCACAGGCACTGGTGTAACTTCAGAACAGTGTTGCACCAATGTACCTTGGTCATCATTTGGATGCCAGCACCGCTTTGCCAGCAGAGGAGTCAAAACAGGAAGAAGTTTGGGGAGTGATTCAGGAAGGATGTGGAGGGATGAGGAGCCTCCCCAGGAGATAGAAAGGCAACATTCCAAGCCATCCTGATTCCACCCCCTACAGGACACCAATGCATGTGCACTCCGGTGGCACAACTCCTCCCTCACAAACAGTTCAGTTGGCAACCTTCAGTCTCGAAAGATATTAAGCCAGAGAACAGGTGTGGCTGATGCTGTTGCTGTATGCTTGTTAGTCTCTCTGTGTTTCTCCTTGTTCTCCACAGGCAGCTGACCAATGAGTGAGGATATCGGGCAGATTCCAAGAGATGTCTGTAGCCTGCCTGCAGTGACCAGTATACGTGAGCCCAGCTGTTACTTGGTGATGTTGATAACCTGCTCCTTCCAATCAGGTCCCTGTACTTTTGCAAACTCATGATAGACAGTGAACCAAATAGTGTAGCCAGATCTCACTGGCACCTTTGACTTGGCTGTTTGTTGGATCACTTTCAATGGCCTTGCTGACCCCAATTGTGTATTTCTCTTTTAGATGCTGAGCCATCTATCAGTGCCATAGTTCAATGAGGGCACAATCCAAACCTGTGCTGGAGCACTTATCAACGCAGTTTTGTTGGCTGCAGCGCCTTAGCCAGAGGCAAGGGGAAGCTCTTCCCCTTACCCCTGGGTAAGGGCTGCTTGCCCCAATGGGTCTCCTTGGACCTGTGCCACCTCTGGAGGTGGCGCAAGTCCTAAGAGAGCAGAGCGACTTGAAGCTTTACGGCACGTTTGCGACCCTCCCAGGGCACATATGCCAGGGCACCCTCCTGGGGCACATATGCTGGTTAGGATTGCGCCCTAAAAGTCTTAACTGGATCGCACTTGTTACTTGCTAGCAGATAGGGATCCTTTCTTCCCACCCTGGTTATGTCTTACCTCAGCTGGCCTTGAGATCTGGAGGGGTAGGGGCTGCTCTTCTCTCAGGGTGTGCTACATTCTCGATCCATGACAGGGTGGACTTGAAAGAAGAAGGGAATGTGTCTCCCTGTTCTCTGCTGCCATGGTATGTGGTGGGCAGTGTTAGGGAGACAAGAAGGGCAACATACTGAGAGTCATGCCAGCGGGTACCAGTGATGAACAAAGGGCATGGAGTATGTTGGGGTGTGCCTAGCTGGGCTGTAGGTGCCTTGTGCCACATGCAAACCCAATTATTGGCTCATGCAGTGCTCCCTCTGATAGGTCCATATATTTCAGCCTCCCAGCCAGGTGTGCCTGTTTGCAGTTATGGAAGGTGTTAATTCTAGATGTTGAGGCTCCTCTTGTGATTTGCTCCAGTCCCTCCTTTGGCATAAGAGCTCTTTCAAGCTGGTGGATGTCCCATGTGGACTTGAACCATTGCCATGGAGCAACTTGTGTGTTTGTTTCACCATGGCTGCCCTCTTCCAAGGGAACTGTCTTTCTACCTCTGCTCAGTTCGAAACTTGAATTGTAAGTGGATGGTTTCTTGAATCATGATCACAAAGCCATCTGCTGAGTATTGGTGTTGTCAGCTTTGATAGTGCTAATGATTTTGGTGCATGACGTGACTCAGGGGACTCAGCTGTTTCTGGAGGGACTTTTTCTTACTAGTGACATGGAAATTCCATAAGTAATCCTCCTCCTCCTCCTCCTTACTCTTGGTGCTTTTTATGTTGAAAATATGTTATGTTAGATGTATCTGGAAGATTCAGGTTCAAATCCTTGTTCAGCCATGAAGCTTCCTGCATGCTTGTGGACCAGTCACTCTCTCTCTCAGCTTAACCTACCTCACAGGGTGGTTGTGAGGATAAAAGGAAGGATTTATTTATTTAGCGTATGGCATATAATACGTGGACTTACATATCAATTATATATCAATTAGACTAGATCAAATGTCAGTGTCCAGTTCATCCAGCCATTCAAGGACAGAGTTACCTTCATTGAAAAAGTCAGACCATGGACCAGTATACACCCTCAATTTGCAGCCAGACACAATGTGGCATATGGTTTGGCAGGAGAACCTACAATCACACTGTGGGGTAGATACTAGCCCCCACTTAAACATTGAGTCATGTCAAACACCATGTAGGGTACAGATCCTGTTCAAGTTTTCCAGTACTGGAGAGGTAAGTCGAAACCTGGCACCGTAAGTGTAGGATTGTCTATATATCTACCCGTTTCTGGGAGTTTGACTGCCCATTGAGCTTTCCACTGGGCATTGATGTTAAAATTGTTGAGCAGATGTGCGAGTGCCAGAGAAGGCTTCCTGGATTTAAGCCTACCGATTGATAGATGAGGAAGATCGGCATGCACTGGTAAAAGTGGGTTGTTGGTGATTTTTCTATATTCTTTCGCTAAAGCCTCTTGTCTCCTTAGGGCTGGTGGTGCTGTGTGGCTCAAGATGGGGAGCCAACAGACAGGAGTGGGTCTTATACAGCCACTTATGATCCTCATGGTTTCATTTAATCTGGCATCTATCTTGTTAGTATGACCGCTGTTAAGCCACACGGAGCACAGTTTTCTGCTGTGGAGTAGATCAATCCTAATGCTGATGTTCTGAGAGTGGTGGCTGAAGCTCCCCATCTTGTTCCTGTAAATTTCTGGAGTATGTTGTTCCTGGTATTGATTCTTGTGGCTGTGTTCTTGAGGTGTGGCTTATAAGAGAGAGTCCGGTCCAAAGTTACTCCAAAATATTTTGGATGAGGATTGTAAGAACATAAGAACAGCCCCACTGGATCAGGCCATCTAGTCCAGCTTCAGTATCACACAGTGGCCCACCAAATGCCCCAGGGAGCATTGTAAGGGAGTAGGTTGTTATTTAAATAGACTATCGGGGCTGCAGTAGCTAATTTATTGTTAAGGTGGGAGCATGTAGTCACCGCTTTGCTGATACTGGGTATTAACCTCCAGTCAGCAAAATATTTTCCCAGGATCTTGAGGTCTTCTGAGAAGAGGCCACCCAGCACCTCCATGTTTTTTCCCTGCACTGCTAAAGCCAAGTTGCCAGCATATCCAAATTAACGCCCCTTGTTATTGGCAAGTCTAAGATGTACAGGTTGAATAGTGTGGGTGCCATTACAGAGCCTTGTGGGAGGCCATTTGTTTAGCCTTCTCACCTTACTTGCATTGTCCCCCGTTATCATCTGGAAAGATCTGTTACTTAGCATATTGTTGACTAATCAGTTTTTTACAGGGCATGATGTGACACAATTTATATAGCAGACACTCCCTCCACACAATGTCATATGCTGCAGTTAGGTCGATAAATACAACTGTAGTTTTTAAACCTCGTTGAAACCCAGCCTTGATATAGCTTGTCAAGCTCAACACCTGCTCAATGCACCTACGATTTTGTTGAAAGCCCGCTTGTTCTATAGGCAGATGTTCATCTATTATAGGACCAATTCTGTTTATGATTAGTTTCTCCAGAAGTTTGTAACGTGAGCTCAGAAGGGCAATTGGGCGATAACTGTCTACTCTGTCCTGTGGTTTACTGGGTTTCAGAACTGATATTACTTTAGCTTTTTAAAATTCTGGTGGAAGATGTCCACTAGAAAGTATGTCTGAGAAGAATTTGCCAAGCCACTTTCTTGTGTGTCTCCCAGAATGTATTAAAAACTCAGAATGGATGCCATCAAAAGGAGGGAAGGATCCACGTATACCATCCTGAGCAACTTGGATGAAGGGTGATATAAAATTCTGAAATATAAACAATTCACACTTAGCTCTAAACAAAGGAATTCTATGGCTAACATTCTCTCATAACAAAGTCTTGAAGGAGGCAGTTAGAAGGAGAAGATTAAATATTAAATTAAATTTAGTTTAAATATTTAACTATGCTTGGCAAATAAGGATGCAGAACTGGGATTCATCATTCATGCTACCCTTCCAGGGAGAGAGGAATAGCTATTTTTATTTTAATACCACTCTACCATCTGGTTTTTATGTCAGGGCCATCTCACTTGTAAGCAAATACTCTGTAGTACTGACACTGGTCCTTTGCAGAGAAACAAGTGTTGTCAAGGTTAAACTGCTGGTAGTTGTGAATGAATTGCTACTTTTGATCTTAGATAAGGTGTATGCCTGAGCCTTCAGCTGTCATGGGCCATTTCCCTTTTCTGCTTGTATTCTCTTGGGCACTTTTAAAATAAACTCTTTTATGTGCTGGCTACACAAAAAATTCCCCATGTAAAAGAGAGGACATGTTCAGCTCTGCTTGATTTGTCTTATTCCAATTTCACAGCCTTTCTGAAATAACCTATCAGTTGTTGAAGTGTTGGGGTGGGGAAGAGGAGCATTGCAATTTCCATTAATAGAAAGAGAACAATACATCTTGGAGACAGTTTGTTGTTTTTTCCCTCTGGGAGCATTTTCCTTCTTGATATGTGGCTTTGAAAAAAAGATAATTTCCAGGAAGCTCTTCATAGGAAACTACAGCTAGTACTAAAGCAAGAGAGAAAAAATAACATTTTTAATATTTGCATTCCAAAATGTTAGCTTAGTGCTCATTTCATAGGGGAAAAACAAAGACAGCATCCTGAAGTTATAATTTAAGGATTTGCAGTTGGTAAGTACATCTCGCTTTGCAGCTGTTCAACAATCCAGTTTACCCAATGGAGAATACCCATGTAGTTCCAGTCTAGCATACACAAAAATGCAGAATACTGCTCTCAAGAGCATACAAATTACAATCTAATTTTTGACAGTAGGGAGACTATGAAGTTGTTTTATACAGAATCAGGCTTCTGGCCATCTAGCCATGCTTCCCTTTGTAGTAATGGATCCCCAGAATCTCTCATAGCCACTGTGCCTGAGACTCTCTAAATGGGGATTATATACAGTATGGGAAGCAGGTGTTCTACCACTAAGTAGTGGTACCCTAACAAAGACAGCAAAGGAAGGGAGAAGAGAGGGAAGTAAGAGTGACATGGGATAAATGTGGGCAATGCAAGTGACAATGCAGAATAAGGGCTATTTTGTGGACATAAGAATTTGTCCACAAACTGAGCCAGAACTGTGACAGCAAACAAGTGATTTTGATAGTGGATATTTTGGAATTGGACAAACTGTTTGATATGTTCACTGATCTGTATATCTCGTTCTCCCAATGCTTCTACTTCTGTTACTGGGCAAGCATTTCTTGGCCTCCAGCCCAGATCTTGATCTTACTTCAAGGATTCTCTGCTTTACTCTTCTGTTCCCTCCCTTCTTAAGGGAGAAAAAAGAATTGGACATGATAACTAAAGTTTGCAATTGAGCATTCACATTTTTGTAACTTTATTTCCATCCATGTTGCAAAATATTAGGGGGTCCCAAATTCTTAATCTAGCTTTCACATGACTTTGTTGTTAGATTATAGGTCCCAGTAGCAGAATTCTGTGTACTGGAATTGAAATAATTACTTTGAACTTGTAGTAATGGCAGGGGAGGGGGGTTGGGAGAGCTATGAAGGATAGCATGAACTGCAAGTCTGCTATTTCAGAGATGACAGTTGCCATCTGCTTTACGTAAATGTGGAAGAAGCCCTAAGTGATGCTGAAAGAGATTGTCTAGCCTGCGGAAAAGACATTGTTGGGAATATTGTTGCAGTGACCTCCCCCATTCCTTGAATTTGTGTGTGTGTGTGTGAACAGCAAGTATATTCTTATTCCTCTCTCTCTCTCTGTGTGTGTGTGTGTGTGTGTGTGTGTTAACAGCAAGTACCTTTAGCTTTATCATCTCTGCTCAGGACTGATTTATTGAGTTTTGTTCCCCATTCACAGGCTTCCTTAGTGATTGATGCACTTTTTTTTCTAACCAATACAGCGTGGAAAAATAACTGTAAACTTGCATTTTGAAGTGAAAGCTTAAAAGTTTTGAAAAATGAAAGTTACAGTTATGGAAGTTATCTTACCTAGTGTGTATTTTTCATTTTTAATGTTGGCATTAACGAAACATTTTTTTTTGGGGGGGGGGGACATGCATCTTCATAACATCATAGTCCTCTTGACCTCTCTTTTGCTGTTTCTTGATTTCCTGCTTTTTGCCCCATACCTAGTGCTCATATTGTAGCTGGAATCCAAGCATGCTTACTCAGAAGTAAGTCCCACTTGGTTGAGTGCAACTCAGGCTGCAATCCTATGCACTCTTCAGTTGCAGGGCCCTAACACAATCGGACTGACTTCTGAGCAAACATGAGTGGAATCACGCCATTCAGGTTGCTTCGGATTGCAACCTTACTGCTGAATTCTCAGTATTAAGATAGCAAACTCTCATTTGAGTGCTGCAATTAACTATTTCATTAATGAGGCATAGTAACTAGTGGTTACCATCTAGCAGTTGGTTCCCTTGTTTTCTGCATCCCTCCTTCTACTGGGCAGACTGAGGGAAACTGGTCCCGTCATTTCTTAGCATGCACCCATGAACACATATATGTGTTGATATATTGGTGGAGTAACAAGGGATCCACCTTGCTAATGTTCCCAAAGAGTAAAAGCTTACTTTGGGGCTAGATTGGCTTAGCAGGCACAACAGTAAGTTTTGCAGGGCACCTCAGCTTGCCATGTAAGGACAGCTCTTTAGACAAGAGGAAAGATACACACATACTCTCAGCACTGCTAGCCATGTTTATTTAAATCCCCCACAGAATTTAACATGCCTTTGGTAAGTGACTGGTAGAAAGGGCTTTTTCTTCCTGCATACACACATGCAGAGAAGAGAATTTTGGGGCTTCTGGGGGGGGGGGAGGCATTTGTCTAGTCAAACTGCCCAAACCTTCAAATCCAGCTACCATCCTATATGACATCCTACCATCCTATATGGACAATATATGACTTTATGTATTGCACATTATCATGCTACAGAAAATCAGGTGTCAAATAGATGTTGTGGTTCTGGTTCTGCTGTAGACGTACTTTGTGGTATGTGACTAGCATCCCTGAATGTATCCCTGCCTGCTTCCTAGAGCGCCAGTGGCAGAGGGGGAAAGGCGGGATAAAAATATTATAAATAAATAAATCTTGTGGCTGAATGGAGGTCACAGTGTGCATCAACAGCTGCATGTGGACGTTCTTGCTGAACCACAACTAATTTGTCTCACTTGGGCCCACCATAGATTTTCTCATAAAGTTAAAATTTATTGCAGCTTTGAAACTGTTGCATATTTTAACTCTTGGGCACAGTATACTTTATGGTAAATGTCAGACTTAGTGGATGTTGCTGTTTACCACTCTTGGCATTTATTTATTCAGTGAACTTCTAGCACCCACCCTTTTGCCCAGTTAAAGAGCGCTTGAGCAGAACCTCTTTCAAATTGGAAGCACTCTGTCTTTAAGAAAGAGCTGGTCCATCTTTCAGTTCCCATGTGAAAGACAGGCAAAGAAACAACCTTAAAAGCAACTGTGAACTTCAGGAGATGAATGCCAGTGCAGTAATACTTGAAAGGGAGAATGTTTTTCCATGGATATTTAGATTATATCACAACATATTAAAAGTTCTTGTGGAAAAGGAACAAAAGAGAAACCAATACCTGGGTTGTTGACTGTTTAAATTGGTTCCTTATTTAATTTAATGGAAATATGGCCTAGATTTTTCAAGCAGGTATGCTGCTGCTGCTCTTTATTTATTTACTTGTAATTTTAGCATATTCTTTAAGCATACATTGAATAGTACCATATATGATGGAGAGACATTTTTCAAATGCTGTTGATCCTGATTTGCCTTCCCACCCCCTTAGGTTTAAATTTGTCACAAAAGATATTGAATAAACATCCTTATAATGTTACATGTCTGAATTTATCAGGAATCATAACGGAAGAAGGCAGACTGATCAACAGAAGTAGCTTCTAATGGTTAGTGCTCTTCTACCCCTTCCTGCTCTCCATTTTTCCTCTTTACTGGGTCAGCAGCTGAATGTGGGAAAAATGATAGTTTCTATCCACTGCCACCATCCCAGGGAAAAGGGGCTGTCTGGGGAAAAAACTCATTTCTCAGGAGACCACTGAACCCCAGGAGTTCTTATGAAAAATCAAACCCACATAGTACCCATGCAAGCAATCAGATGTGACAACTCACTGAATTACCCACAAACATGGCTCAGCAAATAAAGAGTCAAAATATAACTAGTATATTAAAAATCCAAGAAAAAGGCCATTAGATCAATTGGGAAAGGGGGAATAGAAAAAGAGCAAGTAGCCCCATTGCGGGGCTACTTCCCTTACCCAGGGGAAGGGGAAGAAAGTTCCCTTCCCCTGAGGAGTCACCAGTGGTTGCCCAGTGCAGTCAGGATCCTGTGATAGGCTTTTTGGCACCACAAGAGCACCGTGCGCCGGGCAGCTCAGGTTTGGGCTGGACATTGTCCCAGAGATCCCAGTCCCTGCACTTACTGAAGCAGGTGTGCCTTCTGTGAACCAACATTAGTTATCACAGCAGACATGGCAGAAACATACTGAGTGTCCATGCGCTTGAGCTTAAGAAACTATGGTTTGATTATGTCATACAGTTACCTGATTGGAGAAGTGGAGCCTCTCTATCCCACTGTTTACCTAGACAGGTTTGGCTGCCCAATCAATGAAGAATGAACTCCACTAAAGTACACGGCTGGCTGATAAGGGTGCTGCACTTTTGGATGGCTGCACAGGAGCTTCTGGGGAGTTAAAATGTCCAAAAATAAGGGAAAAAACCTGCAAAAAATAGGGGTGGGGAACGGCATTCATCATAGAAGCACAGTGGCTTTTTTGATTTGGACAGAAAGGTAGGAGTCTGTCTTTTGAGTTATTCTTCAGTGGTTTTGGTATCACTTCATAATCAGACAAATGGGAACAATTGGTACATATATTACTATTGCTTGTTTCCTACTTTTGGCTGCAAATATTGTCTCTGACTAGTTATAATCTATTATCAGTTTTGGAACATGTTCCAATTGATATTCAAGTTCGCATTCATAGTGAATACCAGCCATTCTCTATAAACTATGAGTAATGGTGTGTATTGAGGGTCAATGCTGGAGTAGGAGGTAACTTGATCCCTGCCCTAGAGAGCTTTGAAAATCATAGACTTGTAGAATGCTAGAGTTGGAAATAACTTGGAGGTTATCTGGTCCAATCCCCTGCCCATCTCAGCATGCCTGACAGATGGACACCCAGCCTGTGCTTGAAAACCTCCAATGAGGGAATCCCACAACTGTGCAAGGTAGGCTGTCCTAAGGTCAGAAAGCTCTTAGGAAATCCTTCCTTATGTCTAGCCTCAATATACTTCCCTGTAGCTTCAACCCATCAGTTCTAGTCCTAGCCTCAGAAACTGCAAAAGTTGAGCCCTTCTGCATGACAAACCATCAGATGCTTAATGACAATTATATTTCCCCTTTAATCCTTTTAATCTTTAATGCTCAAGCCTGATTCTATTTGTGGGATGGCTCCATCTGGAGTATTGGTCATACTAAAGTGTTACAGAATACTGGGCACTGTCATTGATTTGTGTAGGGCAGGGCTCTCCAGATTCTGGCCCACTGGCTGGATCTGGCACCCTGCCTAATCCCTCCCCTGCGTGAACAGAGTTTACTGTTCTGCAGAGAAGCTTCCCGTTGGTGAACTGGGCACCGGCCAGCTGCTTCCGGGTTCTACTGCCCCAGCAGCCATCACGCCCGGATTTCCAGGCAGATTCGGCAAGTCAGGGCACAGTTCAGAGGAGACTGGCACCGGAAACAGGAAGTGCCAGAAAATGGTAAGCGCCGTTCGTGCTGGGAAAACCTTTTCTAGTGCACAGCAATCTCCAGTTTGGAGACCGCTGTTGTAGTGAGTATTTCTGTTGTCATCCAAAGGCTACTCATGATTTCCAATCCACGTCCACTGTCAAAGCCACTGCCTCAAAGGTTTAGTTGCTTGCAGAGCAGCTAAAAAAGAACAAAAGGTTTGTCATGTTAGGTGCTCTGCAGTTTAATTCAAGATACTCTGGAGTAGGTAGAGATGCCATTCAGTTTCAAGCTAAAAGAAAATTCAATTTCAGGTCAATCATATTATCTAGCGATTGGAGGGCTCTGCGGTTGAACCCTCTGAGATCAATATTTCATCACTTAGGGCTCATATGAGAATTTTGTATCTGGCTTTCTTCTTTCTACAATAAACGGAGTCAACAACTGAACACCTTTTGCTTTGGGATAACTTTTTTTTCAGATTACAGATTAAATTAGATATTGTACCTTTCACCAAAAAGAGTGAGGCTTGACTGACTCCTCTGCTTTGTGTAATCAACTGAATTCTGTACCTCAATCTAATCGGTATAGTTTTTGTGTTAAGAGATCTTATCTACTGCTAAAGGGGAACATGGATCAGTAGTGTTAAATCAATTGGAAAGAGGTAGTCCATCTTGATGATCATGTACATACCTCTGAGACCTCAAGATGTGCAGAAAGGATGGATGCTGTTTTGTTTGCAGGTGTGAGTTTTGATCAGAACCATTTAAATCTTAATCAACATATGCCATAGAATAAAATTGTTGAATGGGAAACAAATACCACCAGCATGAGTGAGTGACTATTACAGTGGGGGGGGGGGCTGGGGGGGGCTACAGCCAAGGACTGCTACAGACCAAGGCTTGTAAGTGGTGGCAGAGTGGGCATTGGAAGGAGGTGTGTTTTACAAAAATTAATTGCAAGTTTTATTTGACCCCTGATGTGTTAGCAGCCATTATGTCACTTTCTAGACATCTGCAGCACTGGCATAGCAGGGAGCAGGCCAGCAGCTTACTCCTCCAGCAAGTAACATAATAGCTCAGAAAGTAAGGCATCTGGGTCTTGATAGAGTTTCTGGGTGAAGGCCTCTAGCATCTTGCAGTATCAGATCAGTCTATTCTAACCGCCCCACCCCGCAAAAGTTATCTTGAGTCCACCAGTGCAAAGACCAAGAACAGAGATTGTGTTATACATTCTTAAAGTCTAACTCTTCCATAGGAATGCTATTGTAGTGCACATTCCTTAAGCCAGTGGTTTTGAACCGCTGTGCTGCGGTACACTGGTGTGCTGTGAATGGGCCTCAGGTATGCTGCGAGGCCAGAGGAGACAGACAGCAGCCATGCAGGAGAAGATGTGGCTCCCCTGAGTCTTGCACAGCAGCCCAAGTAAAAGACACGGCCAGGTTTGCATTATGCAAAGTGGAACTTGCCACTTTAAGAATGAGGTGGCCTTTGCCTCTCCTGCATATTATTTGGGCATCCAGAGAAGCCTGAAGGAGCAAGCAAGTGAAGGCAGGCAGTAGGTAAAAAACAAGTGACTGAGCGAAGAGGAAATCTGCCCAGGGTCACTGGCTGGCCTTTCTCTTCCAAAGAGATCAGAACAGCTGGCATACCTCCCATTAATTTTAGTGAGGCATGAACAAGCAAATTGGCAGATTGTGTCCCCTTCCCCAAATTCTGCACGTGCCACAGGTTGCCTGTTGCTGTTTTATCCAGTTTTCAGAATTGGAGGGAGGGAGAGAACTTCAGCTGAACGCAAACAATGGAGTGTCTCAATCAAATCCAGCTTTAATCCCAGAGACTCGCCGCAGTTTGCCTGCCTGCAATGCCACTGCAAAGCGACCCTTCCTGAATTGCCTCCTTTATAGCATGTGTCTTTCTCACATACACAAGGAGGCAATTGGCATATCATTCACACACTCCTTCACCCCAAATCTCATAATCGCATATAGCACCTATCCATGTCCTCACTCATCCCCACTTTCCAAAGGTCATAATCCTTTGCCTTACATTCTCTCCTCCCCCCTTGTTTTGATCATACCTTCACTATGCTAAAATTTGACCACCCAACTTCCAAACTTGTTTTCCTGCTTTCCAGAAACCACATCCCTCTTCTCTCTCTAATGACAGCGTTCCTCAAGGTAACTTTAAGAGAAAGATCGATTCAAGTTTGATTTCAAGCTTGTTGGTGTGAATTTCTTTAATTGCCATGTAATAAATTTAATTAAATTATGAATTATTAAGATTAAATTATTAATGAATTGAATTGCATTTATTAACTGTAATGTAATAATTTCATGTAATTTAAAAATTGGTAGTGTGCCGTGAACTAAAAAAGGTTGAAAATAGGTGCCTTAAGCATTTGTTCCAGTTTTTCACTTCACTGATCTATAGTGACATATCCAAAGTTAAGTGTGTGTGTGGGGGGGGGGGGATGGATTCAAGAGGTTCCTCAGAAACAGGGCTGTCCCAAGAGCGCCTGATGTGGCGTGCCAAATGCTACTCCATTTATCCAATGATGTGGTAGCCTCTGCTCCTTCCACTCTCCACTGATCCAGCTTAGCACTCTCTGGAGTGCTACATTCCTTCTACATTCCTCTCTGTCCCCCACTTCCAATCCAGGAAGGATAATGAGAAGCAGTGGAGGAAATGGACAGAGGTGGGTGCCCTCCATCAATCTGCTATCTGTGGTAACCTCTCCAGTTGGCCTCATGGATGGGTTGGCCTTGCCCTGAATCTATGAGAATCTTAGCTCATAACTTCAATGAAGCAGGTTCAGAATGAAGCAGGTTTGTAATTGCCAGTTACTGGTTGTCACCGCCAGTTGTATACTCTTGAGCATATTCGGGAATATTCATCTCCAAGATGCTTAAGAACTGTTGTTTGCATGGTTTCCATTGAGAAGTATATGATGACTGTGCCATTATCAGCAAGCCTTCCTCCCCCTGGCACTACTCTGACCTCACAATGGCATGTTTGAGCTAGTAAGCTCCCCTGGGATTAGTCTTTCCAGGCTTACTGGTATAACTTTCATAAAGGCCCTGAACTTGCTTTAAGAAATGTCAGGAAGAAATGAGATAATTATGAAATGAAGCAGAGGAGCTTGCCGTCACTAGTTATCTGTAAAACAGCAAGTCTCTGTTTTATAAAATATGTGAGGCACACAGACATTGCCAATGGCAAGAATATACCATTCTGTAGCAAAGGTCTAAGGCTTGCTTTTAAACTTTTAAGTTGGAGCTGCCAATTTCAAGTTTAGGACATCTTCAAGGTGGAAAGATCAATATCTCTCTTGACAGTCAGCTTTTAAAAAATGCAGAAAGAAATCAAAGACCTCTATCTTTCCTCTGAAGCTTGCAGAGCAATGAATCTAAGATAGGAGCCTCAGATTCTGGAGTTTACTTAAGGTTGTTTTGATGGGCGTTACCTTTGAGCAAAGTGTTCAGATATCTCAAAACTGCTTCAGAGGACATGGGCTATAATCCAGCAAGGTCTTTTAGGATAAAGTACAACAGTATGCTCCATGTGTCAGATCTAAATGTCAAGTGGAGGAACAGCAGGTTGGAAAGATGATCACTGAGTAGGCAAGGTGGAGATGGAGTAGGCAAGCAGGGCAGGCCCTGGGCACAATCTAAAAGCAACTTACATTGTTCACTAAATAGTACTGTTCAGACTTAAGAGCAACGCTGGAATCTGAGGCTTTATTGGCTAGGTGATCCTCTATGAGCCCACCAGGTCATCATACAACTGCTGAGTCAACTACATTGTAGTACCTACAATGGTTAGTCCAGCCCTGGCTTGCCCAGAATACTATACAGTAGCTGTGAAATCTTTGTGAAAAGATGATTCACACAGATCAATACCTTGGCTCTGTAATTCCAGGTAATGCATTTAGGTAAGCATTGAAAATCACCATTCCTCTATTAATGTTTATTATAGCTCATGAGCTTGAAGAGGTGATTGGTTTTTTTTTTTCTTTTAACCTCAGAGCTGATGCAGCATATCTAAGAAGTACAAGTGAATTGCAACTTTGGGCATATGTACAGAAACTGCCCGATATTGGCATTACTGGTTATTGTATCCAATAAAATCAACCTTCCACAAGGATGCCTATATTATTTTTGGATAGTGCTGCACAAGACATTTCAACTGGTGGTCCTTAGACCAGATCAGGCTCCTGAAAAAATGTATATCTAGCCTCTGTTTTAGCTACCAAATTTTCCACTGATTCATTCATAAATAGCATTTTAAAATGTTATTAAGGGCCAAATCCTATCCAACTTTCCAGCACTGATACCGCGAGTCTGCATTGCGGCTGTAAGGGAACAAATGTTCTCTTACTTTGAGGAGGCCTCAATGTATATCCTAGGGGCTCTTCTATCAGCCCAATCCTATCCCTACCACATTATAGCATGTAGCCATTCCAACCAAGTGTGTGCTGCATACTGTGGTAGGAGTGCAATCAGCCTGCAGAAGGTAAGTATTTTTTTACTTACCTCCTGCTAGGTTGTCTGATCATCAAGACCTAGAGGGCATGTCAGGTTGTAAAATGGGGAATAGGGAAAGTCACTGACAGATACATCCTTCCTGCCCTCAGCATATTCCCTGGTTTTGCCCCTTTCTGTCAAGTTACTCCCTCTGCCCTCCCTCTCCCTGCCCACAAACCTCCCTCTGCTCTCTCCTACCTGCCCTGATGCCAACTGAACTTCATGGCAGTGGGAACCCACTGCTGCAACTGTCTTGCAGCAGTGGCCTCAAATGGCCCAGCAGTGGCACAATTTTTGTGCCATTACAGGGTCTTTTACGCCTGTTGCCAAAAAAGCCCCATAGGATTGGGCCATACATCTATTGTGCTATACGTGAGCGATGTGTGTATCTGATCCATGCATTTCATCCTCTAAAAAGAAGTTGGCAAAACATGTGCAAAACATATTGATGGCAAATCAATATGTACATATTGGCTTCTGCATGGGGCAGCTCTGTTACATTGCATGAGATGGCATTGAGGATGAGGAGGCTGCCTACTTTTTCGTCATGGGAACTGGAGTACCACCGCTCAGTAAGCCAATCAGCAGGCTCCAATTATGCATTATGCCATTTATAAGACTAATCACCACAAACAGGGAGCATGATCCTCTTACACACAGTCCTCTTGCATGTAGAAGCCTCTCTGCAGAGAACTTGCATAACACATAAAGTTAGGTGGTGTTAAAGAAATGCAGACTCCATCTCTTTTGGTGATCCTGTCATACTCATTTTTGTTTTATTTAACTGATTACTAAGTTACATTATCTGCTATAAACTGTATTTTTATATCAGCTTTTAGGCTGCAATCCTAACCACACTTTCCTGAGAGTAAGCCCCATTGAACAAAATATGACTTACTTCTGAGTAGACCTGGTTAGGATTGTGCGCTTGGTTTAGTTGGAACTGATGTTCAAATATCCTCTGGGAAAACTAAAAACCTCACTATCTCACATTCTTAAAGGAAATGCTGGATTAAGAAATAATAGGCCCCAAAGCTGTGTGTGTGTAACTCAGGGGTAAGTCCTCCCCTTAGGAATGTGGAGAATGCAGGAGTAAGTTTTCAGGCAATGGGGAAAAGGGGATGCTAAGATTGCGTTATGGAATTCTGTGTTTGGCATAAGCATTGATTACACAGGCCTACAAAATTGAGGGTCAGAAAAGTTTTTCCCAAACTTTACGGTGGTTTGATATGAATTTGGGGGGCTGATTCCAAAAATGGCATTCGTTTTGCCCTATCATGTCTAGTTTTGTAGTATAGCCTCATTAGTGAATTGTTCAAGCAGCTTCCTCATGAGGAAGCTGCTTGAACCATTCACTAATGAGGCTATACTATATCTCCAAAACTAGACGTGACAGGGCAAAACGGATGCCATTTTTGGAATCGGCACCCCAAATATACCCAGGAACTGGTGTAACGTTTAAGGAAGCAAAATGTGTGTTGGCTTGTGTTATCTATTGAATATGTATGTCTAAACCTCCTTACTCAGGGAATCAGTCTGTTGTTTTGTGTTCTGAATGGAGCAAATGTAAAACTTCACCTTATTTGGCATTAAGGCCAGATCTTTCTTTCCTTTTACATATGTAATGAATTGGCTTTGAATGTGGTATATAGGTTCTGAACCCCTTTGTTTGGGGCACATGCTTTCACTCCTCATTGCTGACCCATGTCAGAAGTGTTGAGTGGCATGCGACAAAACTGCTGTTTCCAATAAAATAAGAACTGATCTAAATTCTTTCGTGCCTTGAAGGAAAGCCCAGCTGAGGACCCCAGAGGGACAACTCTTAATTTTCCCTCACAATCGTGATAGAGGGAGAGCAAACCTATTTCTCCATTATGTGAACTGGATCACTGCCCAATACAAATATGAATCAGGTTGAACTCATATTTAGACTGCAAGTTGTCATCTTCTGGCAAACCGTCAACATTGGGATTGAATTTTTTATGCTTACCAATGAATTATTTCATTCTTAATGTTTATTTTAGGATTAAGTTCCATCAGCTTTATTAGGTTAGTACCACAAAGTCTTTTGTCACAAGGAGATTTCAGTAGATAGACAAGGAAAATTATGAGAAGGAACCAAAAGGAGAAAGAGGACAAGGCATATTTGGATGAAATACAAACAGTGTTTTTAAGGTGGTGATTGCTTTTCTCATTTCATAAACTGGAAATGTGAAACTGCAATCAGATATTGCAGTATTGTCTATTTAAAATGATAAGCTTTATTATGCGTTTGCTTCATGAATGTGAAAAACAATTCCTCTTCTTTCAAGAAATATTTCCCTTAAGGAACCTATTTGGGACATTTAGGGTGCAATCCTATCCTGCACTGAAACAGGCAAGCCAAGAGGTTTGTGCTGTATCCAGTGCAGGATAGGGGCGATAAGCGACTCAGCCAGAGGCAAGGGGAAGAATTTCCCTTTACTTTCGGGTAAGGGCAGCTGGCCCTTATGAGTCTCCTCAGACTTGCGCCACCTCTTGAGGTGGTGCACGTCCGAGGAGAGCGGAGCGACTTGAGGCTGCTCCGTTCTCCCTGGGAATGGGGGTTGGGATCCGGCATAACTGCCCCCTATGCCAACTATAGGGGCCTGCCAACCGCTGGCCCCTATGGGTCTCCTTGGACTTGTGCCACCTCTTGGTGGTGGTGCAAGTCTAAGGAGAGCGGAGCAATTTGAAGCCGCTCCATTCTCCCTGAGAATGGGGGTTGGGATCCCAGCCCTTTCTCCTGCTCCCTGCCTGCCCCTGGGACTGCCCACTGCCCACCCTCCCCCTGCCCAGGAAAAGAAACCTCTCATCCTTTAATATATGCAAGAAGGTAAGTAATGAAAGGTAAATCTTTACCAGCATTTGATTTAAAAAATAATAATAAAATGAATGAGTGCCACAACTCAGAAATCCCTCCAAAATCCTTATATATTTTTAAAAGAGAGACAAATACACTTTTCCCTGCCTTGCTTTCCTCACTTCTCTTAAGATCTGTTTGTTGATTACAGAATGCCTTCTGAAATATGCATGCCCTTCCAAATGGCTGCTTTTACAGATTATCTCAGTGGGCGACATGGCTGTGAACTAAGAGGATGGAAATTTGAGTTCAAAAGGTATGTATTCAAGCACACCAGACCAGTTTAATCTAATAAATCCAAGTGTGTGCAGGTGCAAAAATGAGCAACAAATTTGGATGAAGATAATGAAGATAGCTCAGGTTTTTGCTGAGAGTCAGATCTCAGGTTGGTTTGTTTTCTATAACCAGGGGCAGAAAGTACCACAAGTTTCTGTTAGTGCCAGAACTAGTGTGGTATAGTAGACAAAGTTTTCAACATGGATAATAGTCCTGGGTTAAAATATACCCATGAAACTCAAGAGGGCAGAACCAATACAAAAAAAGACAACAAATGTTTGTGCCACTAGACATATAATAATATTTTTTAAAAGTCTTGTATTTCAGTTGTGTTTTCTAAACCCAATCTGTCATAAAGAATATTTTAAATCATCCCTTAAAAATAATCCAGTGAGCCTGTCTTGTCTGAAAAGAAACTCACCTTGAGTGACTCGTTAGATCTTTCATTAGAGGAAGGAAGGCAGGCCTGTAAAGTAATACGAAAGTAAGAGATATGTGATTGGATCTGTCACTATTTAAAAATGTTTAAATATTGGGGAGAGCATTGGGACTGCTGGGCTTGGGGAAGAGAGAATAACCTTGTTCCATGCTATTTGCATTATGAACATTTTTCCCTAAACCAGTGGTTCTCACACATTTAGCACCAGGACCCACTTTTTAGAATGAGAATCTGTCAGGACCCACTGGAAGTGACATCATCAAGCAGAAAAATTTTTTAACAATCCTAGGCTGCAATCCTTCCCACATTTACCAGGAGTAAGTTCCATTTACTATCATTGTTTAAAGTATATACATAGGAGCTTGTTGTATCTGTACCATTTCCCAAAATGTAGTCACATAACATGGTAGCATCAAGTCTAATATATTAAAAATAAAATATTGAAATGAATGAGGACCTACCTGAAATTGGCTCATGACCCACCTAGTGGGTCCTGACACACAGCTTGAGAAACACTGCCCTAAACTATCATTTACTCCATGGATAAAACATACAGGTGGTTCTTCTCTTTGCTGGCAAAAATCCCTGCTTCACAACCCAAGGCAGTGGGAGCTGCACAAATGCACAGTCCTTATGCTGGCTGATGCCACATAAATTGTATATCTCAGAAAGATTCAGCTGACATGGCTTTCCTGGGTCCTTTTTCCTGCTGCCTCCACAGAGCAGGTAATTGTTTTTCTGTGTGAGGGCTGGGGGTTGCATGCAGGGCCCATGAGAGGGGGTACAAAGGGTAATTTGCACTTGGGGCCAGGGTCAAAAAGGGGGCCCAGGAGCCAAAGGAGGGCCCCCATAAATTTCCTGGAATATTTTGCAAACTCACCCGGACTTGCTGCCTGCATGGGATGCTGGGTGCATGGCGGCTGTGGCTGCCACAAGCTATATGTGCTGGGTAAAGGACTGTGTACATGACCTCCTGAACAATGTCAAATCTGGGAAGAAACTGGCCTGCTACAGTAGCTTTTTGACTTATGGACCTGCTAACCATGAAGGAGTGTATTAAGAACACAGCTGTGGAACTACAGATACTGTAGAAGTATGTTTTGGTACACACAGAACACTTTCCATTCTAGTGTGAGCCTAAATACGATCACGCTAATTTTCTGCAACGATTTTCTATATTTAAAAATTTTTAGTCTTATAAGTGTGTTTGTTTTTCTGTATTACTGTATCTAGTTGCTGATACTGTGTGGGCAGGTAAACCTGGGTTCCACATTGGGAAGCAGAGTAGATCAGGGCTCCAAAAACTTGTCCTGCTGTTGCAACCCTTCCTCTGCCCTGTTTTTTCCCCTCTGTACATGTCACCAACTCCCCTCCCCACCTTTGGGAGGGGGCTCAAAAGAAACATTGTACCCCCTGATAAAATTCCACTTGGAGGCCCTGGTTGCATGTGGTCCATGACAGTTTTCAGTTTTTGTCTCAGTGGTCCATGGGCTTCTAAAGGTTGGGAACCACTGCTCGAGTTCATCTTTTGGACCAGCTGACTGAAACTGCTGCTGCCTCTGTCCCGCTTCCACCTGGTCCTATTCAAATAAACAGGCTGGGTGGAGAGTGCTACTTCTAGCATGCTTTATCCAGGCTTTGTTTGAACAGGGACAGGAGGGGAGTAATTCAGTTTGATTGTTCACAGAAACAAGCAATCAAAAGAGGATCACCCCTTTGCTTCTTCCTGCAGCTCATCACTGTGGTGACAGTGATGGTGGAAGAGATGGGCTGCCACTGTCCTAATCCTCCTTCGATTTACTCCCAGCAAGCAAGAAGATCAGAATGCCAGTTGAAGTGGCAGGGTAGGTGGTGGTTTGAAGGGGGCAAACCTGGAGGGCCGGCCACCTCTTGTCAATTTACCATCCCTTCTGACCAATTGCTCCAAAGCAGTAATTTCAGTCAATCCCATTGCTAGGCAGCACTGGTGTGGTTCCTTGAAAATTTGTCAGGGGTGCTTCAAGGAAGCTAGAAAGGAAACAGAGAGATTATTCCAAAATTAGAATCTTTTTTTCTTATGGTCTCTTTTCTTTTTTGCTTAACAAAAGCAAGGGAGTTCTGGCAAAGGAGTTTATGATGAGTGATTAATAAGTGCATATTTTACTATCAGGTGAACACAAATCACATAGGCAATGTACTGCAAAAAGATTATTGTATGGTCTCAATGCGTGGATGAGACGGTGGTGTAGGGAGGAGGGGTTTAGATTCATTAGGCACTGGGGAACTTTTTGGGACAAGCGGGGCCTGTACAAGAGGGATGGGCTCCATTTGAACCAGAATGGAACCAGACTGCTGGCGCATAACATTAAAAAGGTGGCAGAGCAGCTTTTAAACTGATCCCTGGGGGAAGGCCGACAGGAGCCGAGGGGCATCCGGTTCGGGACTCCTCATCCCTATGGGATGAGGATGGGGAGGTTAGAGAACAACAAGACAAAGGCAGAGTAGGAGAAGAAATTGGGAAAGGTAGGGTGATGGGATGTGATAGACGGTTTGGCACAATGAGAGGATGCGGGGACAAAGGAGCGAATAAGCAGCCCATCCTGGGGCATTCCGTGTATAAATGCTTTTATGCGAATGCCCGAAGTCTACGAGCAAAGGTGGGAGAACTGGAATGTCTGGTGACAAGGGAAAATATTGACATAGTGGGCATAACGGAAACCTGGTGGAATGCAGAGAATCAGTGGGATACCGCAATCCCGGGCTATAAACTCTACAGGAGGGACAGGCAGGGGCGTGCTGGAGGTGGGGTGGCCGTTTATGTTAAGGAAGGGATAGAATCCAGCAAAGTAGAGATTGAAGGTGGGTCCGACTCCACCGTAGAATCTCTGTGGGTTAAATTACCAGGCTTGTGCAGCGATGTAATACTGGGGGCGTGCTATCGTCCTCCAGACCAGAAATCGGATGGGGACCTTGAAATGAGGAAACAGATCAGGGAGGTGACAAGGAGGGACAGGGTTGTAATCATGGGGGACTTCAATTATCCTCATATTGACTGAGTCAATTTGTGTTCTGGTCACGATAAGGAAACTGGATTTCTTGACGTGCTAAATGACTGTGGCTTAGATCAGCTAGTCACAGAGCCCACCAGAGGACAGGTGACTCTGGATTTAATATTGTGCGGTACGCAGGACCTGGTTAGAGATGTAAACGTTACTGAGCCATTGGGGAACAGTGATCATGCTGCAATCCGTTTTGACGTGCACGTTGGGGGAAGAATACCAGGCAAATCTCTAACAAAAACCCTTGACTTCCAACGGGCGGACTTCCCTCAAATGAGGAGGCTGGTTAGAAGGAGGTTGAAAGGGAGGGTAAAAAGAGTCCAATCTCTCCAGAGTGCATGGAGGCTGCTTAAAACAACAGTAATAGAGGCCCAGCAGAGGTGTATACCGCAAAGAAAGAAGGGTTCCACTAAATCCAGGAGGGTGCCCGCATGGCTAACCAGCCAAGTTAGAGAGGCTGTGAAGGGCAAGGAAGCTTCCTTCCGTAAATGGAAGTCTTGCCCTAATGAGGAGAATAAAAAGGAACATAAACTGTGGCAAAAGAAATGTAAGAAGGTGATACGGGAGGCCAAGCGAGACTATGAGGAACGCATGGCCAGCAACATTAAGGGGAATAATAAAAGCTTCTTCAAATATGTTAGAAGCAGGAAACCCGCCAGAGAAGCGGTTGGCCCTCTGGATGGTGAGGGAGGGAAAGGGGAGATAAAAGGAGACTTAGAGATGGCAGAGAAATTAAATGAGTTCTTTGCATCTGTCTTCACGGCAGAAGACCTCGGGCAGATACCGCTGCCCGAACGGCCCCTCCTGACCGAGGAGTTAAGTCAGATAGAGGTTAAAAGAGAAGATGTTTCAGACCTCATTGATAAATTAAAGATCAATAAGTCACCAGGCCCTGATGGCATCCACCCAAGGGTTATTAAGGAATTGAAGAATGAAGTTGCAGATCTCTTGACTAAGGTATGCAACTTGTCCCTCAAAATGGCCATGGTGCCAGAAGATTGGAGGATAGCAAATGTCACGCCTATTTTTAAAAAGGGAAAGAGGGGGGACCCGGGAAACTATAGGCCGGTCAGCCTAACATCCATACCGGGTAAGATGGTGGAATGCCTCATCAAAGATAGGATCTCAAAACACATAGACGAACAGGCCTTGCTGAGGGAGAGTCAGCATGGCTTTTGTAAGGGTAAGTCTTGCCTCACGAACCTTATAGAATTCTTTGAAAAGGTCAACAGGCATGTGGATGCGGGAGAACCCATGGACATTATATATCTGGACTTTCAGAAGGCGTTTGACACAGTCCCTCACCAAAGGCTACTGAAAAAACTCCACAGTCAGGGAATTAGAGGACAGGTCCTCTCGTGGATTGAGAACTGGTTGGAGGCCAGGAAGCAGAGAGTGGGTGTCAATGGGCAATTTTCACAATGGAGAGAGGTGAAAAGTGGTGTGCCCCAAGGATCTGTCCTGGGACCGGTGCTTTTCAACCTCTTCATAAATGACCTGGAGACAGGGTTGAGCAGTGAAGTGGCTAAGTTTGCAGATGACACCAAACTTTTCCGAGTGGTAAAGACCAGAAGTGATTGTGAGGAGCTCCAGAAGGATCTCTCCAGACTGGCAGAATGGGCAGCAAAATGGCAGATGCGCTTCAATGTCAGTAAGTGTAAAGTCATGCACATTGGGGCAAAAAATCAAAACTTTAGATATAGGCTGATGGGTTCTGAGCTGTCTGTGACAGATCAGGAGAGAGATCTTGGGGTGGTGGTGGACAGGTCGATGAAAGTGTCGACCCAATGTGCGGTGGCAGTGAAGAAGGCCAGTTCTATGCTTGGGATCATTAGGAAGGGTATTGAGAACAAAACAGCTAGTATTATAATGCCGTTGTACAAATCTATGGTAAGGCCACACCTGGAGTATTGTGTCCAGTTCTGGTCGCCGCATCTCAAAAAAGACATAGTGGAAATGGAAAAGGTGCAAAAGAGAGCGACTAAGATGATTACGGGGCTGGGGCACCTTCCTTATGAGGAAAGGCTACGGCGTTTGGGCCTCTTCAGCCTAGAAAAGAGACGCTTGAGGGGGGACATGATTGAGACATACAAAATTATGCAGGGAATGGACAGAGTGGATAGGGAGATGCTCTTTACGCTCTCACATAATACCAGAACCAGGGGACATCCACTAAAATTGAGTGTTGGGCGGGTTAGGACAGACAAAAGAAAATATTTCTTTACTCAGCGTGTGGTCGGTCTGTGGAACTCCTTGCCACAGGATGTGGTGCTGACGTCTAGCCTAGACGCCTTTAAAAGGGGATTGGACAAGTTTCTGGAGGAAAAATCCATTATGGGGTACAAGCCATGATGTGTATGCGCAACCTCCTGATTTTAGAAATGGGTTATGTCAGAATGTCAGATGCAGGGGAGGGCACCAGGATGAGGTCTCTTGTTATCTGGTGTGCTCCCTGGGGCATTTGGTGGGCCGCTGTGAGATACAGGAAGCTGGACTAGATGGGCCTATGGCCTGATCCAGTGGGACTGTTCTTATGTTCTTATGGTCTTCTATGCTACTATTTAGAATCCAAATAATTTAAATCATAAAGCTGATAAAGGTCAACTAAGTATAAGGAGTATTCAGAAATAATTTTTGTATTTCAGGCATGCTTTTTCTTCTAAATATACTTTTCACCCCAGGCAACCATTTTATTTCACAGTAACTACTGGATCACAGTAACTATTGGATCGACAGTACATATCATTTATTTCTCTAACTCATATAAAGCAACTTAAATTGAGCTTCTGCTTTGTATCTTTTTGAAGTTCTTCATACTGCTATAATAATACAGATATGAATAATGATTCATCCAAGTTATTTGCAGGTTTACTCTGAAACAGGGCCCATAATTGGGGGATGCAGGGGGTAAATTGTATGTAGGTCCAGGATCAAAAAGGGGGCCCAATAGCCAAAGGAGGGGACATCAAAATTTCCTGGGATCTTACATTTTCCTATCTCAACAGGGACCATGAGAGGAAGTGCAAGGCATACATTGTACTTGGGCCTGAACTGAAATATGGGGCCTGGAAATCAAAGGAGGGAAGCCAGAAATGTCTTGTGATCTCAGAAAATGTTGGCATATTGTGAAGATTAGCATTCACATTTTGTATAAGCCTACAGAGGCTTTACGTATCATAATTCCTAGAAATTATGATCCAATGGAGAAGGGAAAGGGCCCAAAAGAAACTCTGAACAATACCCACTAAAGGAGCCCAAAAGAGACCTCATACCCCTTGATAAAACTCTTCTCAGAGGCCCTGCTCTGACTTAATGTGCCAGTGAGGCCATAAGACACAATGGTGATGATGAACGGTCTGACAGCTTACCATGTTTGTGCCACAGGTGTTGCAGATCAAACTGTGCCCTTCAAGGATTCTATCTAGCCTACTATGCCAGCATTACTGCTTGACTTACAAAGTCAGTTGATCCCAAGAATTGATTCAGCTGTAGCAGATTTACAACTCCCCAGTCTGAGTATGCTTTCTTCTGGTCAACGTGTCTTACTGTAAGATGATCTGCTGGGTGCCCACTCTTTCCCCCCACAAATCTGCCTTCTGAAATTGAATGTCCGCCTTTCTTAGATTAGTCTACCCTGATCTGGACTGTATTAGGTAAGGATGGGTGAGTCCAGTGCGGCTTGACTCAAGTCGAGTCATGAGTCTCTGCGCCCCACAACTCAATTCAAAAATGAGTCCTAACAGGCAGACTTTCCAAGTTGCCCAGAATGTTTTGGTGACTCAAAAAGACACAAGTCACAAATCTTTCCCTTTAAAAAGCCAGCCACAGCGCCATGTAAAAAAAAATAAAAAACAGCCACAGCTAGGGTGTGTGTATGTGTTGGAGCTCTCTTAAAACACTCCCCTCCTGTCCCCATCCCATCTGTAAACAAGGCAGGAGGGGGCGGGACAAACTGCATGAGAGTGGGAACAGAAGTGGCAAGAGGAGGAGAATCACATGCAACAGCTGGAAGGCTTACTAGTATGACCCAATCCTTTGCATTTCTACTAAGAAGTAGTCCCACTGCTGCTGGTAATTCAATGAGGCTTCCTCTTCCAAAGTAACAACAGAGCCCACTGGAGCCATGAGGTTGGAAAGTGTGATTGCTATAGCTTCCCCCCAAGCTTCCCCATCTCCTTTTTCCCCCTCCAGCCAATCCTAAGGCAAGAATCGCCTTGGGCTCCTTTTTCTGCCCTACCTCACCCAGAGAAAAAAAATCAAACCTCCCATCCTTCATCCAATGATTGATTCCTTCAGAGATGGACAAGGAAGTCTGCTCCTGCCTCCTTCCCCCTGCCTCCTGCTCAATGCAAAAGCAAAACATTAATTCTTCATTGCCTCCTGGCTGGAGCTTCCCTGCTGCTCGCCTGATCTGAATGATGGCCCCACAAAATCTTTCACACCATGAAAACAATAAGCAAGGACAGATAGACTCAAGTCTGCATGCATAGGGACTGAGCACTGAGTCAGTGGCCTCAGATCTGAGTCATCAACACAGGTGACTTGAGTGTACCCAAGTCAGCAGGAAACGCATGTTTTTGTGACTTGGACTCAAGTCACCTGACTTGAATTCCCATCCCTGGTATTAGGTAAGCCACTTCCGATCTGGTCTGTTTTTGTGTTCTCTTCAGTGGGAAATGCCCCAGGCATGGAGCCTTGTGCACCTTTAGAACCCTGTGAAAGCCTCTCTGTGGCTCCCAACAGGGTTGCACTTTCACTTAAAGCCTTCATAAGAGAAGGGAGAGGTGGTCATGAGACATGTTCAAAGCCAAGAGAGTTTTTGCTGTTGTTGTTGTTTTTAATGGCACAGTTTAAAGCATTGGGGAGCCTCAGAGAGGCTTCCCTGCCATGCCCTGGAGTTGTGTGAGGCTCTGTGACCACCAGGGAAGAAGTGTGTGTGTGGGGGGGGGGTAGATTTGCACAGGTGGCAACATCCCGCAAGGGGTGAATCTTTGCCCTGGGGCGCAGGGCTGGGGGGGGTGTCTGTCACTGGCTCTCTTGTTCCATTGGACATGACAGCCAGCACCTCTCAGTCTGGATATCTATTTGGGACCTGACTTCCAATCAGCTCTTGACTAAAGTTTAGAATTTACCTCATGTACCAAGGTCATTATGCTGTATGCTTTCCCATTCCCACTGGTGGGAACACTAATGTGGAATTCTTCTTAAACTACTCTCTAAGGGTGGCTACGTATCTCTTCAGTGTTTTATGGGTCCCTGAACAAATCTAGACAGCATTAGAGAGAAATCAATTATTTTTTTAAGGTTTACAAAGTCTTCATGCTTCATTCTGTTTCAATCCATTTGACACTTGCAGAAGATTTTTATTATTGCATTTTCTGCTAGAGTTATTTTTAATCCATTTCTGTATGTGTTATCATTTGTGTGAATGAGTATACAGTTGCAATATAATTTTTATTTTAACTTCTCATTCTGGTTGTTAGAAGTTCGTTGTGGCAAATTTTGCTTAGGTGGAAAGTTCCTGTGTTTGGTTTCAGGTGAAACATTTTGTTTCCAAGTTGGAAGGAGATACATTTCCATTTCATGTTGTTCGTTTCTGTGCTGAAAGGGTAAAAACATCAAGGCTGTAGGTTCAACATTGTTAATGAATATCTGACTAGCTGTTGATTTGCATATGACAGTTCTTTAGGTATTTGAAGAGTGCTATCATATCCCCTCTCAGCCTTCTTTTCTCCAGGCTGAGCATACCAAGTTTCCTCAATCTTTCTTCATAGAGCTTGTCCTCCAGCCCTCTGATCATTCTCTTCTCTGAACCCGTTCCAGTTTGGCTGCCTCTTTCTTTAAGTGAGATGCCTGGAATTGGACACAGATGAGGTCTAACCAGTGCAGAGTAAAGAGGAACCACAACTTCTCACAACTTGGATGCTACAGTTCTACTAATGCAGGCTAAAATTGCATTAACATTTTTTTGCAGCTGCATCACACTGATGATTTGTGTTCATCATGTGAGCCACTGCAACTCCAAGATCCTTTCATATGTTGTGCTGCCAAGCCAGGTATCTCCCATTTTTTTACCTGCGTCTTTGGTTATTTTTGCCTAGTGCAGAACTTTGCATCTGTCCCTGTTGAAATTCTTCTAACTCATTTCAGTCAATATTCCATTTTGTCTAGGTGGGATGTCAAGTGGGACTTCATCAAATGCTTTACTGAAGTCAAGATAAATTACATACACAGCATTCCCATGTTCCAGTAAGCTAGTAACCTGATCAAAAAAGGAGATGAGATTTGTCTGTCAAGATTTATTTTTGACAAATCCATGCTGAGTTCTATTGATCACCGAGCTGTTGTCTAGATGTGTGCAAACTGTGTGCTTTATGATTTGTTCTAATATCTTCCCCGGTATTCAAGTCAGACTGACAGGTCTGTAATTGCCTGGGTCTTCTTTTTCTCCCTTTTTAAAGACTGGGACCACATTAACCCACTTCCAGTCTAGCGGCACCGCCCCGTTCTCCAAAATTTCTCAAAGATAATTGACAGAGGCTCTGCAAGTACATCTGCAAGTTCCTTTAGTAACCTTGGAAGCAGTCCATCCTGTTCAAATGACTTTAATTCATTTAGGACAGTTAAGAGGTTTCTAACTAGCTCCTTGTCAATCCTAATCTGCAGTTCTGTGCCATCCAGGTTTTCATTACCTCTTTGGGGATGTAAGCATATCCCCCATTAGCCAAGCTCCAGCACCCACATTTGCACAATCCTCCTTCCGAGAGGAGTTGGATGCAAAGTAGGAGTTGGGCAGCTCTGCCTTCTCTTTGTTTCCAGACACTACTTGGTTATCCTTAATCAGGAGCAATCCCACCCCCTCATTTCTCTTCCTCTATAGCAGTGGTTCTCACACACTTAGCACCGGGACCCACTTTTTAGAATGAGAATCTGTCCAGTGACATCGTCAAGCTGGAATTTTTTTTTACAATTCTAGGCTGCAAGCCTACCCACACTTACTGAGTAAGTCCCATTTGCTGTCATTGTTAAAAGAATGTACATATAGTAGCTTGTTAAAAGTACAGGTTTGTAACTTTCCACAAATGCAGTCACATACCATGGGAGCATCAAGTCTAATATATTAAAAATAAAATCTTGAAATGAATGGGGACCCACCTGAAATTGGCTCCTGACCCACCTAGTGGGTCCTGACCCACAGTTTGAGAAACACTGCTCTATAGGATTAGCTATAATCCTAAAACTATCATTTGAAAGTAAGAGCCACTGAAGTCAATGGACATTATTCAAATCAGTGGGCATAAATATATTTAACTTTGTTGTGTATTGTGGCAAGTTTTTTTTCCCATTTCACCCGCACAAAGCAGACAGAATAGGTTTGCAATCAATTGCATGTTTCCATTTCATAGGCTAAAAGACTAAGATATGTTCATGGTAAATAATATGTAAGAAATGGAACAACAGTCTTTGCGAACATACAAAACCCAGCATCTTATTAATTTTAGTATTATGATTTAAACTATTGAATAGGATTGAGGAACACCTTTGACTATATGCAGGTAATTTGTAGAGGTTTTTTTTTGTGCTACTGTGTAGGTTATTGAAACAGCACATTCTCCTTTTGTGCTGCTTTTACCCTGAAGAGACCGTTTTGTTTTGCCTCTTGGCTAGAAGGGCATATGGTTTCTTCTGACTGGTGATGCAGGGAATAGACAGTTGGCACTCAGTTTTAAGCTCTTTCCATGAGCCCCTCAGTGCAATATAACTCTGACTTTGCAACAGACTCCAGTGGATTTAGGAGACAAATTTATTCAGAAGAATTAAATAACAGTTCCAGCAATTGCTCTTCACAAGGGAATAAAGAAGACTGGCATATACATTAATAGTTGCTAACAAACCCAGCTCAATAAAAACCAGTTACATAATGTGTGGGGACAATATTAGTAGCTTTATATCATAACTACCTTGCTAACTTTATATCATAACTATCTTGCTAACTGGGCAACAAGGCACTTTTTCAGTTGGTGCTTTTCTTATATGTAGCAGGCAGAAGTAACTGTCCCTCTTCACCCCAGCACCAAAGTAGACTTCTCTAAACCTGCTAACTAGGCAGAGATGTTTTCAAGTGGTGCTCAATGTATGTTTAGCAGGAGGAGAGTAACTGTTCCTCTTCATTCATCCCAGCTTCCTGCTTCCTGCTAGTGTTCTCTTAGTCTCCCTCCTCCAGGGTTCTGGATGACTGCTTCTCACAATCCTCTCTAGCATTCTGTAACAGGCTTCTAAGGAAGAGAGGTGAGTGTTTGGTGTCACAGTAAGTATAGGGTCCTATTTTACAAATCAGTAATGGGCCCAATGGGGGTCTGGAGAACCACAGATAAGTGAATCTGCTGATATGGGATCCGTGGATATAGGGAGGTGCACACTTATGTTCTTCTCATGTCATAAACATTACTTTGTTCCAACCCTTCCCCACCCTATGTGATGCAGCTGTGCTACCAGAATGTGCAGTACATCCTATGGTGACCAAACAGCCTGGGAGAAGTAAGTAAAAATAGGTTATTTTTACTTGTGATAGGCTGCCTCCTAGCAGGAGGCCAGTGGATCTCCCTGAACCTACACCAGCTATTTAGCTGATGTAAATCCGAGGAGCCTCAGAGGACAGGTCTAGGTCAGGACATTGGATATGATCCTGGTGTGTGCTGCTGTCACTGAGGTTCCGAACCCACCCGAACCTCCCCCTCTGCTACCTTTTCTGCTCCGGCAGGGCATCCAGGAGCTATTGGTGCATCCACAGAGCCTGTGGCTGTTTGTCCCAGCATCTCTCTAGTGCACAACACCACTGTGGTTTTTGCAACTTTATCAAAACTTTAGATATAGGCTGATGGGTTCTGAGCTGTCTGTGACAGATCAGGAGAGAGATCTTGGGGTGGTGGTGGACAGGTTGATGAAAGTGTCGACCCAATGTGCGGTGGCAGTGAAGAAGGCCAATTCTATGCTTGGGATCATTAGGAAGGGTATTGAGAACAAAACGGTTAGTATTGTAATGCCGTTGTACAAATCGATGGTAAGGCCACACCTGGAGTATTGTGTCCAGTTCTGGTCGCCGCATCTCAAAAAAGACATAGTGGAAATGGAAAAGGTGCAAAAGAGAGCGACTAAGATGATTACGGGGCTGGGGCACCTTCCTTATGAGGAAAGGCTACGGAGTTTGGGCCTCTTCAGCCTAGAAAAGAGACGCTTGAGGGGGGACATGATTGAGACATACAAAATTATGCAGGGGATGGACAGAGTGGATAGGGAGATGCTCTTTACACTCTCACATAATACCAGAACCAGGGGACATCCACTAAAATTGAGTGTTGGGCGGGTTAGGACAGACAAAAGAAAATATTTCTTTACTCAGCGTGTGGTCGGTCTGTGGAACTCCTTGCCACAGGATGTGGTGCTGGCGTCTAGCCTAGACGCCTTTAAAAGGGGATTGGACAAGTTTCTGGAGGAAAAATCCATTATGGGGTACAAGCCATGATGTGTATGCGTAACCTCCTGATTTTAGGAATGGGTTAAGTCAGAATGCCAGATGTAGGGGAGGGCACCAGGATGAGGTCTCTTGTTATCTGGTGTGCTCCCTGGGGCATTTGGTGGGCCGCTGTGAGATACAGGAAGCTGGACTAGATGGGCCTATGGCCTGATCCAGTGGGGCTGTTCTTATGTTCTTATGTTCTTATGAGAGGACTTACAATGGTGGATTGGACTGGGCCATTAGTGGCTTCTTTTTCAGTCACTGAGGGCCCAATCCTATCCAGTTTTCCAGTGCTGGTGCAGCTGTGCCTATGGGGCATGTACTGCATCCTGTGGTGGGGTGGTAGTCCCAGAGGCCTCCTCAAGGTGTGGGAATATTTGTCCCCTTATCTCAGGGCTGCATTGTGGCTACACTGGTAAAATTTGGATAGGATTGGGCCCTGAAATGTTGCACATGCACTTGCATTAACACTTGCAGAAATCTTACAGTGAATGGTAAAGTGGTCGTAGCTGACACCTTGTTACATTTGTAAGTAATAATTTAATTGTAAGGAAGAATGTTCCTGAGATTAAGAGAATGAGAAAAAGATTTGTCCCAAATACAGTGAGAAAATATTTGTTGAGGAAATGACTGCAAGTGTGAAAACTGAAGGATAGGGCTCAATGGCCTCTATACCTCAAGCTATGTTGACAGGAATCTGCCATGGAGGAAAACAATATTGTGTTTCCAATTAGCTGGAACCTTTGGAATTCTGCATTCTTTGACAGTTGTCTGTACTGTCATCGGGTTGAACTAGCCCTATCTTTATCATGTTCATTAGTTAGTGTCATGAAGGAGAAAAATGAATCAATCTTTCCAAGCCCTGCTACTATTGACAGGCAATTTCTTCCCAGGTGTCTTATCCATCCTAAGATGCAATTTGGGTGAGAGTTTCCTGCTGTGGAAGCTGATTGTCTGTTACTTAGCTTTACTAATCCAGGAACCATGAAGAGAAGTGGGTAAAAAGGTATTCTTTCTGCATATAGTTCTAACATGTTCTAAAAAAGGAAGGAAGGAAAGAACTGCATTGCCCGGAGGGTCTGAGAAAGCAAACTCCATCAGCAGAGTATCTATTTACATAACAGTTAACACTTTATGTTTTTCCATTTTACCTGACGATAGATAAAATATATGTATTTTTTACTTCCATGCTGACACAAAATGATAAAGAAATAAAATGCTTCTAGGAAGTCAAGCTATTAAATTCCTTGCTGGATGAGAGCTGTAACCCAGAAGTCACTGAAGCACATATTTTACTTCAGTGACTTAAAACAAAGAATTAGAACTAACAGGAATGTCTTAACTTCATAGCATTTCTACTATTGGGTCACTTTTAACTTATGTCTCTAAAGAGACAGACTGACATATAGTTTCCAGGGTTCTTATTTCAGCAGAAAAAGAGGGGACTATTTAAATTGGTGTTCAGAAAGTAATTGCACTTCCTGGGTAACACAAACATCTCTTTGGTACATTTGCTGATTTCCATAGTTTAGAAGCAATGTCTGATGTTTACTTAATGTGAATTTTAAAAATAATAACCTTGTGACAGAAAATGTTTCCAGAAAAGGGAAAATGTGACAGAAAAGTGAATATCAACGACCAGGTAACATCTGAACAAGGAAAGTTTCTGCTTGTAAGTCATGTTGTTAGGCCCAAGTACAAGGCCCCAGCTGTAACCAACTTCTAATTAGTGCATACCAGGTCTGGGAGAACTGTGGAGGAGGCCGCTTCACAGGGCCCTCAGATAACCTACCAAACTACCAAGTGGGCTCCAAGGCCAACTTGATTAACAAAAGGGTACAGCTGTGAGCTTCTCAGGTTGGGAGGGGGGGGGGTTCCATCATGAGTAAGAAGACTTGTGGCATGTCCACCCCTAGAATGTTCCCCTGGAACCGTTCTGATTGGTGGATGAGTCAGGAGACCTATAAAGGTGAAGGAAAAGTGTTTTCTTTGTTCTAGCTTTGCCTCTGGCTAAGGAGGCCTGAACTTTGACCATTCTGGCAAGAGTGACCCAGCTTGACTGCAGCAAGATGGGTTAGACTGGACTTTTGGAATCTAAGACTTTGAGTGATAGTTAGAGTTAGGAGTTATTGCTTTATTGTTTTATTAGTGCTGAGTGTTGTATTGTATTGGTGTGCTCTATCCTCAATTTTTAAAACCTTGACTGATGCAGTGCTGTCTGTATAACTATTCTTTAAACCTATATTCAATAAATCCTATCTGTTACAACTGACTGGATTATTGGGACTGGTGAAGCTGAGGGAACTGGTTGTGGGAGTCAATCCAGTGTGTCTAGGGGTGGACCCTGGAGACCCAGTTTTGGGAGCCTGCTTCAAGGTTCAAGCCGAACCCAAGGTGGGCTCAGGCTGGAGCACGGCTCAGGGGAGGGTTCCCCAAATTTGGCCTGGCTACCAGGATTGGAAGCTCTGCGGTTAAAGAGCCATTGGTAACTGGAGTTGGAAAGACCTGAGGGGTGTTAGGTGGCTATATGGGTTTATGGCCATTTGATTACCCTAAGGGCAATAAACAGATTACACAGCCCGTAAGAGAGGGTCATCTTGATTGTTACAGAAAACTAGTGATTTTAGGAAACGCTTGAAATGGAATCACCACTGCTCTCCCCTCTGTCTCTGTTAATCAGCTTGCTGTGCTCACTGTCACAGTGACAATATGTGGGTTTGTTTTTTTTCACATTTTCATATTGCCCTTCCTCCAAGGAGCTCAGGGTGGTGTATATGGGTCATTCCCTTCTTTAGTCCTCACAACAACCCTGTGAGGTAGGTGAGGCTGAGAGATCATGACTGACCCAAGATCACCCAGGATCATGGCTGAGTGGGGATTTGAACCTGGCTCACTAAGTCTAAGTCCCAAACCACTACACCATCCTGACTGGCTTTTGAAGTGCATTACTAGTGCAAACTCATGCTCAATCTGGCGTATGATCTGCATTTTCTAACCTCCATCATTGATCAATGTGGATCCAGATTATTATTCTATAAACTGAAATATAAAGGCATGTTCTTGTATAGACTTTCCAACAGAGCAAGAAGAAGAGAGCAACACTATTCCTTTACACTACTACTATGAAGAAGAAGAAGCTGTTCTTTAGCTACCCTGCAGATAGGTGGAAAGTTTAGCTTTTTAGGCCCAAATCCTAACCAACTTTCCAGAACTGGCATAGCTGTGCCAATGGGACGCATGCTGCCTCCTGCAGTTGGATAACACTCACAGAGGCCTCCTTAAAGTAAGGAAATTTTTTTCCCTTACCTCGGAGCTGCACTGCCCTTATGTCAGTGCTGGAAAGTGGGTTAGGATTGCGCCCTTAGAAATGGGCATGTGGGTTTGGCCTGTTTGAGTGAATGAGGATGGGCAGAGGATGCTGGAGTGCTCTACTGGTCAACCACACCCCATCCCCTCCTGGCTTTATGGGGGGGGGGGTAAAAATCCTGAAAATTCTATTTTCCATGTGTTGGTATCTTCAAGATTTTGGCTAAAACCCACAGTTTAGATGCCCAGTGTTTGCTAATAGTTTGTTAATTAAGGTTTGTTTTATGTGATACAGAATAACTACACCAAACACTTCCTGTTGCCAAGTGCAGAATGATGCTTTGGCTGTATCAGAACAAGATATTTTATGCCTACTGTAACTTTTTAGATCTGATATTAAAATTTGAAATCACCATCTACAGACCCAGATCCAGAACCCCCTACACACACACACACACACACACACACACACACACACACACACACACACACAGAGTCCTTATATTATACCATTTTGAATGCTCAGGTGAGGAGTTCCATCTGGACAGGAAGATCTACTGTGAAAGACACCTAGCCTTTCAGGGTATGCTCACATGGATCATATTTTATTGCTTTATTTTGATTCTTGCTCTGCATAATGGAAAACTCTTCTCCTTAATGATACAGAATATCTCTTGAGGCTTTTTGTGATAACTTTAGAAAATAAAATGCGATCTGGTTAGTTTGAAAAATAGGGTTGTGTTATAACCAGCATAATTTTTAAACTGCTCCAGTAAAAAATCCAAATGGTATCGTAAAGAGAACATTAAGAAGCCATACAAGTAATATGGCAACTCCATCCATGCGCAAAGAAAGCATATTTACTAATTGAAATGGAAACTAAAATGCATCTATAGCAGTGATTTTCAACCCTTTTCATCTCATGCCACACTGACAAGGTACTAAAATTGTCAGGACACAGGTAGACCTTCGGTTTTTGACAACTGACAAGGCACACCATGCTGTTGGTGAGGGGGCTCACCCAATGACTCTAATAATAAATCATCCTCCCCCAAACTCCTGCGGCACACCTGCAGACCATTCATGCCACACCAGTGCGCCATGGCACAGTGGTTGAAAATGGCTGATCTATAGTGTAAAAGTTACTTTGTGACCTCTGTTTGTCATGGTCTAATAGCCCAATCCTGTGGGCTGAATGTGGTGCTGCCTGAACTCCAGCAGAGCACCATGCTTTACAACACTGTGAAACTCAATGTGCTCTCAGGCTGCTGCAGCAAATGGCAAGCATAGAGGCATGCACAGCAGCTGCTGCCTGACCTCCACTGACTGTGGTATAATGCCAAGGCAGTCATGCCTTGAATGGGAGGGGGAGGGTGGGAAAAGTTTCAGGGTGGTTTGGAAGTTGGGCAGGAACAAACTGGGAAGAGATGGGTGCATCCCTTATTCCTTTGCCTGGTCCCTCCCCTTTTTATTCCTTGGACTTATGCAAGCTATGGAGCTGGTGTAGGTCCAGGGAGACTCATAGGACATCAAGGAACTTCACTAGCCTGTTAGATTAGATGGCTACATACCCACAGGCACCAGTCAGCTTCTTATCTTAGTGGCGGTCTGAACCAGATTTTGCCTTAGTACTTTTTGGTCTGGTTTTCATGGATGGGGTAAACCTAAGAGTAGGATTATACCACCTCAGACTGAAGATTCCAATAATGCAATGTTATCTATATGTGAATTTGTCTATATTAAAAAAAAATAGATGTCATGCAGAATGATTCTAACCTAGCATTCTTCCTCACAACTAGTTTTCTATATGCAGGGAGTGGCAGAGTGATTCAATCACATGAAATGGTGCAAACGAGACCATTTCAGAGAATTATGCCTGTAGATATTTAAATTGAGGCTGTGTTTCATACTCCTTCGTCATGAAGATCAAGGAAGGCCCAGAAGGTTGATCAAACTGAAATCTTACTCTAGAACTGTGATGATTCTGGGGAGAAAAGGAGTTTCATTTAATTACATATCAGGTTTTTTCTGCAACTGTTAATGTGGTCCAGGCTTCAAACCTAGATTTCATCCTCACTACGTGAAGGTTAGAGGAAGGGATATGGCTGCAGAGCCCAATCCAATTCCCATTGCTATTATTTTTGAACTCTCCTAAGGTCTAACAATCAAGTAGTTCTCTTGTAATTAACTCAACCATTGGCCTTGAACAAAGAGGGTGAACTAATTGCGGAGACTTTTTTCCTGACATCACTTTATTTTCTGCACTTCTAATCTTTTCCAGCCCCTTAGCTACAAATAACAAGAGGATTGAAAGAAGATTAAAGATATGCAAAGTACATTTTTCACTTACACTTTTCAGAGAGACAGCTAAATATTCCTATTCTGTTTCTGCTTTTAATGCAACCTCCAGCTTGGGACCTGTGGGTGTCCTCCACATCATGCAAATGGAATATTCAATGGGTGGCCTTTACATTCTGACATTGGAACAGGAAGGTAAGCAGATATAGTTGGTACTGTAGATTCTGTGTGGGATTATATTTTCATGGACTGATCCACCAAGGAAAATGTGTGCCCAGAATCAGCTTCCACATGCAGATTCCCTTACAGGACTGGCTATCACAGATGAGCACCTGCAGTGAGGCGTTTAATGTGACACCATTAGCACTGCAAGGTATGCATACGTTTGAGCCTTTTCACCTATAGCAATGCACATTCCTAGCCACAGCTTTGGGCCCTGCAAGGACATTGTTGCTCACCTCAGGAGTCAGGATTTGGAACATTAAACACTGAAACAGCATTTGAAACTTTGAGGGCCACTCCTATCCAACTTTCCAGTGCTGATAAAGCTGTGCCAATGGGGTGTGCACTGCATTCTGCAGTGGGGAAAGGCAGTAATGGAGGCCTCCTCAAGGTAGGTGAATGTTTGCTTCCTTATTTCGGGGCTGCATTGCAGCTGCATTGGTGCTGGTAAATTGGATAGCATTGGGCCTTTAGTCTATAGTTGTAAATAAAAGTTGTTTACTTGTAAGGGTGCTAGCCAACCACATCCGTTCAAAGATACCTAAGACACTATATGATTGTGATGCACAGCAAGTGAATCATAATGTTGATAAGTGGACACTGGATATTCTGTTGGAAGCATGGAAATATATCTGGAAACTATGACTAGGCTTTCTGTATGAAAATTACAGAGAACTGTATGAAAGTCGTGACTAGATTAGACAGTACACCTTGGGGAAATAATTGATAGTTATTACTCTGTCTCTTGGAAACATGGCAGTGATACTGGTGCATATCATTTGTGATAGTGAAGTCCCACAGTATGTAATTACCAGATTAACATAGTTGGGCATATCAACACAATAACCAGATTACAAATAACTCCTTGATCTGGTACTAATTCATTGAACCTATACAAAAACTAGTCCTATGTTTGATCACAACATCTCTGGATCCCTTTGGTAGTATTGGAGAAAGAGTACTACAATTCCAGGCATGATGAAATGGGATCTCAGCTAAGAGCCCAATCCTGTGCTCAGCGGCATGGCTCTTTGCCACTGAGCATTGTCACAAACCAATGCCACCGAGCATTGTCACAAACGTGTAAGGCACGTTTGCCAGACTTGCCACCGGGCTCCTGCCCATGCTAGCCCAGCGCCGGCCAGTGCTGGGCTAGTGCGGGACGGTCGCCCAGCTTCCGGGGATTGGTGGTCTCCTGGACTGCCGAGCCATGGCACGGTAAGCAGGGACGGGGGTGGGGAGGAGCGTTCCAGGGAGGGGGGAGACTGGTGGGGGTGGAGAGAGGGCACGGGGAAGCGTGCCAGGGGGAGGGAGGGAGGTGGGTCTGCAGAGCTCTGCTCCACAGGATCCAAGGTGCTCATGGAGGGCTCCGCGCCCTACATGAGCGCCTTTACTTTACCGCTGATCTTTTGTCAGCAGTAAAGTGAGTAACCCCATTGCAGGGCTGCTTACCTTACCTGGGAGAAGGGGACGAAAGTGCCCAAGGCACATCCCATGGTAGCCGGTGGCAGCCCTTCTCGGTGCTGCCAAGCCTGGTCACCCTGGGCAGCTCAGGATTGGGCTGTAAGCTGTGACAAACTGACTGGTTATGTGACAGCAAAAGAGGACTGGCAGAAAATCATGGTCCTTTATAGTGAGTCATTCTCTATTAATTCTTGGCATAGTAAGAAACTTGACATGCCCAATGCATTACATGTTTATGTAACATTATGACACTGTTTATTCCAAAGCCAGGGTTTATGTTTTCCTTTTAAAATGTTTCTCAAATATTTGTGACACAAAATCCATCACAATAAGGATATTACCTGAAGAATTCCCAATTAAATCCTCAAATGCTAAGATACATGTCCAAGTAAGGCATCTTATATTATTTCTGGAAAATGTTGAGTCTTTGAGAGACCCCTGGAGGACCAATTGCCAAAGCTGAAGAATAGCTCCTGACTTTCTGTACCTGTATATCATCTTCACTGTTTGCACTTGACACAGAGCTGAGTGCCCCAAGGCTACAGGATGGTGAAACACATAGATGAATGGTGCTGGTCTCGCAAGTTATGCCAGACTCCATGCATGGTGGCTTTTTAGATCAGAACAAAAATATTGCATTATATCCAAATGGGTGCTGTAAACCTGCATGATCTGGGTACAGACAACTCCAGCATGGAGCTGCCAGCATGGAGGTGTTTTCTGCATTGCCGGCATGGAGGTGGGTCACTGCATTCTACATAACTGCAACCTGTGGAGGATCTTCAAGAGCACTGCAGTAGTCAAAAGTTGAAGTTCCAAAAGCATGAATGACTGTTAAATCTGAATCAGGAAACATATCACAACTCTCTCATCAGACCAATTCCCCACTAAGATCTCTTAGGATTGTCCATCCTATTTTAGGTCAACATTTTATCTTTTGGTTTGAGGCCTGACATGCTCAGAATGACTTAATTGCCTTGCAGTGGCATAGCTAGTGAGGGGCGGGGGGCGGTCCACCCCAGGTACCAGCCTGGGGGGGGTGACACCACAAATGACCCAACATCGCTAACATCATGGAGGTTATGAATAACCCCATCATGCCATACACCATAGGATGCAAAATTTCCAGCAGAATGCAATGCAAAAAAACCAGAGTGAAATATCTTCTTTCCGTCAAAAGCTATGGCCAAAAACTGGAAACCAAAAAATGCATGGAGTCTTATGGAAAGTGAAACCGAGCCATAGTGCGTGTTTACTCGTGTGTAGGCGGACGTGCCTTAGTCCTTCGGAAAGGGCAGGCTGAGAGGAATCCAATGACACCAGAGTGGTTCCTATCCAATGAAAGCAGCCCCCAAAAAACACCCAAGAAGTAGGTCACTCCCTGCAAGCAGACAAATATATTGAGCCCTATAGAAAGCAAAACTAAGTCACATGGTCGTGTTTACTCACAAGTAAGCAAATGTGCCTTGTCTACTGGTCAAGTCAGGCAAAGGGGAATGCAAGGCTGGCTGAATGGTCCCAATCTGATGTAAGTGGAGCTCCACAAATACTCCAGAATGCAGTGCCCCTCCTCAAGAATAAAACAGAGGCTTGAACTTTTATTTGTTTTTAGACTTGTAAAGTCAGGTGGGTCCTGATAGTGATATGCTTGACATATAAGAACTTACACTGAAGTGGGTACTGGGAAAGGCTGAAAATCTCACTGATATTTTTGTTATTGCAGGCAGGCTACAGAGAAAATTCACTTGGTGAAATAGGACTGGCTTCCCCTTATTTAATTATTTGTTTTTCTTTAATTTAATTATAATTATTTATTTTATTTTGCTTGATGATGTCACTTGCAGCCATAACATCATTTCCAGTGGGTCCCGCACAGATTGTCATTCTAAAAAGTGGGTCCCAGTGTTAAAAGTTTGAGAACCACTGCCTTAACTCAAAACAGGCCAATGAGACATCCTTGGGGAGGGGGTGACACCCTAGTGACCAAAATTCTAGAAATCATGGGTTTTAGGAATAATACCATCATGTATATACCATTTGATGCAGAATTTTATCCATTGCTTGTGGGGAAATATTCACTGCATTTAATTTCTGGCCATTATTATTATTCATTTCATGTCATGACTATTACTATCTCTCCCCTACCTCACAGGGTTGTTGTGAGGATAAAATAAGGGGAAGAACCATATACACCACCCTGAGCTGCTTAGAGAAAGGGTGGTATAAAAATGTGAATGAACGAATAATTAATTACTTATGTCATATGGGGTGACAAAAATTTATGGGCCCCGGATGTCAAATGACCTAGCTATGCCACTGTTGCCTTGGCTTGTGAGAATTTTTGCCCAGCCCACAGGTGTACACATTTGGTCCCTGTTGCTTATACGCACCATTGGCTTAATATGTTTTACTTCAGAAAGCCAACAAAACAATTTGTAGTTGCATTCCCAAGTGCAAAAATTACCAGGAGAATCAGCCCTTATGAAAAAAGAGAAGTGTGTTTTTGTTGTTGGCAACCTTCAGTCTCAAGAGATTATGGTATCGTGCTCTGAATGGTGGTTCTGGAAAAGCGTCTAGTGTGGCTGAAAAGGCCGATTCGGGAGTGACAATCCCTTCCACACCGGGAGCAAGTGCAGTCTGTCCCTGGCCTGTCTCCCTGGCTATGGGCCTTCCTTCTTTGCCTCTTTGCCTCAGTCTGTTGGCCAAGTGTCTCTTCAAACTGGGAAAGGCCATGCTGCACAGCCTGCCTCCAAGCAGGCCGCTCAGAGGCCAAGGTTTCCCATCTGTTGAGGTTCATTCCTAAGGCCTTCAGATCCCTCTTGCAGATATCCTTGTAGCGCAGCTGTGGTCTTCCCGTAGGGCGCTTTCCCTGCACAAGTTCTCCATAGAGGAGATCCTTTGGGATACAACCACTGCTCGTTCTCATGACATGACCAAGCCAACGCAGGCGTCTCTGTTTCAGCAGCGTATACACGCTGGGGATTCCCGCTCGTTCCAAGACTGTGTTGTTTGGAACTTTGTCCTGCCAGGTGATACCGAGGATGTGTCAGAGGCAGTGCATGTGGAAAGCGTTCAGCTTCTTCTCCTGTTGTGTGCGAAGAGTCCATGACTCACTGTGGTACAGAAGTGTGCTCAAGACGCAAGCTCTGTAGACCTGGATCTTGGTATGTTCTGTCAGCTTCTTGTTGGACCAGACTCTCTTTGTGAGCCTGGAAAACGTGGTAGCTGCTTTACCGATGCATCCGTTTAGCTCAGTATCGAGAGAAAGGGTGTCGGAGATTGTTGAGCCAAAGTACACAAAGTCATGGACAACCTCCAGTTCATGCGCAGAGATTGTGATGCAGGGAGGTGAGTCCACATCCTGAACCATGACCTGTGTTTTCTTCAGGCTGATTGTCAGTCCAAAGTCTTGGCAGGCCTTGCTAAAACAGTTCAAGAGCTGCTGGAGATCTTTGGCAGAGTGGGCGGTGATAACTGCATCGTCGGCAAAGAGGAGGTCATGCAGACATTTCAGCTGGGCTTTGGACTTTGCTCTCAGTCTGGAGAGGTTGAAGAGCTTTCCGTCTGATCTGGTCTGGAGATAGATGCCTTCTGTTGCAGTTCCAAAGGCCTGCTTCAGCAGGGCAGCGAAGAAAATCCTAAACAAGGTTGGCAAGAGAACACAGCCCTGCTTCACTCCACTTCGCATGTCAAAGGGGTCTGATGTTGAGCCATCAAAGACGACAGTGCCCTTCATGTCCTCGTGGAAAGACCTGATGATGCTGAGGAGCCTGGGTGGACATCCGAATCTTGGGGAGAATCTTGAAGAGGCTGTCCCTGCTGACCAGGTCGAAAGCCTTCGTGAGATCTATGAAGGCTATAAAGAGTGGCTGTCGTTGTTCTCTGCATTTCTCGTGCAGCTGTTTAAGGGAGAATACCATATCGGTGGTGGATCTGTTGGGTCGGAACCCGCACTGCGATTCTGGATAGACACTCTCTGCAAGTACCTGGAGCCTCTTTATTGCAACTCAGGCAAGCAACTTTCCTACAAAGCTAAGGAGAGAGATGCCACAGTAGTTATTGCAGTCACCCCTGTTGCCTTTGTTCTTGTACAGCGTGACGATGTTTGCATCCCTCATGTCCTGTGGTACTCCACCTTCTCTCCAGCAGAGGCAGAGGATTTCATGCAGCTCAGTGGCAATGATCTCTTTGCAGCGCTTTAGGACTTCAGCAAGGATGCGGTCTCTCCCAGGGCCACGTGAAGTTCTGCTAGGGTTGGTTCACTGTCAAGCTCCTCCAACACAGGCAGGCACTCAATGTTGTTCAGTGCTTCCTCTGTTACTGCATTTTCTTGGTAATACAGTTCAGAGTAGTGCTGCACCCAGCGTTCCATCTGCTGCGCCTGGTACTGGATGACCTTTCCTGTGGCAGACTTCAGAGGGGCAGTTTTCTTCTGTGTTGGACCTAGGGCCAGCTTGATACCATCATACATCCTCTTGATGTTGCCCATTTCAGCTGTAATCTGTATCTGGGAACAGAGTTGGAGCCAGTAGTCATTAACACATCTCCTGGCAGTGTGCTGGACTTTGCTGCGAGCCGCTCAGAGGACCTGCAGGTTGCGCTCACTGGACAGGCCTTGTATGCTGCTTGAGCTCTCCTTTTTTCCTCAATGACAGGTATCAACTCCTTAGAGTGGGCTTCAAACCAGTCTGCCGTCTTGTTGGTCTTCTTGCCAAATATGGACAAGGTGGTGTTGTAAACAGCATTCTTGAAATGTTCCCATTTGTTGGATGCATCTACTTCGGCCGGGCCTGGAAGAGATTCCTCAAGCGCTCGTGCAAATTCCTCCACTTTTCCCCGATCCTGGGTCTTGTTGGTGTCAATGCGAGGTCTTCCTTCCTTTTTCGTGTGGTACAGTCGCTTTGTTTGCAGTTTGCTGCACACCAGGGAGTGGTCAGTGTCGCAGGCAGCACCCTGATAACTGCGCGTGATCTTGATGCTGGGAAGGCTGGAGCATCTGGTAAGAATCAGATCGAGCTGGTGCCAGTGCTTTGATCTTGGGTGTCTCCAAGAGACTCTGTGTTGGGGCTTCGTGTTGAAGAATATGTTGCTGATGCAGAGACCGTGATGACAGCAAAGCTCTAGTACAGGGGTGCTCAAACTTTCAACTTTAGGGATGCTGGACCTTTATCAAGTGTATAGAAGAGAGAATTTCAGCAGGTGCATCTTGTCATCTGTGGGACAAGCTTCTATCTGTGGGATGACAGATTAAAGGTCCAGCATCCCTAAAGTTGAAAGTTTGAGCACCCCTGCTCTAGTAGGTGTTGGCCATTTTCATTCATTCTCCCATTGCTGAACTGGCCTAAGCAAGTGGGCCATGAACTGTGATCAGCATCAACTCTAGCATTGAAATCTTCAAGGATGAACAATGGCTTTTTTGGGGCGATTTTCTTGATAGTGGTGGCCAGGTCATCAAAGAATTTGTCTTTGGCTTCTGCTGAAGATGACAGAGTCGGTGTATATGCACTAATGAGAGTGACAAGTCCTGCTGATGAGTGGAGCTGTAGAGACAAAATTCTTTCACTTCTTGCAGAAGGTGGGAACCACAACCCAGCCCTCCCCCTCACTCCCCCATATCCCACAATCCTCTCCTCCATCTGCTTTCGCTATCCACCACAATCCTCTCCTCCCCCTGCTTTCTCTACCCACCACAACCCAGCCCTCCCCCTCACTCCCCCATATCCCACAATCCTCTCCTCCCTCTGCTTTCTCTGTCCACCACAATCCAGCCCTCCCCCACTCCCCCATATCCCACAATTCACTCCTCCCTCTTCAATCCTCTCCCTTCACAACCCCAGTTTGGCTGTACTTGTCTTAAGAGGTGACTAAACAGCCACTGGGTAGATGAGGCTCATCAGCCTGGGAAGGCAGCTTATCTAAGAGAAGGAAACTCTGACCTCAAACCTCCACTGCCTTGTGGCTACATCCAGTTGTGGAAAAGGCTTCAGGAGTCAACCTCAAGGCAAAATCAGGAGCCAGAGTCCCAGAGGCAGTTCGCGGCTGAACACAATCACGCTCTGGCAATTCCTGCGACTCCGCTGGAACCAACCATATTGGCTTCTGCCTTTCCATTGGACCATTCCAGTGACGTGGAGAGGGGCAATTTGCTGCATGGGTAACAGTCTATCCTCCATACTCACTTTACCCAGGCCTCGCGCACTGGAGAGGACACTCCAACTTTGCCATATGGCGTCGGCACAACACGGGAAGCAGCAGTTTACCGGTTATAAGTCTTTGCTCGATTGGTATAGAGCATGACGCCATGGGCTGCTTCCGATGGTGGGAGAGATAATTGCATCTCATTCGGCAGCTACCGCCCGCCTTAAGCTGGGCAGTCCCCAGCCAGTAAGGTGCTGCCTTGCCACGGTCTGTTAACCTCTTGGGTTGCGTGGGGTTTAGAGTGAAAACCGACAAGCGGATCGACAACTCTGCACCAGATAACAGAAAACTCCTGCCCTAAAGCTGGGCACCTGGAACATTAGGACAATGACACCTGGCTTCTCTGACAATCTGCAAGAAATAGACGACACACGCAAAACAACTGTCATCAACATGGAGCTGAGCAGACTGCAGATGGACATTGTCGCCCTTCAAAAGATGAGGCTGCTGGATTCAGGATCTGTCGAGGAGAGAAATTTCTCATTTTTCTGGCAGGAAAAACCACCGAACAAGACCAGAGAAAAATGGTGTTGGCTTTGCGGTTAGAAATACCCTGCTGAAGGAAGTGAAAGAATTTTGAAAGAACTCATCAGCAGGACTTGTCACTCTCATCAGTGCATATGCACCAAAGTGTATTTAGGAGCATCTCATTCTTCCAGGTTCTTCTGAGAAGGTATGATGCTTCCCAGTGTCTTTCTGCCATGCTTCTCCTTCAAGAGCCTCCCTTCTACTTTGAGGCAAACCTGGCAATTCCTGCTTCTCCACATGTGTTCTGCTCAGTGCTTCTGCTTTTTCTTTTGCTTTTGGAATCCTCCTGTGCCATCCACTTATGCCAAGGCCGTGTTGCTGTGGAAACATCCTGCAGCTGTAATTTTCCTCTGCCTATCTTCATACCCCTCCCCATCACCATCCCAGCTTTCTATGACGGTATTTTGGAAATACTGTTAGAGAAAGCAATGTTCTCTTAGGCATGTGATATCTTTTTTTGTTATTCTGTGCATGCTTTTTCAAGCATCACCCCCCCCATCCCCTGGTCTGATTTGAAGGCACACCTCATGTTGCACCCCTAGCCAGGTCCTTCAGAATGAGATGGAGACAAGGTGCTCTAATTTGGATGTTAGCTTACATATCAGCTGCTGTAATGGTTCCCTTGGTAATAGTAAGTTTGAATTTTCAATCAGTTCTCTGGCATGGTGCTTCAAAATTTGTTTAGATGATTGTTTAGAACAGGCCTAATGAGGGCAGTCAAGCTTGTAATGGAAAGAAGAGTTTATTGAGCAGGCAGATCTCATGAGTTGGAAGAGCTTTTTCGGTCTTTGATCAGGGCTCAACAGGTCAGGCAGTGATGGCACCACCTATGCTTATGGGATATGTGTTTTGCTGGGGCTCTTGCCTTAGCTGAATTCCATTCATTTTGCACTTTAACTGGGTGCATCATTGTAAAATGAAATGTATCTATAATTTATGCTGCAATGTAAAAAATATAATTCGTCAGCCATCTCAGGGTCTAGATGCCTTCTAATTTTGTTTGTTTTTTGCTGACTTAGGGTCCAATCCTATCCAGCTTTCCAGTGCGGATGCAGTTGCAATGCAGCCTCAAGGTAAGGGATCAAACATTCCCTTGCCTTGAGGATGCCTTTGTGACTGCACAACTACCATGGGATGCAGTGCATGCCCCAGCTGCATCAACACTTGAAAGTTGGATAGGATTGGGCCCATAGTTGATAAGTATAAGAGTATACTTATACCCAGTATAAGAGACTGGAGGCATGTTTTGATATGAATGGAGGTGCTTATTCACATCTGGTCACTGGTTGTAACAAGTAAGTAGTTGCAGTTACTGATGGATTGGAGCAGCTATATTTAATAAATTTATGGCCCAATCCTATGCTGGCAGATCCAGTCTGCAGGCTGTGACTGCCAGCACAAACACCTGGAGGCTATGTGTGGATGACAGCAGCCTACAGAAACTCCACCATTGCTAGTAAGTCAGAGACAGGGGCCGATCAGCAGAGGATTGAGGGCAGAGTGTGGGCCAGGCTGAAGATGAAAGGGGCCAGGAGATAGGTGGATCATGGCAGCAGCATGCAAACTGGATCCTATCTCCCTTTCCCAGACCAACACCGTGGAACCTCCTCAAACTAAACAGCAGCTCAAGAACTGATGTAGTTCCAAGAAGACCACTGGGGGAGTAGGCAGCCTACAGAGAGGTAACAAAGTTTTTTACTTACTTCTCCAGATCTGCCTGGTTCCTGGATGACCTGGATGCTCCTTTGGAGGCACTGCACACTCTGGGCCACCGTAGGATAGGATTGAACTCTTACCAAAGGTCTGCAGTCCAAAAGTTCTCTGTAGATAGAAAGGCAAGATGACAACAGGTAGTTGCCTATAGACAGGAAGGGATGAGAAGAAGTGAATGTGTTTGGGGATGCAAACTACATAGTTTATCTTCAAGAATAGGTGCAATCCTAACCAACTTTCGAGCACTGGCATAGCTGTGCCAGTGGGCAATGCGCTACATCCTGCAGTTCGGGGGAGGGTAGTCACGGAGGCCTCCTCAAGGTAAGGCAATGTTTATTCCCTTATCTCAGAGTTGCATTGCCCTTATATTGGTGCTGGAAAAGATTGTGCCCAGTGTCAGATTCTCAGACTCAAATAGTCCCTTACTATAGTGAATGAAACAAAAAGATTGTTTGTGTAGTATATCCCCCCTTTCAGCTTTCTCCCCACTCTTTTTCTCTTCTCAGACTTGCACTAGCAAAATTGCTAGCACAAGAAACCCACTGTGGAGCAGGAGTCTTATTAAATAAGGGAATTTAAATGTGTAAGGTGTAAGGCAGTGGTTCTAAAATCTTTAGTGCCGAGACCCACTTTTTAGAATGAAAATCTGTCAGGACCTACCGGAACAGATGTCTTGACCGGAAGTGACATCATCAAGCAGAAAATTTTTCACAATCCTAGGCTGTAATCCTACCCACACTTACCCAGGAGTAAGTACCATTGACTATCATTGTTAAAAGCATATACATAGTAGCTTGTTAAAAGTACAGATCAGTAACATTTCCCCAAATGCAGTCACATACCATGGTAGTATAAGTCTACTGTATTAAAAATAAAATATTGAAATGAATGGGGACCAACCTGAAATTGTTGGTCTCACCAAGTGGGTCCTGACCCACAGTTTGAGAAACACTGGTATAAGGGATTAAATCCCCTTTCACTTCTGAAGCTTCCCAATCCACCTCTCCACTGGATACAGCATACCGTTTTTGGTGCAGCTGTACCAATGGGGGGGGGGGGGTAAACTGGGCCATGAAACTACTAACATTACTTAGTTCTATCAATGGGGATTGCAACCTTCTCAATATTCTTGTGGCTTTCTGCCTCTAAAGCCAGAACTCCATACTTATAGGTAAAAACTGCCAATGGGAAGAAGGTTTTTCAGATCTGTTGTCATAAGTCATGTATCAGTTTTTGGGCACAATCCGAACCAGGACTCGGAAGTAAGTCCTATTTTGTTGCATGGGGCTTACTCTCAGGAAAGTGTGGTTAGGATTACAGCCTTTGTGAATAAGTTTCCTAGTCAGACAGTACCAGGCTGCATGAAGGTAGAATATCCATGAAAAAAAAGATTCCAGCTACAGGGCAGCTGGCAGACTGGAAGCTGGTGTCCACCGAAGTCACTCAAGTCTTGACCTTTTTATGGAAGATGAGGCTGTGGCATTGGCTACAAAAACTTCTGTGGAGATATCTGAAGAGGGAGAATGCAAGCTAAAAGCCCTATTAGATCTGAACGCTTTGTTCAATGTAATTTGCCCTGATTGCCCTGGGGTATGGATAATAAAGACGAAGGGGCTTGAAACCCTCATCCGTAATTAGGCAATACTGTAGTATTTCCAAAGGTCATTCCTATTTTGTCAGATTCACAGTCATACATACCTTTTTCTGATTATAGGGAACTCTTGGCAGTAGAAGGGTACAATCTCATAAAGCAGGGTGAACCAAGTGAGTTATGATCTGACAATGCTTGATTATGGTGAATATATGAACGATAAAATTTAACATCGTGTGAGGGTTATTTATTGTCATAAATTCAAAGAAGGGCATAAAGAAGTCAAGATAAAATCATAACATCATTAGCATCAGCAAATCATATTTTCTGAAAGTCAGAACACTCAGAAAACTAAAAGATTTCTTAATAATGAACTTTTGTACCTATACAATTTCTTCAATGCCAAAATTAATTTTAAAAAGACCTATGGCAAAGTGGGGGAGATGAAATGGTCAACCAGTAATTCTTGATTGATTAGGCAGAATTAGGTGAATGATAGGCAGAGAACATACTGAGCTGGGGTTTTGTGTGTGTGTGTGGGGGGGGGGAGTATACCTTAAAGCAGCAAGGAATAAATTCAGGTTCCTTAGAGTTAGGCTGGGTTGCTATCTTTTACAGATTTGCTATGCAAGCAAATGCAATCATTTCTCATCCTACCCATTCTCTTCCCAGCCCCGTGTCAGTCTGACACCTGTGGAAAGTTTTCAGGTGTTCCAGATGAGCAGTTTTCCAGCTGAGAAGCTGGGCAGATGATCGGATGAGGGAGGTAAAGACCAAGTGGAACCTTTTCTCGCTTGCTGCATTGGAAGATATAAACTGGAAAAGGTGTAAAAGGAGGCAACCAAAATGACACGAAAGCTGATATATTCTTTTGGAGGTAAGGCTGCAGTATTTGGGTCTTTTTTAACTTGGAAAACAAACAAATAAGGGGGACATGATTGAGACCTATAAAATTATATATGGTGTCAAGAGAGTAGATGAAGAAAAGTTTTATCTCTCTCACACACACAACTAGAACCAGACATCATGCAGTGAAACTGATAGGAGATTTACAAGGGAAAAAAGAGGTTCCTCACACAGTGCATAATTTCTTCGTGGAATTTGTTGCCACAAGGTGTGGTAGTGGCCATCAGACTGGATGATTTTAAAAAGGATTGGACAGATTCATGGATGACAGGTCTATTGACAGTTGCTAGTCACAATGGCTATGTACCACCTCCAGGTTCAGCGATGGTATGCCTCTCAATACAAGTTGCAGGAGAGATGCATGCCTTCTCTCCTGCTTGTGAATTGTGAAAAGTTTCCCAGAAAGCTGCTGGGCCTCTGTGGGGAACAGAATGTTGGACTAGATGGGCCTTTGGTTTGATCCAGCAGCAAGGCCAGATTAAAATCTTTAAAGGCCCTAAGCACTGAAAATATTATGTGCCCCACTTTTATGGCGGGTTGGACACTCCTGGTGGGGTTGAAGATGTCTCTCAGCCAAGCAACCCACTCTATAAGCCTCTGCAGGCTTCAGAATGGTCTCTGTAAGCCATTTCTGGTTTTTGGAAGTATTCTCTTAAGCTATTTGGTGCTTTTCCAGACTTAGTTTTGGTTAATTTTTTTTTTTTTTTTTTTTTGCACCATGGTCCATGGTAAATCCAGCATTGGAAAAAAAAACTCTAAACTGCCCCCCCCCATCCCTTGATGCCCTAAGCATGTGCTTATTTTGCTTAATTTTTAATCCAGAGCTGTCCAGCAGGGCTTTTCACATTCTAAAGCTATGTGTTTGGCATGTGAGATGTTAACTGGCCAGTTGGTCTGCATTAGAAAATGGTCATCAACTCAGTATGAAGTTCAGCTGAAAAAAATCAGAAGATATTAATGACCAAGATTTTGAGGGCCCAATCCTATCCAAATTTCCAGCTCTGGTATGGCTACAATTCAGCCACGTGGTAAGGCAGTGATATTCAGACTGGAGTATCGTGACACCCCAGCCTAAGGGCTCTGGCCTCTGCCCCCTTAAGGAGCGGGGGCAGGGCGGAAGGCAGCAACGCGATCCCCAGGATCGCGTTGCTAACGGGGCTGCAGGGACTGGGATGTACTCACCAGTCCCTGCAGCAGCCTTCCCAGGGCATCTGCAGGGCTCCCCAGCATGCAGAAAGTGAAAGTGGAGCAATAGCATTCCACTTCAGCAAAACCAGAAGTGGAGTGCGATTGCTCTACTTCAAAGCGGCTGGGGAGGCCTGCAGGTGCTCTCACAGGGCTCCCTGCACCCCAGGAAGGCTGCTGCAGGGACTGGTGAGTACATCCTAGTCCCTGTAGCCCCCTGAGCGGTGCAATCCTGGGGATCGTGTTGCTGCCTCCCTCCCTCCCCTGCAAAGACTTAGTGGCTCTCAAACTCTTCCAGAGAGTTTGAGAACCACTATGGTAAGGGAACACATGTTCCAATACCTTGAGAAGGCCCCAATGACTGCTCCTCCACTACAGCATGCAGCGCATACCCTACTGGCACAACTTCACCAGTAGTGGAAAATGTATACATATATGTGTATAATCAACATTATTACGGTGTCAAATGCTGACTTGCATGTGTGGATGAGCCGCCATGGAATTCATGCTGCCATCATCAGTACCGGGACCCACTTTTTAGACTGACAATCTGTCCAAAACCCACTGGAAGTGATGTCATGGCTGAAAGTGACATCATCAAGCAAATTAAAATAAATAGTTATAAATAATTAAATTAAAGAAAAATAATTAAATAAGGGGAAGCCAGTCCTGATCCACCAAGTGAATTTTCTCTGTAGCCTGTGTGCAATAACATCGCCCCCCACACAACAAAATCAGGGAGATTTTCAGCCCTATCCCAGTTTAATTTAAGTTCTTATATTTAAACCATACACTATCAGGACCCACCTGGCTTTACAAGTCTAAACAAGAAAAAAATTCACCTTACCAGCTCAAGCCTTTGTTTTATTCTTTTTATGGGGGAGGGAGCTGCCTTCTGAAACATTTGTTAAGTTCCACTTTCATCAGGTCAGGACTATTCTGGTGGCCTCATTCCCCTTTGCCTGACCTGACCATGAGCCAAGGTACAGCCAAGGCTTACTCATGAGTAAATGCTTAGTTGCTCTTTCCATAGAGCTCAATATAGTCATCAGCTTGGAGGGAGGGACTTCCTTCTCAGGTGGTTTTGGGGGGCTGCGTTCATTGGATTGGGACCATTTTGGTGTCATTGGATTCCTCTCAGCCTGCCCTTTCCAGTGAATTAAGTCATGTTTGCCTACTTATGAGTAAATGCACAATATGGCTCAGTTTTACTTTCCAAAGGGCTCCCTGCATTTTTGATTTCTGGTGTTTTGGCCATAGCTTTTGATAGGAAATATTTCACTCTTGTTTTTTCATTGCATTCTGCTGTAAATTCCACATCGAATGGTGTATAACATGATGTATTATTCCTAACCACCGCAATTTTTGTGATTTTGGTCACTTGTGGTGTCACCCCTCCCAAGGCTGGTACCTAGGGTGGACCGGCCCCTCACTATCTATGCCACTGACCAGCACAACATGCAAAGATTTTAATTGGAGGTAGCACCCATATTCAGCTCCATCAAGAGTTGAGATGTGTAACTGTAACCTGGTACTTGTGAACTGACAAGGTAACTCCAAGGATAAGAATGTCTGCAGCTGTGAGACAGGATGTTCAGCTTTCATGTTTGAGGGCAGGAATCCTCAGTATATGTTATAGAAAGTTAAGAATAATAAAACTTGAATATACAGGTTGAGACTCATTATTTGTGAGGGTTCCGTTCCCTTCCATGGATGGCAAAAAACGCACTATATATTTCAATTTAAAAAACAAAGTATCATTACAGAGTCAATCAGTCTCTCTCCCAGAGCTTAGGCTTCACTAGGAGGCAGCAATCCCTCCCTTCACCAGGAGCCCCAGCAAGGGGGAAAGAATGGAGGTGAAAATTGCTGCCATTTAACCTTCTTTCCCCTGCTCAGGAAGAAGGGAGGAGTGAAGCCTGCAGAGAGAATGATTGATGGATTGTCAACTGGCATTATTAAACAACGGTTTTTCTTTAATTTAAAGGGCCCTTCTTATCAGCTTTGAGAAAGAAAAATCTGTGGATACTTAGGTTATACCTGTAATCACTTGTACAACTGTCTCGCTGCAACAGTAAAATGCAGTTTTTAAAACTGTGATTTTAAAGGGGTGCATTTTTCCCCTTCTCCAGGGATCAGCACATGCCTTCTTATTTGCAGGGGCCATTTGTGTTGAGTCAAATCCGTGTATAACAAGACTGAACCTGTAGTACCCTTTTTATATAACTGGGTAACTATCGTACAAGATCATACCTTTGGGTTGTCAAACAGCTTCCTGATGAAAAACATACGTTCAAAACATACCTGTCCATCTTTTTTGTATCCACTGGTTCTGACGTTGACATTCCCCTCTATAGGATGACCCTTCTGGTTTGCATATTTGGTAATTGCTGCAGCCTGTAGGCTGTTCTTCTGAGCAAATGAACAGAACATTTCCTTATTGAAATGAACAGAAGCTGCACAAGCACATGAGAGGATTGTGTCCCTCTTTGACAAATGTGCACCATTTAGCTCCTCTGCCCCAGGTACCAATATTCCTGCATCATCAAACAGAAATATCCTAAACATCACACACAAATATCTAATGTGGATATGATTTGGTATGCTTTAAAAATGAAAATCCCACATTAAATATCCACAAATGTTTGTTTATTCATACATACTCCACCTTTCTCCTTGAAGGGCACCCAAGGCAAATGTTCCCATTTTTGATTGATATTTTCTCATAAGTATCAACTCAGAGATATTTAACTAGAAAAGCCTCACTGTTCTAAATAATCAGTAAAATCCGAGATTAAAATTGGCAGTTTCACAAAATCTTACTGAAGCCCAGAGGGAAATTTGCAAATCACATGCAAATTGGGGGCAGGAGGCAGCAACTAGTGGGGGATATTACTGATGGATCGTAGCTGTTGTAGATTCTGTTTCATTCCTCCAACTATTCTCAGTGACTTCTGGGCTGCTTTTCAGTTTTACTGCATTGCTTTCAATCTGCATAATGGAAATTTCCAAGAAAAAAAAAATGGGGTAGGAAGACTTTAAATTAACCTTTTAAGGTTTGTGCTTTCCTTTGGTTCATTAATTTAAAAGCAACTGTAGTTCTGTTCCTTAACACTGGGCTGATAATGCTTAGCAGTAACTATAAAAATGACTGTAAACCTAAACACATAACTGTTAAAATGATCTCTACTAAAAATATTTAGTAACAAAGTTTTATGTTTGGATATTCCCACCACAAAAGCTTATATAGAAGATTTTTGTTCATGTGAGTGGCAAAGACAATGACTAGAGAGTGGGTTAGCACATAAAAGAATGCTCTCCAACAGTTCATAGGTAAGAATAGCGTAATATCTATAGTAGTCTAATGCTCATTCTGGTTTTGTGCATCTCCTGTCCCTAATTACACACTGCTGAAGGTTAATCTCAGCCTGCTGTTTCCACCTGCCTTGAAATAGCTTGTCCCATATTGGCCTCTGAAGCAGCACCGTATAATGTGTGTAAGTAAGCTCAGCATAACAAAGCTCAGCATGCTATGCTCTTAAATGCTGTTAAGAGCATTTAATACTATGCTTGCTCTAACAATTGATGTGGTTGGTTGTCAGAAGAATAGTTGCAGCTCATGCAGATGGGCATTTTGTGTTCAGGTGGCTGAGAGAGGATTAACTTCACCAAAATCATCTGAGTCTGGCTGAGTGATTTGAAAGCAAAAAGAATGATTTGTCTTCCTAGACAAATCTAAAATGTCATCTTGTATGATACCATACTTAGTTCAAAAGAACTTCACCAGAATTAGTATCTGAAATGGCAGGTTGCACTTTATTGTACATGCCCATTCATTTGTGTGCATGTGTACTGGAAGTCTAAATATATTTGTCCCACACACAGAGATTTAAGTTCTAAGGGAAAGGAGCTGAAACATCAAGAAAAGCAACACTAGCGCACGATGTATGTGCACATTAACAAAATGCCCCGCACATGCAAAAACAGGTTTAAAGACAAATGATTTACTTGGACAGAAGCAGAGAAAGGGAACTGTTCCTGGTAAATCAAGACAGTTGGAAAATATGAAGAGTCATAGAATGTTAGAGGTGGAAGGGACCTTGGAGGTTCAGCTTCATGCTCACTGCAGGCAACTGCTACAGCATCCCTGGCAGGTGGCTGCCCAGCCTCTGGCTGAAAACTTCCAGTGAGGAAGAGACCACAACTGCTCAAGGTGACCTGTTCAGATTTAGCAAATTATTCCTCATGTCCAGCTAAATCTAAGAACATAAGAACAGCCCCACTGGATCAGGCCATAGGCCCATCTAGTCCAGCTTCCTGTATCTCACAGTGGCCCACCAGATGCTCCAGGGAGCACACCTGATAACAAGAGACCTGCGCCCTGGTGCCCTCCCTTGCATCTGACATAGCCCATTTCTAAAATCAGGAGGTCGCACATACACATCATGGCTTGTAACCTGTAATGGATTTTTCCCGCAGAAACTTGTCCAATCCCCTTTTAAAGGCATCCAGGCCAGATGCTGTCACTACATCCTGCGGCAAGGAGTTCCACAGACCGACCACACACTGAGTAAAGAAAGATTTCCTGTTGTCTGTCCTAAATCTCCCAACACTCAATTTTAGTGGGTGTCCCCTGGTTCTGGTGTTATGTGAGAGTGTAAAGAGCATCTCCCTATCCACTCTGTCCATCCCCTGCATAATTTTGTATGTCTCAATCATGTCCCCCCTCAGGCGCCTCTTTTCTAGGCTGAAGAGACCCAAACACCGTAGCCTTTCCTCATAAGGAAGGTGCTCCAGCCCAGTAATCATCTTAGTCACTCTCTTTTGCACCTTTTCCATTTCCACTATGTCTTTTTTGAGATGTGGCGACCAGATCTGGACACAATACTCCAGGTGTGACCTTACCATCGATTTGTACAACGGTATTATAATATTAGCTGTTTTGTTTTCAGTACCTTTTCTAATGATCCCAAGCATAGAATTGGCCTTCTTCACTGCCTGTCACAGACAGCTCAGAACCCATTAGCCTATATGTGAAATTTTGATTTTTTTGCCCCAATGTGCATGACTTTACACTTACTTACATTGAAACGCACCTGCCATTTTGCTGCCCGTTCTGCCAGTTTGGAGAGATCCTTCTGGAGCTCCTCACAATCAGTTCTGGTCTTCACCACTCGGAAAAGTTTGGTGTCATCTGCAAACTTTGCCACCTCACTGCTCACCCTTGTCTCCAGGTCATTTATGATGAGATTGAAAAGCACCGGTCCCAGGACAGATCCTTGGGGCACACCGCTTTTCACTTCTCTCCATTGTGAAAATTCCCCATTGACACCCACTCTCTGTTTCCTGGTCTTCAAACAGGAGAGGACCTGCCCTCTAATTCCCTGACTGTGGCCTCCAGTAGCCTTTGGTGAGGGACCGTGTCGAACGCCTTCTTAAAGTCCAGATATATAATGTCGCATCCACAGGCCTGTTGACCTTTTCAAAGAATTCTAAAAGGTTTGTGAGGCAAGACTTACCCTTACAGAAGCCATGATGATTCTCCCTCAGCAAGGCCTGTTCGTCTATGTGTTTTGAGATTCTATCTTTGATGAGGCATTCCACCATCTTACCCGGTATAGATGTTAGGTTGACTGGCCTATAGTTTCCTGGGTCCCCCCTCCTTCCTTTTTAAAAAATCGGTGTGACATTTGCTATACTCCAATCCTCTGGCACTGTGGCCATTTTGAGGGACAAGTTGCACATTTTAGTCAAGAGATCAGCAACTTCATTCTTTAATTCCTTAGTAACTCTAGGGTGGATGCCATCAGGGCCTGGTGACTTATTGTTCTTTAATTTATCAATGAGGTCTGAAACATCTTCACTTTCAACCTCTATCTGACTTAATTCCTTGGTCAGGAGGGGCATTCGGGCAGCGGTATTTGCCCGAGCTCTTCTGCCATGGAGACAGATGCAAAGAACTCATTTAATTTCTCTGCCATCTCTAAGTCTCCTTTTATCTCCCCTTTCCCTCCCTCACCATCCAGAGGACCAACCGCTTCTCTGGCGGGTTTCCTGCTTCTAGCATATTTGAAAAAACTTGTATTATTCCCCTTAATGTTGCAGGCCATATGCTCCTCAAAGTCTTTCATATCATCTTCTTACATTTCTTTTGGCACAGTTTATGTTCTTTTTTAGTCTCCTCATTAGGGCAAGACTTCCATTTATGGAAGGAAGCTTCCTTGCCCTTTACGGCCTCTCTAACTTGGCTCGTTAGCCATGCGGGCACCCTCCTAGACCTAGTCGAGCCCTTCTTCCTTTGCGGTATACACAAATCTACTTCCCTGTAGTTTCAATCCATGTGTAAATAGGAGAACTACTTACGAAGAGTTATGGTCACATGAAGCTACATAAAAACGACAAAGGAAGAAACTCCAGTTTTGGAATCCACTGTCTGCAAGACAATTTTTTTATAATGTGATCCGTACTGTGGCTTTATCTTATAATTAAGATTATTTTGTGTTCCTGAAGCCTGTTTCAGGCCCAGTAATTCATTATAAATAGACTTCACTACAGCATCATCATAACATATGTTTATGATCCATGTAAAATGGCCCTGTAATGCTCTCTGGACAAATTAAAGGTATAATTCTTAGCTACCTTCCCCTTTGTTGAATAAGAGTACATTTTCAAGGCTAGTATGGTATTACTTTCTGTGCTGTAAGTACTTTCTGCTAAAAGCTGATTTGGCCAGAAGATTATATAAAGCCAAAGACTGCAACAGCACAATGCTATGCTTGTCTACTCAAAAGTAAGTCCCATTGTGTCCAATGGGGCGTATTCCCAGGAAAGTACATATAATATTGAAGCACAAGAAATAGTTGTTCCAGACAAATATTGGCAGGCATTCTGTATTTTCAAAGTTACATTTACAGAACCTCCACTTGAAATATCAATAAAATTATTTTACGTGGTGTTACATGTTATAACTAACTTGAAGTTACCTGCTGGAAATGGCCCAAAATGTTTATTAGCAAAGTTTTCACGGATTCCAAGGATGCAGGAAATCTACTATTCTGTCCCAAACTTGGTTCAAACTTGGCATAACAGTTTCTGCACTTCCAACATGCAATTGCTGCAGCTGGAAAGTAATATGTGTCCTTTTAGCATTTGAATGGTTTTTTAATAGTTTCACCTCCTTCCTATATTTTACACAATTTGAATTTACCCCTCAAAAATGATTTTGACCACTTTTGCAAAATGGGATAGGTCATTTCCTAGGAAGTGCCCACCGCCTGTTTTGATTGAATGAGAGCTCAGTACTACTCATGTCTACTCAGAAGTATGTCCCATTATAGTCAATGGGACTTACTCCCAAATAAGTGTGGATAGGATTGCAGCCTGAGTCTACTTGCTGACTGCTAAACGTTTTGAATGATCACTTTCCACCTTCACACTTGTGAAGTTCTTGCTTCAGCCCTTGTCATCTCAAATGGATATACTTTTCACACATACAAATGTTAAAATGATGCCTGGTTGTGAAACTGAAGAACTGAGGCAAGTCAGTACTGGGGTAAATGAACTCATGTTTTTCTTTGTCTGATGTAGCAATTCTTTATATCTGCTACAGTGACTATCCACAATTTGGTGAATGTCGAGATACGTATTTGAATATCGACAATACATGTTAACTGTTATGATGTGGTGTCTGAAGACACACTGTTGACAGTTGCCAGATACCTAAATGCAATTGACAGCTTGCCCTAGAATATACCAAAAAAGAAGGGAAATAGACATTTGCAAAATTAACCTGGGACTTTCAAAATTCAGCACATTTTAGACATTCACTACAATACCTATTTTTTTTTTTTTAAATATAGTAATGGTTGCCCACAAAAGAGCTGGCATAGGTCTGAGGAGACCCATTGGGGTACCAAGCCTTCTATGGAGAAATAAGTAAAAATTTTGTTTCCTTACCTCTCTGGGGCTTCCTGGTGCCCATGTGGTCCATAGCATGCAGTGCATGTGTTGTCAGCATTGTTGCATGCTCTGGGCAGAGCCTGGACAGGATTGGACCTTATGTTTTGTATTTGCCATTGTTGAGGAACCCCCAATAATTCTCTGAGGAAACCCCAGGGCTCTTGAAGTGCAATTGTTTTGCATCTTAAAAATGCTGGTAAATGTAAAATGCACAGCTGGAATTATTCTTTTAATACAGTGGTTCTCAAACTTTTAGCACCGGGACCCACTTTTTTGATTGAATCTGTCAGAACCCACCGGAAGTGACATCATCAAGCAGGAAGAGTTTTAACAATCCTAGGCTGCATGCTTACCCAGGAGTAAGTCAAATTTACTATAATTGTTAATAGCATATACACAGTAGCCTGTTAAAAGTACAGATATGTAACATTTCCCCAGATGCAGTCACATATCAGGGTAGCATCAAGTCTAATATATTAAAAATAAAATATTGAAATGAATGGGGACCCACCTGGAATTGGCTTGCGACTCACTTGGTGGGTCTTGACCCACAGTTTGAGAAACACTGTTTTAATACATTCAGTTGAATTTGACATAGTCACCAAGTTTTAGATTGAGGCAAATATCTGTCACCCCACTCCCCTGTATTGCTTTTTCCATTTAGCTCCATCAAAATTCTGGTTTCTTGGGACTGATTCTGGAAATAGGATGTTTGCAACTTCACTATCCGAGTCATAACTGAAGTCAGGACTGGCTGTTCTTCATGTCCAGGAACAGGCCAATCATTTGCTGGAGGTTCACCTTAGTGCAATAGGCAAGATATTCTTTTTCAACTGCAGATTAGGCACCAGCACAGTGAATCTGACCCACCTGGAAGCTTCTTGCCTGCCAATTACAAAGGTTGAGATTATATATGCCTATTTACCTCTGTGCCTGAAGAGGACTATGAGGATATGTTTTTGGATCTGCTGACAGTAAGAACCATAGCTGAAAGTTGTGTCTCTTTGCCTTCAACCTCAGCATTTAGCTTAATATTCTGAATTTTCATTGCTTTATAGATCTGCAAAGAGGGACAGATAACTTGACACATCAGGTCAGCAGGAAGAGACTTGGCATGTTGTTAACTACTGGTTCCTTCAATCTTTTGTGGGGAGTTATTTATAGCTCTGAAGACAGCCTGCACTTTTGTTGTTTCGGATAAGATTTAAATATTATTGAAAACCCATTAGTAACAGAGACATTTTCATAGCTTTAAAAAGTTGGCTGGATTTATGCGCAGCAGGTCCTTAGCATATGACACAAGGACGAATAGCCAGTGTATTAGTAATACAATAAGTGCTGTTTAAATTTAGAAATGTATTTATAGTCTGCACAGCACAAATGGTGATTAACACAATGGAAAGGAAAAGCTCTTTAAGATTTAGAATATATCTAAGAAAAAAATAATGGTAGGAATTTGTGCTTCACTTCTATGAAACAGAAGTTCAAAAATTGTCTGGTCAAGGTTATTGTCTGCTTTTTGAGCACTGGTGCCATTATAACATGGCTCTTGAATTAATTGCCCTGGCCTGATGTTGAATACGCAAGGTCTGTTCAAGCACTTCTTGGGTTAAAGTAATTGTGGTCAGAGTTTCTCTTTGAATTTCAGTTACAATTGCAGACATTTTATAGGCAGCCTAAAAGGTACCTGCTTTCCCGTACATTATTGGAATTACTATTAAGCAGAATTAGGAACGTGCCAACAGAAGGCTTAAAAGGAAGCCGACATTATGGAGAAGTACTGAACGCAAAGGGATAGTTTATAGTTTCTCATTATCTTAGTCATCAGCAAGTCCTCACATGCAAACATTAGGGGACGAGCCAGCTGGAAGGAGTGGATTTTCCTTCTCCTAGTAGTGGAGTGCCAACTTAAGTAATAAAGTGATCTATTTCAGAAAATGGGCTACAGATACAAGTAAATCAAGCAACTGGTAGTGTGAAACACGAAACACTTCTGAAAAGATGGAGCCCAGATTATATAAGGCACTAAAATACTTTGTCTTGCTTGCAGCCTAGTATAAATGTGTTGGGTCTTAGATTTAATGCTTTAATATTCATTGGCATGGCACCAGCAAGCTATGAAAAGCAGCATTGGCACGTTCAGGATCAATACCCCATTCCTTGTCCCCTTCCTTCTCCCTTACTCTCCTCAGACTTGCATCAGCAAAATTGCTGCCATAGATCTAAGGAGACTCATTGGGGGAATGGAGCCATGCCTGGTGAAAGGGAATAAAAGTTCCCTTACTTTGATGAGACCTCTGTGACTGCCCCCTCCCCCCCAGATAGCACATCCTCAACTGGCACTGCTGCATCACCAGGGAGGGATTTGGGTAGGATTGAACTCCAAATATGCTACCTGGACACTTTTGGGGCAGAACTACACGTAACAAAGAACATGGGGTTGCCACAGAAAATGAAAGCCCCATGAAAACCCTTCCCCTTCTCCATAATGTGTTCTGCAATGTGGTCTAACTTTATTAGGGCTTACTCACACAGTATCTTGTACACACATATAAATGTCTGCCTCTGTGGGGTTCGAAATGGTTGTTTTGGCCAAAAAAATTCACTTCTGCATTTTCCATAAAACCGGAAGTAACATTTTTAATACCTTTAAAAGGCATTAGGAGGGCTGGGGAAGCCCTAGAGCAGTGGTTCTCAAACTGGTGCATTGTGACCCACCAGTTTCTGTAACGCTTCCCTCGTCCCTTTTAAGGGGCGGGGGAAGGGGAGGGAGGCTGCGATGCGATGCGATCCCCAGGATCGCGTTGCTAAGGGGGGTGCTTGTGTCTTACTTGGACAGATGTAGGACTGCAGCAGGCTGCAGGAGGTGCGGGGAGCCCTGCGCAGCCCTTTGCAGCATTCCCCGAGGCTTAGAACTTTCCCTGAAAGTAGGCACAAATTGCGCCCGCTTTCAGGGAAAGTTCCAAGCCTCGGGGAGGGCTGCGCAGGGCTCCCCGCACCTCCTGCAGCCTGCTGTAGTCCTACATCTGTCCAAGTAAGACACAAGCACCCCCTCGCCCCCCCCTTAGCGACGTGATCCTGGGGATCGCATTGCTGCCCTAGCCCCTCCCCTGCAAGAACTTACTGAGGGAGTAAAGATCCCTCAAAGTTTGAGTACCTCTGCCCTAGAGAGTTTCCCCTGCATCCACGGTTATCTTCCCTGGCCTTCCTAATGCCTTTAAGACACAAAAACATTACTTCTGGTTTTACAAAAAATACAGAAGTGACTTTTTAAGTCAAAATGGCCATTCTGAGCCCCGTGGAGGCTGCAGACAGATGCATGTGGCCTCTGCAGGGCTCAGAAGAACCTCCAGAGGTGAGGGGATCTGTGATGGGAGAGTGTGGGGGGACCCCCCACCTGTGGTTAACTGAAATCACAGATATGGAATCTGTGCATACGGGACCCTCCTGTACAGTAAATTCTCATCACGCTATGGAGTTAGGTTCATGGAACCCCCAGCAGATACTAAATCCGTGGATACTGAATCATGTGGGATCATTGGGGGGAGGGGTAGCTAACCTGGTAAGGAATGTCTGGATAATTTCGGAATGGTGCAGATAGCTTCAGGATGGCCACTGCAAATAGCTTCAGGATAGCTGCAGATGCTTTAAAAAGGCTGCAGTTTCTTCAAAATAGCTGCAGATCGCTTCAGAATGGTGGTGGATGTTTAAAAATGGCTGCAGGTAGCTTCAAAATGACCACAGCTGATAACTTCAGGTTGACCACAAATACTTTTAAAAATGGCCTCAAGTGCTTCAAGATCACTGTGGATAGCTTCAGAATGCCTACAGATGTTTAAAAATGGTCATTTGTTGTTTAGTCATGTCCGACTCTTTGTGACCCCATGGACCACAGCATGCTAGGCCCCCCTGTCTACTACTAACTTCCAGAGTTTCTAACCATCTCATCCTCTGCTATCCCCTTCTCCTTTTACCTTCAGTTTTTCCCAGGATCAGGGTCTTTTCTAAAGAGCCATATTGACTGTAGTGAGACTTGTATCTGAATAAACATGGATAGGATTGGGCTCTTAAGCAGCCCCTTGGGAGCCTAGCCTGAAGGAAAACTGAAATGTCCTTTAAGGGGGAGCAGGCGGTAACCTTGTTACTTATTACCACTGAATTCCAGTGGCAAACTAGAAATGGGTTTATATACCAACCAATTCAAAATTATGGTTATTTCTCAACCAGGCAAGCAGGTATATGTGTGTCTGCACACGTCATTCTGAAGATACTATATTACTGTAGCATCTCCATATGGGCTTGGGTGCACTTGTGTGTGGTTATGGGACCTTGATCTAGAGCAGGGGTCTCCAAACATTTTGGCCAGAGGGCCGCATCAAATATCTGGTATGGTGTTGAGGGCTGGGAAAAAATTTTTAATGTAAAATTTTAATAAATAAATTAGAGATTGAACTTAGACGAGTGAATAAATGAATGAATGGGTTCATTCAATCAACCTCTCTGGCCCTCAGAACACCCTCCAGACACAACCAGAGCACAACTTTGGGCATGTACAGTTGAGTGGGCCAGAGGCTTTCAGGGGACAAGAGGCTGGCTGCGGGCCGGATAGGGGCTTGTCGCAGGCTGCATCTGGCCCCTAGGCTGGGGTTTGGAGACCCCTGATTTAATAATAATAATAATATTAACAGTATTTATATACCGCTTTTCAACTAAATGTTCACAAAGCGGTTTACAGAGAAAAATCAAACAACTAATGGCTCCCTGTCCCAAAAGGGCTCACAATCTAAAAAGATGCAAAAAGAACACCAGCAGACAGCCACTAGAAAAGACAGTGAGGTGGGCCAGTTACTCTCCCCTTGCTAAAAAGAAGAGCACCCACTTGAAAAAGTGCCTCTTGCCCAATTAGCAGGGGTAATTTAGAGCCATAGATAGAGATGTGACTGGAAATTATCCAGTTCCTGTAGGTGCATGTAAAGAAAAGTAGCAAGATCATAATCTTTAGCATTTTATATAGGAATATAATATAATAATATTTAATATTAAATAATATAATTTAATAATATAGTATGAAAAGCATGGGGTCTACTTCTGAGTAAATACTTCTGGGCAGGAGGTCTGGTCTAGAGGGTAGAGCCTCCGTCTGCCTGAAGATAACATCCACAAGGTTGCCAGTTCGAGGCCACCAGCACCGTGCGACCTTGGAGCAGCTGACAAGCTGAAGCCGAGCAATTCCATCTGCTCTGAGCGTGGGAGGATGGAGGCCAGAATGTGAAGCCAGATCGGAATGAAACACCTTGAATGTAGTCGTTCTTGAAAGAAAGAACCTTCTTTGAAATTGTAAAAATCCCTATTTAATAGGGATTTAATAAAGCCTGCCTATGTAAACCGCCTTGAATAAAGTCTTGAATAAAGACCAAGAAAGGCGGTATATAAATACCTGTTGTTATTATTATTATTATTATAAATAGAATTGCAAGTATATGTAGCTGCACTTGTTCATGCTCAGTCCTTCTTGCTTGTCTCTCTGCTGTGAATGGAATTGCATACTCCCAGTTATGTGTTGTATGCTGTATGTTATATGTAGAGCCTCTGGCTTAACACATCAGGCACCTTAAAGAAGGATTTGATTAATGATTCTACTGGTATATTTTTTACAGTGCATGTACTCTGATAGTGTTTACAAAACTCTATCAGAGTAAGACCAGAATTTAAAAAGTTAAAGAATAAAAATGTATTTTATGATCTTTTACTATGTTTTTAATAAATTAGATTATACAGTTCTTAGGTTACAATTACTGGTAGGTTATTTTTCAGGATCTGAACTCGGGTAAAATCAGACAAAGCTATAGTCAGACACCTCTAAGTTTATCCCCTCCCTAACTTATCCAAGAGTCTTAGAAAATTCCATGATTTTGGCTCAAAACCTGCCCTCAACTTATCTGTGAGATTGACTTACAGGCAAGTATCTGCAGTGAATAACTGTGTGATGTGCATGCATTCAAATCAACAATCACATGTATGTTGAATACCGATTGTGTACACATTGTATGCACATGTGATCTGCACTTCCTTACTCCTTCTCCTGGCAGCCAGTGATGTGAAGCAGGGTTGCGAACATGCAAACAGTCCATCATGAGTGAGGCTAACAGCACAATCTTATGCATGTCTTTTCAGAAGTAAGCCCAATTAAATTCTGTGGGACGTACTTCTAGAGAAGTGTGCAGAGGATTGCAGCCTGAGTTTGTCTTTGGCAGACTTGCTACTGAAATTTCACCTTAAGCAAAATCTGAGGGAATATCTACCTAGGCAAAATTTTAGAGTATTTCCGAGACAGCAGAATTTCTGAGGCTATCAATAAATTGACACAATTTTACCTAAAGCAATGTTTGAAGTGAATTTAAACCTTTAACAAATTGAATTATCTGAGACATTTTGAAATAAGCTAAGAGATTTGATAAGACTAGCAAAATTTAATTTGGGGGATGGGGGAAGAGTGGAGTTGTATATCACCAGCATTTGAAATGGAAATGGATGCTTTGTGCTGTGTTTCCTATTAAGACTATCAGAAAAGTTGGAACAAATTTTGATTTACTGAGCAAAATACTGCCCATCTCCCATGTGCTGAAACTGGCCTACTGTTAGACATTCTCTCCTGTTTTATGGCCGCAGGTAGGCAGCAAGTGCAGAAAGCTCATTGAGGCTCTGGAGAGCCACCATACATAGCTACTAGTCTACTTTCAGTATGTTGGGTCACATGTTGTGCTGGCCTTTCTTAGATAAACCCCGTTTCATACCTTAATTGATACCGTAGGTATCAATGAATTCTTAAAGCAGAAGAATGACAGGGTTTGTTAGAGGAGGGAAATGTTAATTAGATTTTATAAAATTTTGCAGAAGAAAGGATCTGCCCAGTTGCTGGTGTTTTTACCATAGAGTCATGTCGGGCTTGCTACACATTTTTCTGTTCATAATATCTATTCAGGCTTGATGTTCTACAGCATTAAAAGTTAAAAAAAAATAGGGAAATGGAGTGAAATGCAACAGGTAAACTAGCCCTCAGAGAGTCCAGTGTAAAACTCTGCAAAAGCATGATAACATGCTAAGTACTTTCATTTTCAAATATGTCAATGCACATCACATCACAGAATGGAACTAAGAAAGTATTGTGCTAACTGCCAAAATCCAAGGTCCTCGTAGCCTAATCCTCTTTGGATACTGTTGTAAGGAACACATTTGAGAAATCTCTTAGGACTTGCTTTGTGTGTGTCCCCCACCAAGGATTATTAGTATTATTTGGGCAATACTAGCTCTTCAGTGCTACATCTAAGCTTGTAATGCTATCATTCTGAAGTAGGAAAGAATTGTGGTAGTGAGAGTAGAATTCAGTTTCCTGGGAAATTCAGCTTTCCTATTTTCCAAAAAACAATTTTTGGCTGCTAAGATATGCTTGAAAACATATGACTGATGCCTGCTGAAACCAGAGGGGTACCTCAATCCAGGGTCTCTGAGATAAATTTTATCAGGGGGTACAAAGTTTCTTCCTTTCACTTCTTCATTAGTTATTCTGATTTAATCCACTATGGTTTTATGCCATTAACGGTAGCCTGTAAGAACGTAAGAAGAGCCTTGTTGGGTTAGGCCAAAGGCCCATCTAGTCCAGCTTCCTGTATCTCACAGCGGCCCACTAGATGACTCAGGGAGCATACAAGATTCCTGCACAGAAGACTAACATACCTGCATCCTGTATGCCCTTGCATCTGGCATGTCAGAGATAGCCTACTTCTAGAACTAGGAGGGTGGATATACATTCTTGTAAACTGTGATGTGCATTTCCTCCATAATATGTCCAATCCCCTTTTAAAGGCACCTATCACATCCATCTCCACACATCACAGGCATCACCACATCCTGTGGCAAGGTGTTCCACAGTTTAATTACATGCTGGGTAAAGAAATGTTTTCTTTTGTCTGTTCCATCTCATGCATAATTTTAAATGTCTCAATCATGTCACCACTCAGGCAAATTTTTTCTAGAGCAGGGATGGGTAAATCCAGCTTGACTTGACTCAAGTTGAGTAACAAGTCTCTGCTCCTCTGCTTGAAAATGAGTCATAATGGGGGCACTTTCCAAGTCACCAAATTGCCCTTTCATGACTCTAAAGGACTTGAGTCAGGTCACCCCCTTTAAAAAGCCCTCTGTGGGGGAAAAAACCAGGGCTGCTGCTGGGGTGTATGTGTGTGAGAGTTCTCTATAAACACTCCCCTGCTGTCCCTGCCCAACTATAAACAGGGTGGGAGGAGTGGGAGGGACTGTGTGACAGTGGGGACAGGTCATGTGCAGCAGCTGTGAGGCTTACCAGGACAACCCAATTCTTTGCAGCTCTACTCAGAAGTAGTCCCATTTGCACCAGTTGTTAAATGAGGCTCCCTCCTCACAAATAACAATGGAGCCATGAGGAGGAAAGTGTGATTGCTATGAACTGGCTCCCCCCTGGCTTTCGTGCCCCTTCTCCCTCCTGGGGCTTTTCCAGCCAATCTTAAGGCAAGAACTCCCTTGGGCTCCTCCTCCTGCCCTCTCTCAGCCAAAGAAAGTATCAAACTTCCCATCCTTTGTCCAGTGATCATCAAAGGAAAAGAGAGGCCACGGCCCCTCCCCCCACTCCTGCTCGGATCCAAATGCGAAACACTAACCCTTCCCTGCCTCCTAGCTGGAACCTTCCTGCTGCTTGCCAGGTCTGAATGATGACACCGCAAGATTTTTCACACCGTGAAAACAGTAAGCAGGCACACCCAGACACAGACAGACTAGAATCTGAGGGCCAAGTTGAGGGGTCTTTGACTCAAGTGTTTTTCAGAGTCTTCCAATGGCACAACTTGAATGTAAACAAGTCAGCAAAAAACACGCATTTTCGCGACTCTGAGTCGAGTCACCTGACTCAAGTTCTCGTCTCTGCTGAAGAGCCCCAAACGCTGTAGCCTTTCTTCATAAGTGAGGTGCCCAAGCCCATTTTGGTCACTTTCTTCAGTACTTTTTATCTTCCCCTACCCCACTGCACCCACCTCTCATGCGCCCTGCCCGATTCAAATGACCAAGCAGCTGAAGATTCAGGGCCTTGTTCTTACCCACGAGGAGAAACTCAGACTCAATTAGGCAACATATTACAGTAAAAATCATGCAAATACTCAATTTGCATATTCTTTCCATAGTCTTTATTATTTGCGAAGTAGTTCCTATTGAGTCACTGAACCAAGTTAGCAATATTTTCAGCTACTACCTTATTAAACAATAGAGAACAGTTTGACTTCAGTATGAAACCTTGACTGTTCCTGCTTCCTCTTAATGTTGATCTTGTCTCTTCAAGCATTCAGGCTGCTGGTAGCCTGCCTGTGCATTGCTATAAATTGGAATGCTTATAGTGACCTGTACATTGAAAAACATTTTTACCCCAGTAAGGATCTAAACTATGATAATGGGCCTGGGGGGCGGGCAGATAATTGAATCCACAGATAACCAGCTCAGCAGATATAGGGGCCTGTCTGTAAATGATAGAAACTGTAATATAGGTGAACGTCACTTAGTGGCATTCTAACCAGCAACGGCCCACATATGAGACAGCTGCTCCTGGTCCCTGTTCACACCCCAGCCTTTGAAGCCAAGGGTAGCCATGCTCCCCTCACTTCCTGAGACTTTACTGAGCCTCACAGAGGCAGCACACATCTGCACACTGCCTTTACAAGGCTCAGACTGGCTGTTTCAGCTGAAAACTTGTGACTTCCAGTTTCCCAGGAAACCAGAAGTCAGATATTTTTGCCCAGAATGGGGATTCTGATCCTCAGGAGCGAGGGGATCATGACTCCCCTCGCCTTTCGGAAGGTTTGCATAATGTCAAGCCTCACCTGGCAATGGGGCTGCCGGTCCACATCTGTGTCACTAAGTGATGCACGACTGCATAGAAGAAACCGGAATGTAAGCAATTCTTGAGTAAAAAGCATACAGCAGGGAGTAGAAATTGGAGTGTGTATGACCAGGTAAACCATCCTCCATATGGCCAAAATGGTGCCAACTGGGCTTCCACATGTAAACTGTTTGTTTCATACGATGCATTATTGCTGTAATGAAAGGGGTATGGCATAGGCCAGTTTCTCCCCAATGAAATATGACATTGTGGTATTATTTGTACACACTATGGTTTTCACAAGTTTGGCCACTAGTGTCAAGCTCCGTTTGTTGCCCCCCTAAAGCTTGTTGCCCAGTACAGTTGCTGCCTCCTGCACTCCCTTAGCTATCCCATTGCCCAGAGCAGGGGTTGGCAACCTTAAACACTCAAAGAGCCATTTGGATCCATTTTCTGGAGGGAAAAAAACCTCAGGAACCACAAAACCCATCTAAAATGAAGATAATACTGCATATATAGTTTTTTTTTTACCTTTTTTAAGCATACTCTTATAGGTCCCATTTTTTTAAGCATACTCTTATAGGTCCCATTTTTATAATGTAGACCCCTCTTGTAGCTTTTAGTTAGTTCTGTCATACATTCTTGTCCTGTGTTTTCAGACACCTGGTCCTCTATGGTGTTTTGCCTGATTCCAAGGCCAAGCTCTGCCTGGAGAATTATGCCCACTTTAAGCAAATTAGCTCCCCTTCTTTCCCCCAACAAATGACCCTGGTTCTGCCCTGCACTCCTGCTGGACCCCACCTCCAGGGGGGCTTGCCTGTTCAACCTGCAGAGGTCCTCTCTCCTGCAAGCAGCCTCCTGCCACTACAGCAGACCCTTGGTCCTTAGCAGGTCTTGGGCACAGCAGCCACACTTCAAACTCCAGTGTCTCCAGCAGTCCATTAGTCACAAAGTCAGTCAGAGTATCCAGGGCAGAGTCCAAAGTCAATAAGCCAAGTCACAGTCCAAGGTCAGATTCCAAAGTAAGTCAGTCAGAGTATCCAAGTCAAAGTCAATAAGCCTAGTCAGTCTCCTCTCCAACCTACACTCCTTCTACAACCCATACCCCCTTCCTCAGGTGCCCATTATATCCCTGAGGGCCCTATTGCCTTCAAGTGGCTGCAGCTGTTCAGCACACTCTGCTGGATGCCCAGGCCTTACCCTTAAAGGGGCCACTGCTGACACCACAGCCTACCTCCTCACCAGATCTTCCAGCATTCCAATACATATGGCGGTTATGACATCTGCTTATCTCCCCCCACCTTCCAGAGGCACCCTGCTGGAAGGAAAAAGGACACAGACACCAGAGGTGGGGAAGAGAAGAAGCCAAAGGTGGGGAGGCAGCCACAGGCCAGCTGCTGCCCTGCCTGCCTGCCCTCCCTCACTCAGGCTGCAACCCTCTCCACACTATCCTGGGAGTAAGCCCAATTGGCTACAATGGGACTTCTGAGCAGACAAGTTGGTTGGAGCTCTCAGGTTGCAGTCCGCTCCACACTTTCCTGGGAGGAAGCCTCACTGACTACTTGTGAGTAGACCTGCATAGAAGGGGGCTGAGGCTGCAGCCCTCCGCACCTTCCTGGGAGGAAGCCCCACTGACTATAGCGGGGCTTACTTGTGAGTAGACCTGCACAGGAGGAGGCTGAGGCTACAGCCCTCCACACCTTCCTGGGAGTAGCCCAGGGCTTACTCTAGAACAGACCTGCGTGGGCTCCCACTCACCTGTCCTTGCGCTTGGCCTTGAGCAGGCTCCAAGGCTGCCATCCCAGGCACCCTTTCCTGGGAGTAAGCTTCATTCGCTGTAATGGGGCTTACAACTGAGTAGACACACATAGGAGCAGGCTCCAAGGCTGCCATCCCAGGCACCCTTTCCTGGGAGTAAGCTTCATCCACTGTAATGGGGCTTACTACTGAGTAGACACACAGGAGGTCTCCTCTGCTGTGGAGGAAAAGCCTCTCCTTGAACTGAGTGGGGACCTGCTCAGGGAAAGGCAGGCTGCAAGGGCTCGCAATGGCTGAGGAGGAGAGCATCCTGCTGGAGAGTTGGGGAAGGGAAAAACAGGGAGCTTAAGCCTGCAGACCCTTTTTAGGCTCCCTTGACTCTCTAGATGATCATCCTTCCCAAAGGATATTCCCATTAGACCAGAAAGCCAACCCATCCTCCAGATCACGGTTCTGTCTGATCAAGCAAACTTATAGTGTTTGCACTTCTCACCCTCAGCACTTCTTGCAAAGCAGCCTTTAACCACTCCTAAACACAATCCTCTTCTTGGCTCTTCTTCTTATCTCTTATCACAAGTTTGGGCCTTCCCCTCCTTTCAGCAAAACTTAGCTAAGCCAAATGTTTCATGCATTAGCTAATACATCCAGTTACAAGTCATCCTTACGGAAAGGAGAAATGATTTTAACCAACTGCTCAGGCCATGCCCATAGAAGTTATTGTAAGAAACTGCTGCCACACCAAAGGCAGTTATTGCTGATGATGAGATATGCAATCATATATGTGTGTATGTGCATGGCTGGGATGGAAATTACCTGTGTGCACATAGGGAATAATGTGCCTGCGGCCATGTTAAGTGCACAGCTGATGCGGCCCTCAGTACTATTAAATGATGGGCATCTAAATGCTGAAATCATTGGTTTGACTTTTCCCTGGCTGTGACTAATAAAAGTGCTTCAGGTTGTAACAGGGAAATGGAAGAAACATGTTTTTGAAAAAAGACAAAATCAACCGACTCACCACAGTTTGTGCACTGCAGATTATATTACAATTGGAATGAGACTAAACTGTTTACAGTGAAAAATGAAATTGGCATTCTTCTTTTGGCATCGAAAAACACACTACTGATATTTTCCAAGGAATGAGAAATAGAACTCCCTTTTCCCCAAGCCTCTGAAAGGCTATTAAAAACAATAGAAGGCTTAAAAATGGCAAACTGTGATGTGTATTAATGCCAGTTTATAACTCAGTCATGGTTGCCTGGAAGATTGATCCCTTTGGGGTTGACCAAAGATTGGAAAGAAAACAAACTCAAATTAAAGTTGTAAGTTTAGCATAGCAGCTGTCCTTGGCTTACCCCTTGTGATCATGTTTGCTGGTGAATTTAGATGATTTTGTTACTGAATGTATTACAAGCCCCCAATCATAACAAGAGAGACTAGTACTAACAGCCCTGCCCAAATCGGCATTTGAGCTGGTGAAGGCCCCCTGTGCCAGCTCCCGAGTGCTCCCAACTTTGTGGCGTTAGCTGGGCCAGTGAGGAGGCCCGCGACAGCTTGCCAAAGCCAGTTCCAGCCCCTGTGCCTACTTTAGGAAGTAAGTTCATGCTGGGAAGAGTAGGGAATGGGTGGCGGAGGGCATTCTGGGGATGGGGAGGGGAAATTTTTGAGCAGGGGGAGAGTGGAATGTGGGGAGGACCAGGCCTGGCAGGGGGCAGGCAGCAATGCGTGCCATATCCCAAACCCCCTCCTGGGCATGAACACCCACTCAAATTATAAATCGCTGGCACAGATCTTAGCCCCATAGGGTAGGCTGGAGTGTGACATGGGGTAAGGGGAAAAATATCCCCTTACTCTGAGGTAACTTATAGCACAGAATACAGCACAGGCCATTGTAATCTGGCTGTGCTGGCGCAGGTTAGTACTGTTCCCTAAGGGACAAAATTTAAGGACAAGAATTGAGAAATATTTTATTTGGTTGAGAGGACGACCTGCTTCCCAAGCACCAACTAAGGACTAAAGAGGAAGAAGAAGGAATATGCTATGGGTTTGGGGGTGTCAGGAGTGGAAGGGGGGAAAGAGAAGGCTGTTCTGTACTGCTAAACCTAGTAGTCTAGTCCAGAATTGAACTCTCCCAGTGCCACACTTTCAGCATCACTGCTTCTGCAGAGGCTCTGGAAGGGAGAGATGGAAGGATGCCTCAGAAGGCAAGGAATGCTACAGAGGAAGAGGAAGAGGGATGAAAGAGGGAGATGCTATTGAGGTGCTGAATGAGCCCAATTATCATGCAGGCTGCCTTTTCAGCAGTGCCACTTCTGCCAAGGCATCACTTTGCAGAGCACTTCTTAGCTGCTGAGCTGTGAAATGACACCTTGGCAGAAGCAGGGGTGGCTCGTGTGATATCAGGGCTCTCCCATATATTGAAAATATGATCAAAATTTGTCTGTTTTTTCTTCTGTCATTTGCAGCTGATAAGTTCCTATGTGAGAACAAAATACTTATTTCTGGCCATCATCTGCTTAATGGCATCACTTCCTGATTAAGGATGTCACTTCCAGCCTTCAACATGTGCCATGAATGTTGTTCCACCCACTGTATGAAACATGTTTGACAGTCCTGGTGTAGTCAATGCACATCACAACAAGTCCTCTAAAGCAGGATTGCTGGTTGGCAAGAGTACCTCAGAAAATTGGATAGCAGTGCAAAATGGATTATGGAGGCTCACCTCCAAAAATGGCATGAGTCTGACTCCAGCCAGGCCTAGTCAGTCAGATCTAAATGAAAATGGAAAAGCAAAGGTGCATATAGCTGTAACAAGAAGCTCACAAAAAAACCTAAAAATTGGATCTGGCTGTACTGGCACACAGCATTGTCAACTGATGTGCAAAGGGAAATGAATCCACAAGTGTTTCTGACAGTCTACCTGCCATGAATCAGGTTAGCACATGGCATCCAGGCACAGCTAAGCAGTACAGAGAAACTGTCGCTCTGATACTTTGCCAACCTGGACATAGCCAGTACTTCTGTCTTTACAATCTGTGGCTTAATTTTGCTTCCTGGAAATATACAGATAATCAGTTGGGTGCTTGCATCACTCATGTTTTCTGAAGTTTCTTAATTGACAAATCAGTCAGCAGTGTGACTTAAAGTAGGTGCCTCTTTGTATAAATCTCTGCTCCTCCTTATAGAGTTGTCAGCTGTGTGTGTAGGGGCACACACACATCCTCACATGGAGACAGGGCTTGTATACTCTAAGGACTCCTGGGAAATAGAACACACATGGCCCTCTTCATAGGTGCTGCTCTACGAAAGGGGCTCTCTGAGGCATCTGGTGGGCCACTGTGAGATACAGGAAGCTGGAGCAGATAGGCCATTGGCCTGATCCAGCAGGACTCTGCATATGTTCTTAGAGGGTTCTGTTAATTATATCACAGATAGACATTATTATTATTATTATTATTATTATTATTATTATTATTATTATTATTATTATTATTATTATTATTATTAACAACAGTATTTATATACCGCTTTTCAACTAAAAGTTCACAAAGCGGTTTACAAAGAAAAATCAAATAACTAAATGGCTCCCTATCCCAAAAGGGCTCACAGTCTAAAAAGATGCAAATGAATACCAGCAGACAGCAACTAGAACAGACACTGCTGGGGTGAGGTGGGCCAGTTACTCTCCCCCTGCTAAAAAACAGACATCCTATTTTTACTCCCAGTAAATCACAGTACTGAATGTTTCCTTTCCTCTTAGCAGGAAATAGCAACAATTCATTTATATATAGTGACAAGTGGAAACCTGCAGGATTGATTTCAGACAAAGATATTGTATTTCTAATGCAGAGTCAGACAGCTGTTCTGGATTCATTCTTGCTGTCATTCTATCCAATTTCTGACAAGAAAAACAAAATTATGCACAGTTGGATGTGCAGCCTCTTGTGCAAGGGGGTTGAGCATGGGAGTATGTAATGTAAAGCAAAGTATATAAAGTATAGACTTGCATTTGGATGCATATCTTAATGTGTGTCTCAGTGTGCCTCCCATTGAAAGCAATGGTCATTTGTATCCACAGTTACAACATGTACATTGTAGCACATAGTTCAATATACATTTAATTTTTCACGTTCAGTTTTTAAAAGCAAGGCATATCTGATGGATATGCTGTGGACATCCAAGATTCAGGGACAGAAAACTCTGGAGAAATACAAAGATCAGGGTCTCACTTCTTATATAAGTGAACATAAAGATGAGTATTTGGTAAAACTACTGGTGTGGAAGTTAAAATTTTTCTCTTTCCCTGATGACCCTATGAACTAAGAATTGGTTCTGTCCCTGTCTTTTGTGTGCACTGCCCCATGTTAGGTTCCATTTCCTCACTCTTCTAGAGCAGGGGTGCACAAACTTTTTGGCAGGAGGGCCACATCATCTCTCTGACACAGTATAGGTGGCCAGAAAAAAAATTCACATTTCAAATTTGAATAAGTTTACATAAATGAATAAGTTTACATAAATTTGCATAAATGAATATATTAGAGATTGAATTTATATGAATTAATTAATTAATTCAAATCAGTTCCTAAACACTTTCAAACACAGAAGGCTCTACCCCTGCAGCCAGCTCCTGCAGCCTCTCTACAGGTAGGCGAGGGGAGCTCTGTTCCCCTCACCTTTGCAGGGTATTCTGAGGGAGGGGGAGGCTGCGTGCTGCCTCCCTGGCCCTCGGAACACCTCTGGGAGGCTTTAGAAGGTCACTTCTGGTTTTGCGTCAAAAACTTAAAAGGACTTTGGAAGGCTGGAGAAGCCCTCTCCGGCCCTCCAAAAACCTTTTAGGGCCTTAAAATGTTACTTCTAGATTTTCTGAAAACCAGAAATGACCTTCTAAGGTGACCTTAGAAGGTGTTCCAGGGGCTGGGGAGGCTGCATGCAGAGCTCCCCTCATCTTCAGAGGATTACAGGGCTCATCTGTGTGCCTGGATGGTGGGGGCTCGCTAGGCTGCATGGAGGTTCGCTGCGGACCGCATCTGGTGTTTGGGCCCCCCTGCACTAGAGCATATAGAGCCTTTGGAACCAGCTTTTATGCAGAGATTGTTCATCAATTTCTTGCAGATTTGTGTCGTGTCCATTTGCCCCATTTTTACAGTTTCCTCTGCATGTTACTATCTTATCCCTGGTAATTTTTCGATATTGCTTCTGTACTTGGAACAAAGTAATTTTGTCCTGGTGTTCGCTCTATGGTTCCCTTGTGAAAAGATAGTCACCCTAAGGGCTTCCCATTCACAAGCTAGTAATTTTGCTCTGTCTATTCAGGCCTCTTGCGAATGGATTGGATATTATGGCTTCAGATGCTCTTGCTCTTGGATGCATGACATTGTCCTTGAAATCATGAATGGCATTTGCTGTGGGAACACAAGTTTTCTGAAATGTTGCCTTCCACAGGTATTATTTCAGAGAATTATACTAAAACTTCTAAAATATCAGACAGTAAATAGTAAGTATGGTAATTTAAGGGGTATCTTAAAGTATTGAATATATTTTATCCTATCACTTTGCTACCTTGAGTTGCTCACAAATATTAATGAATACATTATTGCAAAACACAAGTGAGATAGGGAAGTATTTTTAGCTTGCATTAATATTTCAAAGAGTGAGAAAGATGTTGCTTAGACAAAATGAACCTTAACTAACCTTCATACTGAACGTTTCCCAATGTACCTGGTATTAAATTTATGACTAAGCTTGTTTACCAGGACAGATCTTTGTAATCTTATGTAAATCACTGCTATGACTTGAGCATAATGTTAACCATTTGCTCTCTGTAGCAAAAAAAAAAAAAAAAAAAAAAAAAAATAACCCACCCACCCCAAAAAGAATAAATTTTAAGCAGACTTGTAAACTAACCATGGAAGGTGCAAATCTTTCTTTTGCACCTTTGAAAGAACTTAGTTTATTTATCCGAAGAACTTCTGTGTGGTTCCCCAAAGATCTACATTGGACCAAGGATATTTAATTTGTTCATAAACAACCGGGAAACAGACAGGTGTGGGCTGTGAAATGGCCACGTTTGCAGGTCTCAGAGGAGTGTTTGTTGCAACAGTCAGTCTTGTAGCCCCTTAAAAACTGACATATCCGCATAAGCATGCATGGGCTTTTGGCCCAATTCTATCTGAAAGTGTCCATCAGCAGAACACCTGACCTGCACTGGTATATCCAGCTTGCAAGGCCTGTGCTGTATCCAACACAGGTTGGGAAGCTGCTGGAGGTCACCTCAGGATATGGGGATATTTTTCTCCTTACCCCAAGTCCTATGGGGCTGTTTAGCCGATGCGGATCTGAGCGGCCCATGTAAAGTTGCTCAAGTTGGGGCCCCGGGGTTAGGATAGGTTTGCATTGCTACCACCTGTTCCACCCTGTCCAGGGCCTGATCCTCCAGCTGTTCTGCCCTCCCTCACCCAGAAATGCCCCTTCCCATCCCTGGTATGCTCTTCCACCATCCCCTGTGCCTCCAAGTGCAAATCTACCTTGCTTGGCCAGTGCAGGGGCGGAATCCGGCTGTGCAGATTCTGTGCAGTGCAGTGCAGGCTGGTGCACATCTTTGTGCCAGCAGAGCCTGCTCCCAAGTCAGCGCAAACGTGCTCTACAAGTTGAAGTTTGGACTGGGCTTCCCATCTTTTAGCCAGTCCACCAGCTCTTGTCTTCTTAAGAAGAATTCACCATCTTCTCTAAATAGCCACTTTAAAATATACTTGTTTGCTTTCTTGTCCATCAATAGGTTGTGTCCCCTTCTTTCTCTTGGGAGAGAGAGAATGAAGCTGACTGACCCTGTGACTTAATCTCCTACAACTCAGTTCCATTGTGCTTATCCAGTCATTCATTCTGATTTCTCTGGGGAGAGCAAACACAGTTCACAAGCACTTTTCACCTTTCTGCTTCTTAAAGCTTGTTTAAGATACTTCTTTCAACTCATTTGCCAAGTATTTTCCTATTTATAGAGACATTAAGTGCCCAGCAAAAGACCTCTGTTCCATGCTTGTTTCTAAAAGATACCAAATCTTCCTCCAGGGAAGCTTTGGCCTGGGCTCCCAAGTGGTTGCTTTCAGAAATGCTATCTGGAAAAGGAACTGTAGCTTCTTGTTATGATTTTATTTTATTATGTTTTTTTTAATCAAACATGGAAAACCATGGTACAACACCCCACAATGAGTGCACATACGCACTCATGCATTGAGTGCATTTGTGCATGCACACACACCTATCAGCAACACATCAAATTCCAGCAAGTTACGTGATTCTAATATAAACCAGATCTGTTGTATTAATTCAGTATGCATTAATATCAAGATAAAATCTACACTTCTTAGAATAACAAGTGGGAGCCTGTTCCTTGAAAATGTAACTTAAGGAGCTGCTGTTGCATGGATTCCTGTTCTCATGAAATGTAGCTTCTTAATGTACATTCTTATCACCTGTACCTTAACTTCAACATAGCTACTAGCGTTATAAGTATACAGGTTGAGTCTTGGTATCCATGAGAGTTCTGTTTCCGGATCCCCCTGCAGATGCCAAAAATCATGTTAAAGGAAAAAATACCTTGCACATGCCCAATCTTGTCTGATCTCGGAAGCTAAGCAGGGTCAGGCCTGGTTAGTACTTGGATGGGAGACCGCTTAGGAATACCGGGTGCTGTAGGAGACTTTCGAGACTGAAGGTTGCCAACCAATATCCCCTTGCTCAGCGATTTAAAAATAGCCATTTACCTCTGCAATGCACAAGAGTGGCAGCAGGCAAGCAAGCAATCAATTAATCTCTCCCCAGGTGCTTAGAAAGGCTTCACTCCAAGTGACCTCTCCCTTCACTTCGCCTCCCTTCACTTCTTTTCTCAGGAAAGAATGCAAAAGGGAGGTGATAATCACTTCTGCTTTGCATTTTCACATGTTCCACCTTGCCTAGGAGTGAAATCTTTCTAAGTGCCTGGAAAGAGAGAAATTGATTGACTGCTGCCAGCTCTTCCCCATTACAACAATATGCAAGGCTGTTTTTAAAAGGGATGTTTTTCTTTTAATTTCTCATTGTGTTGAGATAAAACTGAAAAAATTTTCGGTTGAAAAAATCGGTGAAAAATGGGTAAAAAAATCCATGGATTATTAGGTTATACCTGTAATTGTATTTGCCTACATGTGTATGGGCTCTTTCACACATTGTATAGTAACCAACTTCAGTTTGCTGCTAAACTAAGGCCCAAACCCTATTGAAGCCTTAGACTGCTAGAGCTCGCTGTCTTGACACCATTAGGCTAATAATGTTAAGGGCAGGGAAATGGTAATCATAATGACACTGGAACATGAGGAAAGTAGGTTTATTCATTACTGAGGTTCTGTGCAAGTATGCCATTTTTGTAGCTCATGCAGATTTATGGGGGGCAGCGGGACTCATGGGAAAGGAGCTTAGAGACATGCCAAAATTGCTGGCAAATGTTGAGATAAAGTTCTTATAAAACCGAAGTAGCCTGCTAGGTGACTCTGGTACAGGACAATTGGGGCCTGTATATCATGGTACTCTTCAAGCTGACCATAGCCCACCAGCTGTGCAGGAACCTACTAGGAACTGCCAAAAGGTGAGAGTAGTCAAACACCTGGTTATCCACAATACATAGCTTTTCAAGCAGCTTGGTTAGTCACAGGTTGTGCTGGTCTAATGTCTATTTCATGTTTGCCTCTAAGATCAAAATGTTTCCAAGAAGCAACATAAGAGGAAGTTTGGGATGGACGGTTGTGTTTGCGCAGTTCACCCTGGTGCTTCTGTTTAGAAATTATAGCTTCCAGGTACTTGAAAACATTGCAGAAGTAAATTCCTAGAATAGCATTTGGAAACATGCTTTCTGAGCTCTTTTCTTGAATTGCTTAAATCACTGTGATGAGAAAATTATAACCTATTGCTTTATAGTCATGTTCACCCAAAGTAACTCAAAAAGAATGTGGGAACTCAAAGAAGAAAAGCATTTGATTGTAGGCCTTAGTACTTTACCAGACACCTGGCCTCAAAATAAAATTGATGTTGATTGTTATAGACCATTTCCTGAACTGTATGTGCCAAAGAGAAAATCAAGAACAAACTACTTTACTTGGTAGATATTGAACACAATAAGTGATGAGAATTTACTGCCTGTCAGGAAATGGTTACCTGGATGTTGTACCTACCCCAGACTGGTGAGGCGGGGAAGGTGTGTTCAGTAAATTTTATGCATTAAAAATCGGTCACTGTGATTAATAAAGTAGCACAAGTTAAACCTGATTGCAAGCTGGTGTCTTCACTGGGGGGAGTGAGCGTAAATAGAACACTAGATTCAGGGAGGAAGCAGCGAGATGTAAGTATCTTGTGGTCTTGTGTGTGCTCCCTGAGGTAAGTGGTGGGTTGCTGTGAGATACAGGAAGCTGGACTAGATGGGCCCTGGGCCTGATCCAACAGGGCTCTTCTTATGTTCTTATGTCTTCGGAAATAACATGTATAGTGCAATGTATTAAGGACTTTCCAGAGATGATTGGCTAAACTGCACCAAAGGATTCTCTTGCCATTGGCTTAGATACTCTGATCCTAGTGTTTAGCAGTCTATACACAGAGAAACAGGACCCTTGAAAAGAAGGGATCTTAGGTGGGGGGAGGGACTGAGAAAATGGCAGGTTAAAAGAAAAGACAGCTCAATCCTAACCTGCCCTGGAGCCCTCAGGCCTGCCCTGCATCCAAAGCAGAGTTGGGGACAAAAGAAGCTCAATCAAGAGGAATCACTTCTCCTTCCCCCAGGTAACTCCACAGCAGCCCCAATGGGGCTACTCGGATCTGTAGGTGGCACAGATCTGAGCAGCTACTTGGGAGCAGGAATAGGATCCAGCATAAATACCGGATCCTGGCCCACATGCCCCTTGGCCTGCCCACCACCTGCCCTCCCCTGCCCTGAAACGCCTCTTCCCCACCCTTCCCACACACACCCCAGACCCCTGTGCTGGCCTAACTCAGCCGGCACAAACTTACCCCTTTCCATTGGTGCGGAGACTGGATCGGGCCTCTGTTGGCCAGTGAACCTCCATGCACTGGCCCGGTTGACTCCGGAGGAGTCGGCACACCTGCTTTATGGTGCATTTGCAACACTCCCAAGACTTATACTGGCCCAGTGCAATCTCAGGATGCCCACTCTTAGGCTGCAATCCTATCCCCTTACCCCATGTCAAATAGTCCCTTTGACTATAATGGGACTAACTTCTGAGTAGACATGCATAGGATAGGGGTCTCTGATGTGGAAAAGATCTAGAGCAGTGGTTGTGGTAAGTATTTGCGGGTGGGGGGGAGAGGCCCTAATGGCGCTGCAGTAATCGCAGCAGTGCCAGGATCAAGGGGCTTTTACATATACCTGGGAGTCACATGAGGATCTGGGAGGATCACAGCCCCCTCTGCAGGCCTCCCCACTGCTGCAAATAGCTCTGATCATGATGGGTGACCCTCCCAGAGGCCTAGGCAACCCCATGTATGTATAAAAGCCCCTTGGTCCCAGTGCAACCACAATAGCTGTGATGCTACCAGGGCACCCTTTCTGTGCCACTCCCCTTAAGGGAGAATGGCCCTCTTCCAGTTCCCCTGGTGGAGCGAGACCCACCATTTTGGGAACCACTGATTTAGAGGAGTGGTTCTCAAATTGGTGGATCGTGACCCACCAGGAGAACTGGAAACAGGACACTCACTCTTAAGGGGAGTGACCCTGAAGCGATGGCTGCAGCAGTCACACCATTGCTGTGACCAAGGGGCTTCTTTGCATACCTGGAGATAGCGCTGGTTTCGGCAGGGTGAGGGGGCTTGTAGCCTGTATTGTGGGCCTCCCTGCCGCTCCAGATAGTTATCTCCGATTGCATCCCACTTCTTGTTTTGTGATCATAACCTGGAAGTGGATTGCAATCAGAGATAACAGGTATTTGGAGCAGCAGGGAGGCCCACAGAGTGGGCTGCAAGCCCCCTGCATCCTGCCGCAGGCCTGCGCTACCTCCAGGTATGTAAAGAAGCCCCTTGGTCATGCCACAGTTGTGAACGCTGTGGGATTCCCCTGTCCCCACAAAGACTTACAAGGTTCCCAGTTCCCCTTTTAATTTCCCCGTAGAAGTTGGAAACCACTGCTATAGACTGCTACTAATATAATATAGCGTCTTACAAGATAATATAAGCCGATGCTAAATGTTCAATTTCTGTTGTGTTGGTTCCTTGTTTCATCACTGTGGTTGAGACAATTTTCTATTGACTGATATACTTTCTCCTTTTTTCCCCTTTACACAGTTCCATGAATTAAAACCTAGCCATCAAAAACAAAATGTGTGATAAGCATGATATATAAATATTATTGAGACTGAATCAAACGAAGTGCAATAAATGTTTTTTTAATTATCACAAAGCAAAGTCTGTAAGAATGTGTAAGGTGTTTTTTTTCCACTTCTTTGTTTTTATGTGCTTCTGAACTGGGCTTAATAAAAGATTGCTAAATCCCATTGTAAGTTTCCCATAAAATACTTCTCATGTGTAGCAAATCCTTCTTTGTTTTTGTTAGCCTTAAAGATAACTATTTCAGATAAATCAAAAGCGCATCTGGCAATTAATGATTGACAGTCCTTGTTTTTATGTTGTTAATATATATTTTAATACAGACATTCCTTTGTTTAGCTAAACTGGAACACGTTATGGAAATTTCACCATGGAGTGGGTGGTTGTGGGTAAGAGGCACTTTTTCAAGTGGTGCTCCTCTTTTATTTAGCAGGGGGAGAGTAACTGGCCCTCCTCACCCCAGCAGTGTCTTTTCTAGTGGCTGCCTGCTGGTATTCTTTTGCATTTTTTAAGACTGTGAGCCCTTTTGGGACAGGGAGCATGTCAAGTTGCAAAATGGGGGATAGGATCCATCAGAAGGATCCCACTCCCTCCCCACTGCATCCAAGGGGGTTCTTGCCTTTGAATTGGCTGGGAAAGCCCAGGGAAGAGGAGACAGGGAAACGGTGGGCAGTTTGTAGTGATTGTGCATGAGGAGCAAACACATGGCTCCTCATGGCTCCTTTGTTACTTGGGATGAGGATGCCTCACTGAATGACCAGTGCGAATGGGACTACTTCTGAGTAGAGCTGCAAAGGATTGGGTCATCCTGGTAAGCCTCACAGGTGCTGTGCATGACCCTCCTCCCTCTTGCTGCTTCTGACCGCTGTCTCTCGCAATCTGTGCCACCCCTGCCTGCCTTGTTTACAGATGGGATGGGGACATCAGGGAAGTGTTTAAAGAGAACTCTAGCATGCGCATACACACACCCTGGCAACAGCCCCATTTTATTCCATGACTGACTTTTTAAAGGAAACAACTCGAGATTTGAACCTTTTTGAGTTGCAAAATTGTTCTTTTCAGGTTGCGTCACGGGGGGCGGAGACTTGTGACTCAACTTGAGTCAAGCCATGCCTGACTTGCCCCATCCATGTTTGTGCACCTTCTCTTCCACAGAAACCCAATCAGAACTGCCAGCCATTCTCTGGGTTGCTGAAAAATCAGCCCTTATTGGGGCTCTTTGTGGAATTGCTGCAGGAAAGTTCCAGTGTATAATGCTTCCCTTCTCTTTTTATAATTTAACATTGTAATTGTAAACTACCTTAGGCTCAGAACTGGAAATAAAAGAAAACCACAGCTACCATGCAAACCATTTCCAAGTTGAAATCTATCTTTCTTTATGACCTTCAGTCTTGAATCTAAAAGTCAGACTTTTGGTTGACAACACTGTATTCCAAATGATTCATATTTCATTAAATTTACCAGACGTCTGTGATCAGGAATGCCAGTAAGTGAGCTAAAACAGCAATATTCTAAACCATAAGAACCACAGTCCTTGGAGACAAATCATTAAAAGCTTTTCAAACAGAAAGAGTTTCCTGGCAGTTTTACTTTCCTCCACAGTGTTATAAAAAGGAGACAACTGAGAAGTGCCTCTCAGTCACTGAACAAAAAGACACCACTGAGTGGCTAAGACAAACATACACAGTCGTCTTAGTGTTCTTTCATCTAAGCTTCTCTTGCATATATACAAAGTGATTAACATTTCTTTGTAATTACTACTCTTCATTGGACATTGTACTTCTATAGTTTCTAAACTTAGAAAGAGTCAAATATACGTTCATATCCTTCTCTTCAAGTACTTCTAAATCAGCCTCATTTCCCAGGGATTGCTACTGCATTCCTGGGAGTCCAGTTGATATCCCCATATTTGTATTTTACTATTTATTGTACAATTCATTATACTATTTCCACATACTATTGCATTTTCATGTCGTTCCCCCCCCCCCCGGCATCTTATTTCTTAAAGGTTTGTAGTGATATGTCGTTATTTCAATGAAAGCTTTTCTTATGTGAACTAGTAAAGCTCTCTTGTCTTGGTGCTGAAGTGGTGTGGTTGACTCAGGGACAGCCCAACGAGGAGGCCACCTGAAATGTTTGCACGGAACTGCACTTGTGGAGGTGCAGAGAATGGTTAAGCCCCTCACCCATCTGTCATACTCACCAGCCGGCTGCTCCACTGGACGCTCTGATCCTCTTCCGATGTGCTGGGAGCACTGCTGGAAAGAAAAGAGGGGAGTTGCCATGGATATAGATCATCTCTCTCTTCCAACTTGATGCTTACAATGCATCAAATAGGCAAGGACAGGAATCTGAAGTCTATCTACCCCTTCTTTGTAGTTACAAAGATTGCTGCATGCAGCTTTCCCACTCTGCCCCTGCTGTTTATGAGCATGCTTTTACAATGCACCTGCTCATTTCAAACTGAAGACATATATATGTATATACCAAGGAGGCTGCATAGTCCACACTTTGTAAGCAAAAGGTGGGGGACAGAAGTGGACCTGCCCTCAACTGTTCAGCTGCCCTCAATGGGAGAGGTGAGCATAGAGGTGCACCAGCAGAGACAGCAGTGGGTGATGGATTCAGGTCCACTCCACCCCCTCCAAGGGATACCTGTAGCTCACCATCCTGCACTACCTGTTCACTGATCCCTCCACCATTACTATCATCATCAACCAACTAACCAACCAACCCCCCCCCCCCACTCTTCAGTGAAATGGGCAAAATGAGAGGAAAATTTATGAATTCTGCAGATATCTTGTCATTTCCTTTTTTAAAAAAAATTAAGAACTGCTCTGCATTCCAACACTGGTGCATTCACTTGACCTTGTGAAAGCAAACTATCCTTCCTTTAAAGCAGGGGTCTCCAAACCCCGGCCCGGGGGCCAGATGCGGCCCGCAGTAAGCCTCTTTCCGGCCCGCTGCCAGCCTCTGATCTCCTGAAAGCCTTTGGCCCACTCAGCTGAACATGACCAGAACTGTGCTCTGATTGTGTCTGGAGGGTGTTCTGAAGGCCAGAGACGTTGAATGAATGAGCCCATTCATTCATTTATTCACTCATCTAAGTTCCATCTCTAATTTATGTATTTAAATTTTATATTTAAATTTTTTTCCGACCCTCCACACCATGCCAGATATTTGATGCGGCCCTTTGGCCAAAAAGTTTGGAGACCCCTGCTTTAAAGCAGCAGCAACAGCAGTGGCAAGGCAAAGGTGTGGATGGATGCCCCTTGAAGGAGGATGAGTCCCCTGATCCTGCTGCCAGGCCTGGTACCCAGACTTGATTAGCTCTGCTGCATGCCTGCTGGCTGGACTTCTGTTTGATGCTAGTGCCTGGGAACGTGCACAGGTGAAGTCTGCTCAGCACTGACAGGAGCAGAAGGGTATAATGATGGCATAATTCTGACAGCTGCCTCCTCCTGCCAACCTTTCCTCCCTTTCAGCACTCCTGATGTGCCCATGCTCTGTTGCTATTTTTTTCCAGTTTGTTACCTCACTATTCTGTGTCTCCTGGGGATTACTGATGATACTCAATCTGTATCAGGCTGGTTTGAGGTGGGGGGGGGGGAGAAATAGGAGAGCTATTTTCCTTTCAATTTACAAATGTACCAACTTCTGTGTACTTCAGAAGTCCCCCGAGTATGCACAAACCAGAACCTTGTCTGTGAGTGGCCCCATGTTGCCTACAATCTGCTAGGCACTTAAACAGATGACTTTGCTGTTAGTATATAGACAGATGACGATATTTCACAAAGCGTGGTTTGACGATATTCTCTCACAGAATGTTCCATAACTCTTTGTGCATCCACAAGGCTGCAGGAACAATAAACAGCAATAGAAAATGGCCTACTCAACCCGTAATACGAAATATCAGTTTGCTTACTTGCACAGTTAGCAGCAATTGAATTTTTGAACCAAAAATGTTTTGCTATATGCACTCAGCCATGTAAGCATTTCTGATTAGATGCTGGGGGTGAAATTTAAGTTGAGGCTGAATGCAATATATGCTTTGGCGTATGTGGAGCCTTTCAGAAGCCTGCACTGCATGAGATGCTCTCATTTTGTTTGGATCCTGAAAACTTGGTATTTCTAACCTTCTCCTCCAGTGAGCTTCTCAAATTGAAATTTAGTTGGGATTGTATTTCAAAGAGATAGGCAGTGTTCCAGAGAAAAATAACTTTTGCGCAGACACCTGATCCAGTTCTTTTTCCAAATTCTGGCACTTACATCCTTACTGCTTTGGCACCAGTTTTCTCATTTCTGCATTTCAGTGCCTACCACCAAAAAATGACATTTCTCATCATGCTGTGCACTGTTGCTCTTCTCATATAATTTTCTGTCTCATGAGGTTGCCTTGTGGAACCTGAGATTACTGTGTGCTTTCCTCTGCTTTCATTAATTAAACATGGCTAGGTGCACTGTATCAGCCAATCACTGTCATCATGTGCTCCACAGAGATGATTTAATAAAATAACATGAAAAAACTGGGATGGGAGGTCACCATGTAATGAAAAGGCAGCATGTCTGTAAATAGCCACTTAAATTTCATTGTGCTGAGTGACAGGGATGGAAGAACAGGGGGGACACAATACCTGACCCTCCAAAGGCAGCTTTCACACAGCCTCACTTGGAAATGCCTAAAATATTGCAGTTGAACGAGCAATGCTGCCTTTTGAGGTACGTGGGGCAGAGTTTTTGGACTGGAATCCCTTGGAGTTTGTCCCTTTGCAAACATAAAGCTGGGACAAATATCTAAATGGGAATGCAAAATGCTAGGTCAGCTGCAGTCATGAATTTGATTAAGTTTTGTTGGAAACCACAGCAAAAAAAATAAACAAATCAGCAATTTTCTGCAGCTGCGTGTTTTGAAATGATCCAATGTTGGTCAGCTTGCCTAGTACACCAGTTATGACAGGCTTGCAGAACTTGCAGCTTACTAAGCTGAATGTCAGCTGGTCAGTTAGAGAATCTACCCATATCCAGCTTAGGAATGCTAAAATGGGGGGGGGGGGAGAGATCTTAAGAACCTGGCACACTACAATACATGGTTTGGGGACTGTCTTTTGTTTGATGGGTCACCAGTTGTACATGTCTTTATATGGCTGTGACGGCCTCGCCTTTACTGGGCAGAGGGAGGATCTCAAGAGTGCCCACTACCAGTCTGGCAACAACTCCTGGTGTTTCAAAGGCCCTTTATTCATGGTGCAGAGTGCTATGGAAAAGATTCATCTCAGCATGTGCACTGGAGACTGATATTCTGACTGGCCATGGTTGCTAATTCCTGCTTGGCTTTGGCTGTGACGGAGTCCCCCTTAAATGGGGATGTCCTCATCCCAGCCCGTTCATATCTTGGGCTATGATCTTGTCTCAGACTGTTGGTGCTTCCTTGTTTATGCCCTGAACTTGCCAAGGGAAGTGTTTTAAAGTGGTTTTCCTGTTCAGATTCAGACTACAAGAAAAGGCCCATGGAGGTGAGGGAGAGGCAGGGAAGAAACACAGTACCATGGATAGTTCCAAGGGAGCAAGTTGCTCTGATAAGATCAGGTACACTGAGACCTTAAATCAGGGGTGGCCAACCCACGGCACGTGTTCACACAAACTTTTTCTGAGTGGCACGTGCAAAGCTGTCCTATAGTTTTGAAAAAAACATTTAAATAATAACAAAAGCACCACAGCAGTTGATGGTTTGCTTGATTTCTTTGCTACTCTTTACACAGCACTCTCTCAAGTTTCTAATGCTGTAGTGAGCAGTGGCTGACCACATCAACTCTGTTTGATTTGATTTGGTTGAAAAATGGGGAGACAGGCAGGAAAAGAATGATGGACAGGAGAGAAAGTCAGTAGGGCAGATGCTAGAGAGCTGCATTCTGCTAACAGGCAGGTCACTAGCTTATCAAAGAAGGCCTCTGGTGGACTGTAGAAGGTGGTGGGGGTAGGTAGGGTAGTTCAGAGATGGCCAATCAGCAAAGAGATCAGCAAAGCCCAGGTGGACTAGTCAGGTGGAGATGCCTTATTCAAGAAAATCATCCTCAAAGAGTTCCCAGCTAAGATCATCTTTGAGAATGAGAAGATGGGCAGGTAGACGCAGACTGGGCTTTGCAGAAGGACAATGATTGCACCTTATATGGACTTTAGAACAGGTCCTGCAGGGCCAGACTGAAGGTCCATGCAGGCAGCCTTTATGGCATCAGAAGTCAGCCAGGTGTCTTTGGAAAGCCCCAAATAGGTAAGAGCACTTCCATGTTTCTTGCTCTGTACCTTCTGGCACTCAGAGATATACTGCCCTTGAACTTGGAGGCTCTATTTAGCTATCAGGGTAATCCCTAAAATGACATTAAGGTGGAGTGGCATGTTCAAGATTCTGTACATAAAAAGTGGCACATGGCATGCTCATGCCTTAAATGCTTCTCCCACAAACTTCTGGACTCTACCTCCCTACCTGAAGAGAGAAAAGGAGAAGCCTTCTGACCTGGAACTTTGTCTCCTCTTGGTCAAAGCCTGCCTTACCTATTACTGGCACTAGTAACTTGCCTGTTGCTGCAGTACTGGGGAATGCAGTTCTTCAGAAGGTTCAGTGGATTTGGGTTCTGCAGAATCTGCCTCTGCAGATGCTGCCTCTGAGACCTCCTGTTTCAACAGTTCTTCAGGCTCTGACTCAATATGCTCACAGCTGGGAGGGAGAGACTTCCTTCTTGGGTGTTTTTTTTCTTGGGCTGCATTCATTGAATAGGGACTGTTCTGGTGTCGTTGGTTTCCTCTCAGCCTGCTCTTTCCGATGGACTAAGGCAAGTACGCCTAATCGCGAGTAAACGCACGATACGGCTCGGTTTCACTTTTCATAGGGCTCCATACATTTTTTTGTTTCCGGTTTTTTGGCCATAACTTTTGAAGAAAGGAGCTATTTCACTCTGGTTTTTTGCATTGCATTCCACTGGAAATTCCACATCCAACGGTATAAGGTATGACAGGGTTGCTCCTAAAACTGTGATTTTAGCGCATCATCCCCCCAGTGTGCGTCACCCCCCTTGCGTGTCACCAGTTGCGGTCCATACCCCCCGCACCCTCCCAGTGACACCACTGCCAACACTTTACTCCCTTGTTTCCAAAACTGGGAAATGATCTCTCTAATCCCAGACATATGGTGGTGGGATGTGATTTCAGTGGTGAGAAAAGCTCTGAGCCATCAGGCATTATTGCTTCATGTTTCCAAGGCTGAGCTTTGGCACTGAAAATGTATTGTAATTCTAAGGTATGATGAATCCTGACTCAAATTTGCCCATGTGGCTGAAATAATTTATTCTTTCAATTTTCAGAAAGCCATTTGAGTTTATTTTTTGAGAAGTTCAATTCTATTTTTTCCAAAAAGTTTACATGTAGTCAGAATGCATATTCCATAACATTTTCATTTTCCCCTGCCTTGGGGCAGACAATGTGCACAGGGGTTGTGTGCCTGTGAGCTCAATCCTATACTTACTGATGCACCTCTTCTGCTGACTTGTTCTTTTTCTTGTTCTTAGGCAGAAATGGGAGGCAAAAGACATGGGCATCCCAATCTAGGGATGTCATGTGCCTATCCCATGTTGTATGCTTACCTTATATTGCACACCAACTACCCTATGGAGCTACTTGGGTTTGCACCCACGAATTCGCTGACACAAATCTGAGCAGACTGGGTAAGGTTGATCAGGCCAGGAGTTGGGGTTGGGATTCAGCCTGCGCTGCTGCGTCCAATCCCATCCCCTCCTGGGAGGCCTGATCCACCTCCCAGTCCAGTAGTCTTGACAAACAGTTCTCTCATATTTGTTGTTATTATTGTCTTCCTCTATGTCCTCTGGTATGTTTTGCTATTTTTAAAAAATCTAAATTTGCTTTTTAAATAGTTTTGTATTTTTCTTTTGTTATGAGAAGCAAATGAATGGCAAGGGTGGGTGACAATGCCAAATAGGACTTCTATCTGATATGCCAACGAAAGATTTTATGGCTCCATATCTGTAATCAATCTTTGATCATAAAATGCAAACTTCAGCTAGGGCAGTATCTCAGTTTTCCCTGTGATTTATCTCATCCCTAACTTCCATGTATCCCTTCCTTGTCTGCAACTTTGCTTCACTGTATAATTTGCATGGCATTGTTAAAAAAACAGAATAACAAATTAGTTTGCCAGAAACTTGCAATGTGAGTGCCATTAGTTATGATCAATATTAATTAGGTCCCCACCCCCATCATTCCCTTTACTAAATCACAAGAATGAAAAATGAATCTCATGCTGTTTGTTAATTTTGCTGTTAAGGATAGTAGCCCTCTCCATGCCCAAGGGCTCTCTTTTCCCCTGGCTCTGTTGCAGCAAAATCTGCAGTCTAAAACATTAAAAAGTGAAATGAAACCAAACAGATGTCCACTGAATCATACCCTGAGAGAGAGCAGATGTACAGCACCACCAGCAAAACGATATTTCATAACAATTTAGCAATGTTATTATGTACCTGAATTATACATTCATATTCATACAGTGTGAGACATATCCTTTCTTCAGGGTGACCAGCTCCTGAAAAGGAGGGAAAGTTTCTTAAGAATGGTATAGAAGAGGGAATTTGGGAAGAGGAGCTTTGTCATGCAGGAGTGAGAAAAACTGCTAATATTCAATTTTTGACACAACTATTAAGGGCAGAGGAATCGGACTTCCTCTGCACCCAGTCAGCCTCTCTCTCTCTCTCTGCTTTCCATCTTCTCTTTTAAAAAGAAACCCAGACAAGAACATTCAGGACTGGTGGTGGTGTCATTGGTGCAACATATTGGGGCACCAAGATTGGGTCACCACCCACTTGTGAATTCAAACCCTGAACCCCCTTGTGAATTCAAACACCAGCTGAAGGTGAATGAAGGGAAAGTCCTTTCTTATCCCTGCTAATTGGGTAAGAGGCACTTTTTCAAGTGGGTGCTCCTCTTTTATTTAGCAGGGGGAGAGTAACTGGCCCTCCTCACCCCAGCAGTGTCTTTTCTAGTGGCTGCCTGCTGGTGTTCTTTGCATCTTTTTAGACTGTGAGCCCTTTTGGGACAGGGAGTCATTAGTTATTTGATTTATCTCTGTAAACCGCTTTGTGAACTTTTTGTTGAAAAGCGGTATATAAATACTGTTAATAATAATAATAATAATAATAATAATAATAATAATAATAATAATAATAATAAATAAGTTGTAGTAGTAGTTTAGTGCTATGCTGTATTATTCTTGATTCCACAATATCTGGTAGGTGCAGACAACATACATTTGAGTCTTTACATTACAGTCCTGGGGGAATATATGCAACTGCAGTGATCCACTAGATTGGCATATAGGAATTTGCATGGGACAGTTCCACAACTGGCTGCTTAAGAATAAGTTAATTACATAAAATCATTATTAACTGTAATTACATAAAATTATTCTTAATTGCAATTATATAAAATCATTATCCACAGCCGCTACAATTTCCATATTCCAATTTGACTGCACTTCACAGCCAAATAGTTGATGATGGATATATGACTATTGATCAGTTCAGTTCAGTGACCTTTTTTTCCGGCCAAACTCAACTTCCAGGTCATGTCTTGGCAGTTGAAGGCATTTGGGACAATCTAAGCATTAGAATCAATGTCCTTAGCCTGCCACATAATTGCTGTTGATATGCCTATAATGTCATTCATTCATTTTCAGTCCTTCTTTCAGTTCATTTGCAATAATTGGTATTTTTAGTGATGAGAGTTCCATGAGTCAGCTTTGCATGAGTGAAAAATATTGTATGCAATCCAGTTAAAAATAGTAGTTTCATTCAGAAAGGACATTGAAAACAATGGGGTTTAAAAGGTCTCAGTTTGGTTGGATTGTGCCCACTAACCATTTCCTTTGATTTTCAATGAAGCTGGAGTGTAGTCCAGAGGACGTTACAACCCAATCCTATCCAGTGGTGTTCCTGGCGGTTTTCCCACCAGGGGCCACAATCCTACTCGCCACCCCTGGTAATAATTGCAGTGATGTCATCATCACTGCAATTACCATGGTAAGCTGCCTTCTTTGTTCCCCCTTTGAAATAAGGGGGGGGGGGGAAGGGAACAGGCAGCCCAGGCTCCAATGGAGCTTTTTCATGCTGCTGGAAGGTGCCCAGGAGTTGAGCACCACCTGCCTCCTGGGCGCCTTCCAATAGCACGAAGAAGCTCCGAAGGAGCCATCTGCACCACTAGAAGTGGCGCGAACGGCTCCTTCAGGACTTGAAGTGGTGCATGCTTCCTTCAAAATCAGAGGAGACGTGTGCCACTTCCATCCAGGTGGTCTCCTCAGCAGCTCTGAGGGCTGCCCTCCTCTCCTCCCCTTTCAGGGCCCTACTCAGATGCAGTTGGGAACCATGCCTACCTAGAGTGGCTGCAGGTGCGCAGCCACTCTGGGCATGGGTCATTGCGGATTGGAGGGCTGTCCCCTCCCCTGTAAAGAAAGGGGAGAAGAGGAAGGCAGTTTTCAGATCAGTGTGGATCTACTCCAACTGGGGGTTGCCCTGAGTGCCGGGACCCCCACTTACACCACTGAGAGAGAAAACCAAAATCTATTTGGAAAATGTGGTTTTTGAGGAACAACGAAAGAGGCAGGTGGCTGTAAATGAAAGTTCCTGAAGCTTCCCTATGACTGAGGACAAAACGAGCACAAATACAAATATAACTTGGGTGAATTTCCCCAGTTTTAGATTGCTTTGCACTTGTCAGCATTCAAGTCCTCTTTCAACCTGGCCTAGGACTTGAAATCCAATCACAAAGGGAGATCCTGATATTAAAGCCTTCAGCAAAATCATGATATACTGTCAGCCCAGTCTTACCTAAATCCCTGTGTGGCAATGCAGTGGCACCTGCACAGTTTCCACTGCATCCCATGGGAGATTTTCAGCTGCTGGAGGTGTCCTCAGGATGACACCTTGCTCTGGGGAAAGCCCCAGTAGCTGCTATGGGGCAGCTCAGACATATGCCAGCTCAATCACTGGCACAAATTCAAATTTGGGATAGGATTGGGGCATGTGACTGTAGCTGAGGCCTGTGAGACCAACATCAGATGATTCTGGGCCTAGGATTTATGGTAGTAAAGGAATGTTTCAAATTCTGCTTTTGGAATCCCAAATTTTGAAGTTGGAATAAATTTGTGTATTAAACAAATTGTTTTATCTGTTTGAAGAACAGAAGACTCTGCCTTTGCACTGTTTTGCACCAGAAGTGTGCTGAGAAATTCTGGGTGACTGATCACTTTCCATATTATGTTTCAGCTTTTTTACTGTGCTGGTTTTCAATCATTGGTTCATACATGAACTGATGACCAAAAACTAGCTATTGGTGGGGCTTTCACAGCCAACTAACTACCTTCCTTCCTACCTTGCTGGCCCTGCAAACCATTCTGGAGCATGGCCTGCCTTTTTCTGCCATTATTCCATTCTTTTTCAAGTACCTCTAAAGGTACTGTTGAGTACCCCTGGGAGTACATGAAGTTGGGAACCACTGTTCTACTGGTATGTTGTTTACAGTGCACATATAGTGTTTATATAAAGGTGGTGAAGACCAAAATTTAAAAAGAATAAAAATGTATCTTATGATCTTTTATTATGTTTTTAATAAATTAGTTCTGTATAGACTGTATAGTTCTTAGGTAACAATTAGTGCCGATCTGGTCTCAGGTAAAATCAGTCAGACACCCCCCTAAGTCTAACCCCCGACTTATCCGAGGGTCTTAGAAAATTCCATGATTTGCTCAAAACCTGCCCTCGACTTATCTGTGAGATCAACTTGTGGGCGGGTGTCTGCGGCATTTCCCCTTGCCCCTCCAGAAGCCTCCCACACTGCAATGTATCTCCTTGGACTTGCACCAGCTCTGTAGCTGGCACATGTCCAAGGAGAGAGAGGAGCAGGAGACTTGCAAAAGAGGGAAGAGGATCCAGTGTGCGAGTTGCAACTCCGGGTTAATGTACTGGGAAAAAATTCTTCAGATTGTTTGCAGTGTTTGGGTTTCCCTTCTCTTAACTTATTTCAACTTGGAAGCATTTTTTGGCCAGAAAAGGTGATTGTTTTCATTTGCACTACTTGGAAAATATTTCAAAATAAATCTTTGCATATATCCGGAAATGGGTTATGATAACATACATATTGTCTGAACCTTTTCTAATCCTGGTGTTGACAATCAACTGTCATCCAATCTTTAAGAATATGAGAATTCCCATTTAAAAAAAAATGAACATATATTTTGAGGAGATAATTCCAGTTGTGTAGTTTATTGTATTCACTGAAGTTGTAAGCTTCTTAAAAATACATACTTTAAATCCAGTTTTCTTCAGCAGAGATTAACTGAACTCCTAGTGGGAATCACATTTAAAATGCTTCCTTATGTGCTCAATTAATGAAAAAAGAGCTGTATCATGTTTTTAGTTAAAGACTCCAGAGGGATTAGTTAGAAGCTATTTGTCATCTTGAATGCATTCTTTGCCTTTCTGAAATTACTTTTATAATCACATTATCTATTCATTTTAACCAGCAATCCTGACTTAAAAAGCAAAACCCACTTAAAGAATTGCAACCGCCAACACAGTAGCCATTATATGCGGTTGCAGAATGATGTCCATTTGCACATGTCTCCAAGGCCCAATCCTATCCAATTTTCCAGTGCTGATGCAGCTCTTGGGGCATGTGCTACCTCGTGCAGGAGGGAGAGGGACACTCACAGAGACCCCCTCAAGCCTTCTCAGGACTGCACTGAGGCTGCATTGGTGCTGGAAAGTTGGATAGGATCGGATTCCAAACCTTATAATTAATTTTTTTTTGGGGGGGGGGGGAGAATAGCACTTTCTGAGTCTGCAAGTTTTAGTATTGCTCACAGTATTAAGCAACCACATGTATGACATTTTTGTGCAGAATTTAGCAGAATGACAGTGAGTGTGAATTACTCTTCAAGGGATTAACATCATTTCTAAGCATCATGATTTTTAAAAATAAAGCAGGAACCCCCCCCCCACCACCATAACTAATCAAATTTAGTTATTTGATTTTTCTCTGTAAACCGCTTTGTGAATTTTTAGTTGAAAAGCGGTATATAAATACTGTTAATAATAATAATAATAATAATAATAATAATAATAATAATAATAATAATAAGAAGAAGAAGAAGAAGAAGAAGAACTGTTATTCTTCTAATAAAGCAATGAAAAAGAAGTGGTGGCCAGTGACATTTCCACTCTTACTTTTAGGCACTTGGTGGTGCAGGAAGAGGAAGAAGTACATGCTGCAGCCACACCACGTAAATACATGGTTGCTGACTAGACAATCGCCTCTGCTGGGAGCAACACCCCTTTGCTGTTTTTCTGAACTGAATCTGCACTCTCTCTTGAGTTGCTACTTCTCCTACTGCGGAAAACATAGTATACAAGTATCATATGTAGGTTCCACCCCCATGTGGGCAAATAGTTCCTGGGGCAGAATTTGGATGAGGAAAACTGTATAGTAAGCAGAGTTTTTTTTTTTTGTTTTTTTTTTACTCCCGCAATCCAAATTGGGACTCCAGTGTCTGCATTAACCATCTTAAACAACTATGGGCACAATCCTATCTTGCATTGAAACAGGCAAGCCAAGAGGCTTGCACTGTATCCAGAGCAGTAAAGGTGCCCAAAGTGGCTCAGCCAGAGGCAAGGGGAAACTTTTCCCCTTACCCTTGGGTAAGCCACCCTGGCCCCAATGGGTCTCCTCAGACTTGTGCCATCTCCTGTGGTGGCACAAGTCTGCGGAGAGCAGAGTGACTTGAAATCACTCCGCTCCGCTCTGAACGGGGCTGGGATCTGGCATAACTGTCGGGTCCCAGCCCTGCCTCCTGTTCCCCACCCTTAGTTAGGATTGTGCTGCACAGATGTCATCATGTCTAGATTGGCCCTTGCCTTAATATACATACCTTGACAGCCAGCTAATGGGCACATGTGAGAACATTCCTGATTTTATAAATTGAAGATGCCTATGTGCTCCACATGACTTATGTAGAGGCATGTTTATTATTTTACTTGCAATGAGGTGGTTCCTTGATGTCCTTATGTTATTATTGGAGTATTAAGTTGATGGGGAAAGTGACTTCCATGGACTGTAATGTCCATTTGCTGTTGGCAAAAGTACTGCATTGGCTTTAGATAAATCTAAATGAATGCAGGCATATCAATGGCTATTAGAGAGAATGCCCAGGGCATCCATCCTAATGGTTATAGTGTTCCTGATGAAAGCTTGGACTGAACTGAAGAAACAAAGCAAGGTATATTGAAATCAAGATGCTGTGAGGTCACCAGCTGCCCATCAGAAAGGAATAAATGCAACTTTTCAGCTGCCAAAAATGGAATCATCACAAAATCAGTGGAGCATTTTATGCTGAGGTTTCTAATGAGGTACTCAAGCATTTGGCTCAATATGGCTAGATTGCCAATGTGCCATAGAAGTCCTAATCTACTTTCCTACCTGAGAGGTAGCCAAAGGTAAAGCAATAGTATTATACATCACGGACTTTAATATATAATAGCATTTGCCCCTCCAAATTAATATAATTTATTTAAATTATGGTGTGTGTGTGCACACAAGAATATTGAGTGCATGATGAATTCAGATGATTAGTTTGGTGTGATAACTGCTGGCACAGCTGGTTTACACAGTGTGTTTTGGGAGACCTCTGTTAAGAAGATCACTGCCAGGCTCGTGGTTATAATGAAAGGAAAAAATACTGAAGAAACGAAATAGGAAAGGGAGAGAGACAGAGTGTCTGAGTATCTGTTAGGCCAGTGTTTCTCAGACTGTGGATCAGAACCCACTAGGAGGGTCACTGGCCAATTTCATGTGGATCCCTGTACATTGTTTTACTTTTAATATATTAGACTTGATGATACCATGGTTTGTGACCGCATTTGGGGAAATGTTACAGACCTGTGCGCTTAACAACCTGCTATGTATATTACCCAGGCATTCCCCAAGAAGGACACGAGACAGAGGCTTGGGATGATTGTAATTTATTGAATTAATAAAAATAACCTGCAGTAGGGAAAAAGTGAGCTAGTAAAAACCCCAAAGCCTGCTGGCCACAAAGAGCTTGGGGGAAAACGGCACTAGCTGTTTACCTCCTTCAAGACCCCATGGATGTGACATCCTGACTCCAGGCATCACCCCGTCAGAGACAGGGTTAGCCTATCCCAGCCAACCCCAAGGGGTCGAGGCAGCTGGCCAGCACTGACCTGCACAGGCTAAGCCGTGAGCTGGCCCTTGCTTAACCAGCCAGGGGGCTCACCAGCCAGCCTCACCAACCCAGACAAGTGTTGTCAGAGTGGTCCTGGTTCACTCCCTGACCTTGCTTACCTCAGCATGCACGCCATCCCCATTCCTGGCTACCCAGCCAGCACGCCACCTGCCACACGGGGGGGGGGGGGGTAGCCTAGCGCTTAACCCCCACCCCACTGCCCCACAAAAACCGAAAAGGCTCTGCTTTCCATTGACCTGCTGCAGGTCAAAATAAATATATATCAGTCCCAGCCATGAACAAAAATACTCCTCTGAACAGTGACAGTGAGGAGAACATATTACTGGGTGAGAAATAAAAGTCCCACTGAGCTGAGACACACAACCCACCTCAGATATGCATTAATCTTCCTCCAGGAGATGTCAGCCACAAAGGGGGGAGGGCTGACATCTCCACCAAACCTTCCAGGGAAGCATGTCCAATCAGACAATTACTATCCCTGGCAACCAGTTCTGAATCACGGTGAGATCCCTATGGGCTTGCTGCCTCAAGGACAATGATGTCCTCTGGCACAAGTCATTCTCACCCATATGCACCACAGTTACCGGAGAAGGTGGCTTGATGTCCAATGATTCAGCAATCTGTAGCAATAGACAGCCACCTAACAAGTCTCCTTGCTCCACTGATATTGTAGGCTGCTAAACCAGGAAGCCTTGCTTCATTGATCAGCCGCAAGCCACTGCAATTAGACAGGATGGGAGGGGTAGGAAAGAACAAGGAACAAAGGCTAAAGGACACCAAGGTGGGAAAGTGAGAACACCCACAACAGGCAGCTAAAGAGAAGAGCAAGAAGCTCCTCAAAGAGCCAGCAGTCCAGACGTCCCCCTCCCAGCTCCAGAGGAAAAGCAAAGAAAATGGTGACCAACTAACCCAAGAGCAAAACGCTTGAAAGGAAAGCCCTGAAGCCTGGGAGGTGTGAAGGCCCCTGGCCTGTAGGCAGAGCAGACCACAGGAGCAGCTCGCAACTTGCTGAAAAGGCATGGACTGAGGCTGGGAAGACCTTTCTGGCCCCGGCAACAGCCTTGGCATGTCCAAACTGATTCAACAGCTGATCGGTTGCCTCAATTTCCCCGCCTCTGCCCTGAACTTTAAGTGCCGCAGTGCAATTCCTCATGGTAAGTGTGGGTAGGATTGCAGCCAAGGATTGTAAAAAATTTTCCTGCTTGATACAACTTCCAGTCATGACATCACTTCCAGTGGGTCCTGACAGATTCTCATTCTAAAAAGTGGGTCCTGGTGCTGAATGTGTGATAACCACTGTATTAGGCCATTCCCACTGTATTAGGCATCAAGCTGCAGGCCACCTCCCATCAGCTAGACTTACTATCTGCTCTCTCTTTTGCACCAAGAACTTTGTAGCTGCTAGATTCTATTGGCTCGGAAGCAACCTTTGTGATCACAACTCCTGAAAAAAGTACAAGTGATAGCACAGAAATGGCTGCCAGCTCCCGATTTGTACTGTTCGTACTAATCTTTTTCTGTACAATCCATGGCTGCGGGGAAGAATTTAACAGTGTCAACCAGCCATTATAGTCTATAATTGTACATAGGCTTCACTGAATGGTTTAGGCTGCAATACAAAAAGAGTTTGCAAGTAGCTGGGCATTTTCCTCTCATTTCATCTCCCTTCTTTTCTTTTCAGATTTGCACTGTGTATACATGGAAGTTAAAGAATAAATTAAGGGCCAACCTCAAGCTAAGAATAAAAAATGAAGAAAATTCATAATTGTATGAGGACCCAATCCTATCCAACTTTCTAGCATAAATGTAACCCCGAGGTAAGGGGAACAAATATTCCCTTACCTTGAGGAGGCCCCCGTGACTACCCCCCAGTCACAGGGGGCAGTGCACACCCCATTGGCATGGTTGCATCAGTGCTGGAATGCTGGATAGGATTGAGCCCTGAGAAGATCAAAGGGAGGTTTGCATTTTGCAACAGAAATGTACAGGATAAGCAAGGTTGTGACTTTTTAACCAAGAATCTTGTCACATGTTGCATACTCTCTCTCTCTCTCTCTCTCTCTCTCTCTCTCTCTCTCTGCCTGCTTTTCTCATCTACCTATTGACCCCAAGATGACAGAATCTCTGCCCTGCAGAAAGTGGAATGAGCATTGCAGTTATACATGACACTGATGTAGTTATAATAAGCTATCCTGTCAACTATATCACTGTTGACATACAATACACAAAAGAGTGTATGTGCAAGAATCCTTAATGATGTGAAGTGTTAATTTGAGGTTTGTTAGCTGCAATTTTCTATCAGCATGGCTAATTAGCTAATACTAATTTCTAGATCAAAACAGCTTGCTAAAATTTGATTGCAATAAAAAGTAAGAAAATGACATTGGGAAATTTTTGACTGACTGTAATTTAAAAATTTCCTTGCCTGTTTTGCCTAAGCCTGTTGGGAAGGGGTAAAAAAATAAATTGCAAGGCTTTAAGCCAACTTGTCATAAGTCTAGAGCAGTGACATGCAGTGAGGTCCAATACTGTGGAGGCGCTTCACAGTGGGCCAAGGTCTCTCACCCCCATCTGATCAGCCTTGCATGGTCCCGGTGCAGAGCTGTATGACTTGGCTTGGCAAGGTGAACCTGGAAAAGCTGGCCAGAGAGCACTGGTGCACAAAGCCTTCTGAGGCACCACCTTGCTGGCTGATGCAGGCACCTGCACCCAAGGCCTGGGAGCACCAGCAGCAGTCCTGGAATTGCAACCCTGCCTGGCTCCCATACTGTAGGACCCACCAAGTGAGACCAGTCAATTGAGCAAGAGATTGAGAGAGAGTTGAAAGAGCAGAGCATGTGTTGAATGAATGACTTCTGTGTATAATTTAAACACATCAAAAGAGCAGACTATTGAAAGACAATCCATCAAAAACCAGGAGATACCTTCTTAAAGACTTGGCTCAAGCAGACGAGAGCTGAGCGTCATTAGTGATCGTAAAACCAGTCAGAAACTGGGCGGAGCACATGCACAATCACAGGGAATCATTGCACACACGAGTTGTTGCACTCGCTTGGGCGGCTCAGATTTCATCTGCCTCAGCACTAGTCTAGCAGCAGCTCAACCTCCCCTGTGATCACAGAACCCTTCAGACAGTTGGTGGAACATGCACATTCACAGGGGAAGCTGAGGTTTGGAGTAGAATAGGCAAGGCTTTGCCTCCCTGGACCGCATGTTCCTGGTCTGGGGAGACCCCATGTTCAGGCCCCATGAGACTTACCATGACAAGCAGTTCATACACCTAGATCTCACCTTGACTGACTGTTAGTTGGGGTATGCAGGCAACATACCAACCCACCCACCCAGCTGGGACATGGAGCACACTGATCCAGTGCTTATAGCAGCCAAGAAGGAATGTTTTACGGAATGTAAGCCCTGACTGGCTGTTGTGTTTACAAGCTTTTCTTCTTTCTTTTTCCTGGGTAAACTTTAATTTATGTTAAATTGTATTTACATTTTGGCCATTTGAGTAACTACTTCTTTTGTTCTTTCATCACAAGGTTGGGCAGAAGGACCAGTGCAGACATGGAAAAATAGTAGTGATGGGCAAGGGACATGGCAGGAATTCAATGAGTGATAATTACCCATCATCATTCCTTGAAGAAGCTCTGAGTGTCATACATGGAATTCTGCTTCCTTATATCCTCACAACTCTGTGGAATGTTTACAGCAGAGAGATTGCGATTGATCCCAGAAAATCTTTATGTTTGAGTGAGAATTTGAATGCAAATCATTTCTCACATTGGTATTTTCTAGTAGGACTCTATAATGGAAAGGCAAGACACTTGTGTGACTTGAGGAGTCCACAGATGATTCTGCTGTCTAGCAGGGGTGCCCAAACCCTGGCCCTGGGGCCACTTGTGGCCCTCAAGGACTCCCAATCCAGCTCAAAGGGAGTCCCCAGTCTCCAATGAGCCTCTGGCCCTCCAGAGACTTGCTGGAGCCCATGTTGGCCCAACACAGCTGCTCCCAGCGTGATGGCCAACTGTTTGACTTCTCGCATGAGCTGTCGAATGAGGGCTCCCTCTGCTGCTTGCTGTTTCATGTCTGTGATGCTGCAGTGGCAGCAAAGGAAAGGCTGGCCTTGCTTTGTGCAAGGCCTTTTATAGGCCTTGAGCTATTGCAAGAACTTCATTCATTCATATAAGTTCCATCTCTTATACATTTATGGACATTTATTCAAATTTGAAATGTAAATTAATTCTTTTTTTTCTGACACAGAGAGCTGATGTGGCCCTCCTGCCAAAATGTTTGGACACCCCTCGTCTAAGGTAATGAAGATATATGGTACCACCAATAGGGATTTATAAGCAGTTCCAATTGGGAATCTACCTCATTTCTGTAACTTGCCCAAGGACAATGGCTTATTTCTCAGGTGAAGCTCTTGATAAATTGAGTTGAGTTGTACCAGACTGAATCTCAGCTGACTGTTCATGACAGTATCCTTGGATAGGTCACCAGAAAGGGTTATTCCCACCAGTGCCCCAGTGGTCTTCATAGTTTGTGTGTTATTTCCCTTTTTCTTCAAGAAAGTTATGACCTGTTTAATACCAATTATTGGTGTTACCTTTTTGCTTCCTTCCCCCTGCAAACATCAAGAGTGTGATTGCTGATCAATAGACCAATAACACCTTCTAAACAGTAAACTTTTTCTAACACTCCAGGGAGGAGTAGAAAGATTGCAATGGTATTGTAGATCAAAGGATCTCATACTGTGGAAGACACTTCGCACAATGGGGAGCAAATGTACTTCTGAAAAGGGAATTGAAAATGTAACTAACAGTGAAATCCTAACTGGGCTTTACAACAGTGGGAGAGCAGAACACCAACTATGCATTGCTGGAAATAATTCCAGAACTACCATCACAAACAGTGGTGGTATCAAAGGCTGCTGCTAGCTACTGGCAGGAGTACAGGTAACCTGGTGCAGAGGGTGAGTGGTAGGAGGCAGGGAGGAGGAGGAACTGGGGAGTGTCTGGGTGATGAGAGGGGCAGGCGGGAGGTAGAACAGAGGAGGAAGTGTGGATCCCAGTAGCACAAGCATGCACCAGGATCCTATCCCCATTCCTCCCCCCTACTCACCTTGGACTCTCATTAGTGAAATGGTTGATGCAGATCAGAGGAGACTCATTGGGCAGTGGAGGCTTGCCCTGAGGTAAAGGAACAAATGTTCTTTTACCTTGAGGAAGCCTCCTGTAAGGTGCAGCATGTGCTCTGTTGGCATGGCTGTGTTGTAGGGGACAGTTTTAGTTAAGATTGGGCTGTGAGGGAGGCAGAATTAACACTCAGTGCAGTAGCAGGGAACCTGGGAGGACTCCCGGGGAAACTGCTAAATAGATGTGTTTTCCAGAGGACCTCAATAATGAGGAACTCTTCGTTGCCAAGAAAAAGGAATGAAGGCTGAGAGCGTGAATTGGGACTATCTCTAGAGACGGTAGTTTCAGAGATATCCCGATTTTGCTCTATGCTGGATCACATCGCATCCTGGTCGCCATATTGGACAGATTCGGATAGCTGGTGACCCCCCCCCACGGCCCACTAGATACAACATGAGAGCAAACAAAGGTTTTAAACTGTGAATAATCAGTTCATTAACAGGCTATAAAAGAATTGCAATCAAGGGGTTGGAAGGAGGGAAAGATAACTTTAAGATTATTTATGTTGGCTGGCAACCACCTAGAGGGGAAAGCGGCGAACTCGGATGTAAAGAAGACCCTGCTGGAGCATTTTTTTTTCTTGTTGTAATAAGGGTGATTGGAAGAAAAGACAAAAGATAAGACTAAATAAATAAGGGAAGATAAAAGATCACCCTGTTATAATGGTATGCATGGAGAAGGAATAAACAACTAACTTTTAACAGTTGAAATAATTCTACTTTCATTTTCGTTGCAAAAGGCTTGGAACTGGATTTAGGCCTGTTGTTGCAAGAGGCTTGAAGCTGGATTCAGGACTCAGTATTTAAAGAGATATTAACTTGATTTGACAGTGTTATTGACTTGAACTGGACTACTGATCCACCCTTTTTGGATATAAAACTTGGATGACTCGGATTATAAAACTTGGAGATTAGCCTTATAAGAAGGTGAAGCAAGAAAATATGACTTGGTGGATTTTTTAACTGCTGGAACAATTCATTTTTGTTCTTATAGCTAGAGACCTGAGACAGAGCTTTTAAAGACACATTGTTTTGAATTGATATTGGTATTGATTTGAATTGGATTATTGATCCACATTTTTTGGATATTAAATGTGGGGATTAGCATTACAAGAAGGTGAAGCAAGATATCCTTTTTGGATATAAAACTTGGGGATTAACTTTATAAGAAGGTGAAATAAGAAAATCAGACTTGATAGATTTTTTAATTGCTAGATTAATGTAATTTTTGTATCTATAAGTGTTTGTGGTTATTGAATTGTGACTATTGTGGTTTTTTAATTGATGTGTTTTTAGACGGATCTAGATGGATTAAAAGAACCTCTTTTTTATTAAGAAAGAGAAGAATAGTAAAAAGGAAAGAATGACATCAAAAAAGGAAGCTAGTAAAACTACACCTAAGACATTACCGTTAGTTGGATCACAAATTGCTACATATGCAGCTATGGAGCACAGGAGGGAAAGCCAGACTTCATTACTGGATCTGTTGAAAGATTTTAGAAATGACATGAAAGAAGAGATAGGCAAACTCTCTGAACAAATGAAGCAAATAAACTCCTCCCTGACAAGTACATAGGTTCAGATTACAAAAAATAAACAGGATGTCAAGAATTTAAAGAGAGATATGAAGAAAACAAATAAAAGTATGTTGGAGATGGAAAAGAGAATGGATCAAATGCAAAAGGAAAACAAAGAACTAGAGACTTCTATAATGAGACAGGAGATGGAAAAAGCAGCATTTATTATCAGAATACAGAACCTTAAAGAAAAATCTTCAGAAGACACCAGAAGTCAAATAGAAGAGTAGTTGACAATGGAGTTGGAGTTGGAACCGAGAGAGAGAGAGAGAGAGAGAGAGAGAGAGAGAGAGAGAGAGAGAGAGAGAGAGAGAGTTTACGAAAAGAACTTCAAGGGATATTAAAAAGATTGGAGGGAAAACAAAGAGTAGTGGAGGGAGAGCAAGTGAGAGTTTTGAGAGAAGTTCCCTGGAAAGTTCACCAAAAAAGAACACCTTATAGAAATTTTGCTGTAATACTAAGAAGAAATAGTGTGAAATATTGTTGGCAAATTCCAGAAGGCCTTCTGTTTGTTTATAAAGAGAAAAGATTTAATATAAATTCAATGATGAAAGCTGAACAATTTTTATCAAAATATGGAGAAAGCCTAGGAGAACAAAACAGGAAACTCTCAGAGAAAGAGAGTACTCTCTCAAGAAGAATCATCATCTTTGGATCAAACAGAATGGAGAAAAGAAAAAAAAGAAAGAGATGGATCAAGATATAGAAGACAGCCAAGAAGAAGAAGAAGAAGCAGAAGGAGCAGTGGGAGGAAGAAGGAAAATACAAAAAAGACAGAGAACAAGGAAAATATCAAGAAAGGCAAAAAAAATTCTAAGTGAAAATGGCTGAACAACAAGTGAAATTTTTTTCTGTAAATATTAATGGACTGAATTCTCCTCAGATGCACAGAAGAATATTCCATCAATTATACCAAACCAGAGCAGATGTTATCTGTATTCAAGAAACACAAATTAGAAAAAATGATGTTAGATTTCTCAATAATAGAAAAATGGGAACTTTATTTTTTGCCTCAGACCCACACCAAAAGAAAAGGGGGGTAGCTACATTTGTTAACCCCAAATTGAACCTGAATTCAACCCCAAATTGAACCTGAATTGAAGTGGCAATTGGAAGATGGGAGAATTCTGGTTGTAGAGATTTAAGTTGAAACAAGAAAAGCATTAATTGTCAATATTTATGCACCAAACACACATCAAGATAAGTATTACAGAAGATTATATGAGAAATTAATCATGGGAGAAGACAGGGATCCTTTTTAATTTGGAGTTTTTAATGCAGTTTTTCAAGCTAATTGGGACAGAAAATTTGACAAAAGATCTGTGAAAAGAGGAGGAACCTACCTAGACCTTTTTTTGAAATGGCAGAAGAATTACAGTTGATTGACACATGGAGAACACAATACCTGGAGAAAAAACAGTTTACATATTATTCAAATTCACAAAATTCTTGGTCTAGAATTGATATGTGTTGGGCCTCAATATCCGGTTTAGATGGAATGTTTCAGACTGAAATTTTACCTAATACGTTTGCAGATCATAATCCAATTTTATAAATAAAAAATTAAGGAGAAATAGTTGGAAGTTAAATACAACTCATTTGAACAATCAGAAATTTTTGAATCAAGTGAAAACAGAAATGGAATTTTTTTTAAGACCAATTTTCATCCAGAAATTAAAACACAAATTGTATGGGATACGAGTAAAGCATTTTTCCGAGGATTAGCAATAAGAAATGCAGCAAAACAAAGAATTGGACAAGAGAAGAAAATTAAAGATCTTATACAAAGATTAGAGAAAGGTGAAATGGAATTACAGAAAGAACCTACAAATCAAAGAATTCAACAAAAGATTAAGAAGGTACAACATGAAATTAAAATAATGCAAACGCAGGAGATTGAGAAGAAATTGAAAATGGCAAAGCAAATTTTTTTTGAAAATGCAAACAAACTAGGAAGACGGTTAGCTTATAAGCGGAAAAAAGAAAGACAAAATAACTATATTAAGACATTGAAAGATTTGATGGGAAAAGAGAAAACAGAAGTAAAGAAAACAATTTTTGAACAATTTTATCAGGTATTATATGGGAGAAAAAATATAGAACACCAGAAAGAAACAGAATATCTGAAGAAAAATAATAGCATTAAAATTTCAGCTGATCAAAAGAATCTATTGGAAAATACAATTACTATAAATGAAATAACAGAAGCGATCAAAAGGCAAAAACTCCAAAAAATGCCAGGCCCTGATAGATTACCAGCAGAATATTATAAGAAGTTTGAAGAAGTATTGTTGCTGCCATTCAAAAAAGTGATTGATGATATATGGGAGACTGGAGAAATACCAATCTCATGGAAGGAAGGAACAATTACTTTGATACACAAAGCAGACACGGATAAAAAAGAAATTAAAAACTATAGACCTATTTCACTTTTAAATACAGATTATAAAATTTTTGCTTCAATTTTAGCTACAAGATTTTAAAAAAAATTAAATCAAATAATTAAAGAAGATCAAACTGGTTTTTTTTTTTTTTTTTTTTTTTACCAAAAAGACAATTGAAAAACAATATGAGAACTATAATAAACATATTGGAATTTTTTGAAGTGCATCCAGATAAGAAGTTAGCCCTAGTGTTTTTAGACGCCCAGAAAGCCTTTCACAATTTACATTGGGACTTTAACTGTCTTCAAGAATTACATTTTGGCCCAAAATTTATTAAGATACATGGAATATATTCAGATCAAAAAGTAAAGATAAGAGTAAATGGAGAATTGATGAGAGAAATCAACATTCAATAAGGAGTAAGACAATGTTGTCCACTTTCACCACTGTTGTTTATTTTTATACTAGAAATGTTGAATAATGTAATAAGAAAAGATAACAGGATGAAACCGCTTAAAATTAAAAGTGAAGAATACAAATTACAAGTGTTTGCAGATGATTTGGTATTTATTTTGGAAGATCCACTTAACTCCATAGAATTTTTGATAGAAGAATATGGGGAAGTGGCAGGTTTAAAAATAAATTACCAGAAGACCAAAATGATACCTAAAAAAATAAAAGACAATGATATAGAACAATTAAAAGAATTTGGACTACAAATAACAAACAAAGTAAAATATCTAGGAATTATAATTACCAAAAAGACAAGTACATTAGTGGAAGTCAACTATATTAAATTAATGAAAGAAATAAAAAAAGATTTGGAGAAATATAATAAACTGCAGTTATCCCTAATGGGAAGAATAGCTCTATTGAAAATGAAAATATTACCAAAATTAATGTTTTTATTCCAGACTATTCCAATTATTTTGAAGAGAACTTTTTTTGAAGAAATGAATAAAATTACTACAAAATTCGTCTGGCAAGGTAAAAAACCAAGAATTAGACGGAAATTACTTCAAGAGGAGAAAAAAAGAGCAGGATTTGGATTACCAGACTGGAAATTATATTATCAAGTGGCAGCCCTAAACTGGATAAAAGATTGGGGACTCATACCAAATTCCAAAATTTTAATTTTAGAAGCACATGAATTACAAATAGGCATTCCTGTTTTATGATAAAGTCAAACAGCATGGTTATTTTAGACAACACATTTTAAGAAGATCTTTAATTTGGATATGGGAACAGATAAAATACAAGATATACTCTAAATTACCCAGATGGATAAAACCGCTTGAAATTAGCAACTAATCCGAACTGGATTAAAAAAGACTAAAATAAATCATATAACGATCTGTTGAATATTAAAGGAGAGATCTTAAGTAAGTTTGAGTTAGAAGAGAAAGGAACAAAATTGGACTGGTGGAATGAAATGCAAATAAGAACAAGATTACCAAAAAAAGAAGTTTTTATGAAGAAGATATAAGTTTTAATAAAATATTTTTGATTGATGAGGGGAAATATATAAAAAAAATGTACCATTTTCTCCTGGAGATAAGAATGGAGGACAAAATAGTTAAAGATGCAATGGTGTGCTGAGCAAAAAATTTTGGATATATCGATGGAAGACTGGAAACAAATTTGGAATATAATTATTAAGATAACTAAAGCAGTGTCTTTTAAAGAGAATTTATATAAAATGTTTTATAGATGGTATTTAACTCCAGAGAAATTAGTAAAAATGTATTCTGGGTCATCAAATAAGTGCTGAAAATGTAAAGAGGTTGAAGGAACCTTTTATCATATGGGGTAGACATGTAAAAAAGCAAAGAAATACTGGAAAATGATACATAAATTCTTGCAAGAGATATTGAATTGTGTATTACTATTCAAACCAGAAATATTCCTCCTAAATGTGGCATCAGAAATTAAAGACCAATATAGAAAATACCTTATTATACATATTGTTATAGTGGCAAGAATACTGTTTGTGCAAAATTGGAAATCTACAGACGTGTCAACTAGAGAAAATTTAATAGACAAAATTTATGAAATAGCAGAAATTGAAGTTTTAACAGAAAGAATGAAAGAGAAAGATTTAGGTAGAGTAAGAAAATATTATAAGTCTTTTTATGATTGGATAGATAATTTTAGTTAATATCGAGTGTTTAGATAAATCTAAATTTTTAGAATGGCAAATATGATAGCTTTTGTATTGAAGATTACTGTGTTTTTTCAGTCATTTGATTGCTTTTCTTTTTTTGTTTTTGTTTGAATAATGCATGTTGTAATCTAGGGCCATATCCTTCTATGTAACCTGTGTAGTACCTGCCGAAAGTCTAACCCATTTTCCTCATCTATAATAAATAAATAAAATATTTAATTAAAAAAAGAAAGAAAGATTGGGCTGTGAGGCTGCAATCCTATATGCACTTGCCTGGGAGTAAGCCGCACTGAACCTCTGAGAAGACATGCATAGGATTGTTCTGTAAGAGAAGGAAACTTCTGTCCTCAGGATAACCTGAAGTAAGTCTATGAGGATAAATGTGGGTTCATGAGTATATGGAGGGTTGCCATGCATCAAATTAATTTTGAAATCATCAAGGTATTTGAGAGCCCTATTGCAATTTTGAACCTTCTCTATCTGTGTGTTTGTGTGTATGTTGGGGGGTTATGGGGTTTCTTTTTCTCAACTGGGCCTCAAGATGGTTAGTTTGGTTAGTTTTTTTTGGTTAGTTTGGACTCAGACTGTAGCATTGAAAGGCTAAAGGTACAGTCAGGATTACTATATGAACCAATTGGACTGCTTTATCTGGACTCTAGCCATGCCATCCACTCTCCATTTAAACCATTAATTGGTTTGATTTTCATATTCTAGTAAAAAAAATTGGAAGCTACAGCCCTCATAAAGCAAAGATGCCAGGCAAAATGTGCAGGCTGTATTATTTTGCTCAATGAGTAAGAAATTTGTCCTGTCTTGCCTTCCATTGATTTTTGTCAATGAGGGATATCATGGCTATGATTGACAGTTAGGAGAAGCCAGGGATGGGAACTAAAGTCAAGTGATGGGAACAAAAATCAGTGTTTTTTGCTGACTAGTACATTCAAGTCACGCACGCGGAAGACTTGGCAAAATGCTCAAGTCAAGGGCCCCTCACTCAGCACTTCTCCCTTGACATGCAGGCTTGGGTCTGCCTGTGTCTGGGTGTACTTGCTTATTGTTTTCATGGTGTGAAAATCCTCATGGGGTCATCATGCAGAGGAGCAGCAGGGAAGTTCCAGCCAGGAGGCAGGGAAGGGTTAATGTTTGCTTTTGCATCTGAGCAGGGGGGGGGGGAGGTGAGAGTGGGCTCTCTTGCCCATCTCTGACAAGAAAGAACTGATGGTCATTGGAGGAAGGATGGTTGGTCTGGTTTATTTCTCTGGATGAGGGAGGGCAGGAGGAGAAGCCTAAGAGTTTTCTTGCCCTGGAATTGACTGGAAAAGCCCAGGAGAAAAGGAGGCAGGGAAGCGGGGGCCAGGTTCATAGAGATCACGCTTTCCAAATGAATGGCTACTGTGAGTTTCATGGTTGCTTGGGGGGAGGAAGCATCATTGAATGACTGGCTAAAATGGAACTACTTCTGAGTACAGCTGTAAAGGATTGGGTAAACCTCACAGCTGCTGCACATGACCCTCCTTCCTCTTGCCACTTGTGTGCCCACTCTCTCGCAGTCCATCCCACCCCCTCCTGCTTTGTTTAGAGATGGGGATGGGGCAGCAGGGGAGTGATTAAAGAGAACTCCAACACACAAACACACCCCAGCAGCAGCTCCATTTTCCTTCTGAGCCTGACACATGTATCAAAAAGACTTGTGGCTCAAGTCTTTTCGAGTCACAAAAATGCTCCAGTTGACTCAGAAAGTGCCCCCGTTAGGACTCATTTTCAAGTCAAGTCACAGGGTGGTGTAGACTCATGACTCAACCCAAGCTATGCTGGATTTGCCCATCCCTGGGAGTAACACTGATATGGATAGAGATCCTCCCAAGAATGGCATATCTGTTGTCTAGAGAAGGGATTTTCTAGTTCACTCTGAAGCCATTTTTAAAATCTTTTCAGCAGCAGAAAAGATCATTGCCCATAGGCAACCATTGAGAAATCCATATTTTGGTGTACCTGTGACTAGGCAGCAGTCTGTCCATTCAGAAACAAAAGGCTGCATCAGTGACAAGAGTTAATGCTCTTTCTAACTCGAAGTTTATTTCAGTATAATTTTCTGTTTTGGTTTTTAAACATTAATGCTTTGCTAATGCAAATGCGATCCATCACTGTTATCCACATGGTGCAGCTGGTGGAGGAGGAACTGTGACTGAGAAATTGAGCATTATGACAGTCCTGTAAAGCAGTCTGGTGTTTTTGCATCCATTCTATTGCCCATTCTGTTAGTCCATTACCCACCCCATTAAGGCAGAGATTAGTATGCAGTAACTCTGCAATGTAGTGCAATGTAACCCATACCTGAAATCGACTCTTTCTGTAGCTTGCCAGTCATCAGAACCATCTAGAAGTTTCCTGAAGGGTAACATTCTTACATAAACAAATCCTTAATTTTTCTCTTGAACTTACTCTTACTTGTTCACAGCAATAATATATTTATCATAATGATGTCCAGGATGGTATAACACACATTAGTTTTCCACAGAGAAAAATTTGTGATTGAGGTATCCATGTATGAGCAACTATTGTCATAAACTCGATCATTTTTTAATAGTCAGTCAACAAAACCTTTATTAGGCATTTTTTAATAATTGCAAGTGCCATTTTCAGTAATACTCAGTGCTTTTTTTGTAAAAAAAAAAAAAAAGGTGCAGGAACTCACAGCTTGTTAATCTTTTATTTATTTATCCCATGCATGTATACTCAGCCCCAATGGGGCTTACTCGCAGGAAAGTATGGATAGGATTGTAGCCTGAGAGTCCAAGCCTATGCATGCCTACTCAGAAGGAAGTCCCATTATATTAAATGGGGCTAACTTCTAGGGAAGTGTGGACAGGATTGTAGCTTGAGTTCCCTTGGGATTAGACTGCCAACTTTTTCCACCAGCTCTTACTCCAGTGGTGTTTATCAGCAGGGTAAGTTTCAGCAACTGGATTTCTGCATATCAACCTGCTGCTAAATCTTTGCACACTAGCAGCAGGTCAGTTTTGCTGACTAGTTCACAGTGCCAACTGGTTGACCAGTAAGCGTGGTGCACTGGGACTTCAGGCTGTGATCCTAGCCACACTTTCCTGGAAGTAAGCCCCATTGAATCTAATGGGACTTACTTCTGAGTAGACATGCCTAGGATGGGGCTCTAAGGCTGCAATCCTATCCTCACTTTCCTGGGAGTAAGCCCCATTGACTATAATGGGCCTTACTTCTGAGTAGACATGCATAGGGTTGGGCTCTGAGGTTGCAATCCTGCCCACACTTTCTTGGGAGTAAGCCCCATTGACTAATGGGACTTACTTCTGAGTAGACATGCATAGGGTTGGGCTCTGAGGCTGCAATCCTGCCCACACTTTCCTGGGAGTAAGCCCCATTGACTAATGGGACTTACTTCTGAGTAGACATCCCTAGGACTTGGCTGGTAACTGATGCAGGAGGCAGAGACACTGATGGGAGGGGCTGAGCTGGCAGGATGAGTCCCTCTGAAGCTTGCCCCCCTCCACCCTCCTCTCACCTGCTCATGGCTGCGCTGCTGGTCCCTACGCCAAGTATAATGGAAAGGGGGGTGAAAGTGGCATGGGGTGGATCTACGACGTCCTGCTGGCCCACTGCGGGACTGTTCCAGGAGCAGCTGTGTTGAGGGAAGTCCCATTGCCCCGCAACCGTTTCTGACTCATAAAGCACCGTGATTGGCTCACTCCGCCCTGCCTCCCTCTCAACCGCCCAGCTGCCCACAAACCCCAGGGCTCTGATTGGCTGAGAGAGGAAATGGGCATGTCCATGAGAAGCACCACCCTCCATGGAATTGTGAGAGCATTGCAGGGCAGATCATGCGCCTCCTCTCTCTCCTTGTAGTCCTGCCTGGTCCTGATTGCTGCAGGCAGTAGATTGTAGTCCTATCTAAAAGGTGCTGGAACGCCGTTCCGGTGCGTTCTACTAGAAAAAAAGCCCTGGTAATACTATTGAGAAACTATTTTCATTAGAAGCCATGTAATAGCTTTTATATTTTGCCGCACCTGTATCCAAAGGGTCTTGTGATTTCAACTTCAATTTTCACTGACAATAGACATCCCAGAGGTTTTTGCAGTGCCTCTGCAGCTTCCCGAGGTTGCTGAGACATCCTGAAGCAATAGCCATTATTCTTCCCACTTCTGTCCAATGTTTAATCACCTTCATCTTAACCAGTAATTAAAACAAAGCAAAACTTGATCCTGAACCAGCTCATTGAGCCCTGAAGCCCACCTGTCATCTGAAATGAGAAATTCAAAAACTGCAAGTGACCTCACATGACTGATCTCTCAGGTAATGCAGGGTTATGCCCACTAGCTTTAAAACCTAGGAACGAGCCTCCCATGTACAATTGTCCTGGGCCAGCACTGGCCCATCAAATGATCAGTGTGGGTGGTGCCCATCTCCTTGGCAGCCTGGGGGCATGAAGACTGAAAGTCTGGAACAGGGTAAACTGAGATAAGAAAGCCCATCAGTTTAGTCAGTTGGTTTAGCCATATCATACTTTGCTTACTTTCAACTTGCTTTGTAACCTCCTTGCTGAACTTTGCACACACACCCTTGTTTGTTTTGCCAGAAGATCCATGTTTGTCCATATGACCTGAAATCATCACCCCATAGTTCCAAAGCCTTGCAACTTAATGCACTCTTTAAACAGTATTTTGACTGATTTTCCTGTCTAGTCCAATTTCACTCTGGAGGGAACTGGACTGCCACATCACTCTGATCACATTTTTGCTACTGTTTTAAAACAGTAAAATCCCAGGATTTTGAGGCTTTCTATCCACTTGAAAGCAGGGTTTTTCCAAAGCATTATCTTTTTTCCTGGACTCCTTCATTTTGAATGGTGGCAATAACTCAACTACTCAACTAAGTAACAAAGTAAAAACCTGGGGCTTCCTGCTAGACACTAAGCAGGAGAAGCTATGTCCTCACCAGCCCTATGGCATCCCTTACAGGTCTCCCTTACACAGGGAGATTCCACCATACAGTTGAAACATTCCTTTTTCTCTGCACCACCTGTAAGATGTATTCCATTAGTTATTGAGTATTATTACAGGTATGTGGCGTAGGGATCTGCATAAATAATATATGCATATACATAAATATATGCTTGTACAACTATATATACAAAAGTGAACAAATATGCACTATACTTTTTCTGCCAAATATGTTAACAGCTATTTACCTAAAACATAAACCCAGGAAATGTGATTAATACTGATTAGCTTTGATTAATTTCATCAAGCAGAGAACAGTAATACAAGCATGAGACTGCTTGAACACCGAGTAGCCAGGAAATAATATATTTCTTTAGAGGCATTTGCTGCCTTGTGAGATTTATCACAAGCTCATGTAAAGTGTTCAGGAATTATTTTCAACAATATCATGTAGCATTGTGTACAGGCAATAGGGGTTCTAGGAGAAAAACACATAAAAAATAGATATTATTACTCAATACATTAATTGTTGCTTATTAATGGGCTAGACCAGGGCAGGAGGTCTAGTCTAGAGCCTCTGTTTGCCTGAAGATAACATCCGCAGGTCGCCAGTTCGAGGCCACCGGCACCATGCGACCTTGAAACAGCTGACAAGCTGAAGCCGAGCTATTCCATCTGCTCTGAGCGTGGGAGGATGGAGGCCAGAATGTGATATCAGATCAGAAAGAAACATCTGAATTGTGGTTCTTGAAAGATAGAACCTTCTTTCAATTGTAAAAATCCCTGTTGTTGGCAACCTTCAGTCTCGAAAGACTATGGTATCGCGCTCTGAATGGTGGTTCTGGAACAGTGTCTAGTGTGGCTGAAAAGGCCAATTCGGGAGTGACAATCCCTTCCACACCAGGAGCAAGTGCAGTCTGTCCCTGGTCTGTCTCCCTGGCTACGGGCCTTCCTTCTTTGTCTCTTTGCCTCAGACTGTTGGCAAAGTGTCTCTTCAAACTGGGAAAGGCCATGCTGCACAGCCTGCCTCCAAGCGGGCGCTCAGAGGCCAGGGTATTCCCACTTGTTGAGGTCCACTCCTAAGGCCTTCAGATCCCTCTTGCAGATGTCCTTGTATCGCAGCTGTGGTCTACCTGTAGGGCGCTTTCCTTGCACGAGTTCTCCATAGAGGAGATCCTTTGGGATCCGGCCATCATCCATTCTCACGACATGACCGAGCCAACACAGGCGTCTCTGTTTCAGCAGTGCATACATGCTAGGAATTCCATCATGTTCCAGGACTGTGTTGTTAGGAACTTTGTCCTGCCAGGTGATGCCGAGAATGTGCCGGAGGCAGCGCATATGGAAAGCGTTCAGTTTCCTCTCCTGTTGTGAGCGAAGAGTCCATGACTCACTGCAGAACAGAAGTGTACTTAATTTAAATAGCTTGGCTATGTAAACCGCATTGAATAAAGTCTAAGGAGAAATCTGACGACCAAGAAAGGCGGTATATAAATACCTGTATTAATTATTAATTAATTAATTGCTCCTTTGTCTATCTTAATCTGATGTGCCAGCTGCAGTCCTTCCTAGAAAAAGCAAATCAGGCCACAGTGATCCATGCTTCAATCACCTCTCATTTAGATTATTGCAAATGCTCTGTGCGGATCCACCCTTGAAGAGTATCTGAAAACTGCAACTGGGACTAGATTACTAATGGGGGATGAGCAGGAACATCAATCATGTGCTTCCCATCCTCTGCAAGCTGCACTGGTTTTCAAAGACCAAATGAAGGCATTGACTGTTACCCATAGCACCCTACAGAGCTTGAGGCAACAACTTTTTTTGATGTCTTATGAAACTATCAGACCAAGATCTGAGGAGGCCCAGCTTCGCATGCTGCTGCCTAGGAAAGCACGAACGACATTCACATGGGAAGAGGCCTTCTCTGTGATGGCCCTCCAAGTTCGACATGCATTACCATGCTATATGCTCCCACTCTCCCCAGCTCCAGGATACCATTTAAAACCTCCTTTTCGGCCAGGCTTTTGAACTCTGTTTATTGATGACTGCTGTTCTTTGTTGCTGTGTGCTGACTATGCTGTTACATTATCTTGATTGATTTTCATTGTTTTATTGTTCTTCTGATTTGAGCTGCTCTAGAGCCCCATGGTGCGGTGTGGGATATCAGTGTAAATAAATACGCATGCCTGATAAAATTATGGCACGGGCATACCTTTTTGAAAAAAGTTTGGAAAAGGGAAGATGAACTCCTTTCAGCAAGGAATGAAGCCACCATCACCATTCATTCAGAGATTGCTGCTGCTGGCTCCCTTCTGAAGAACTGTTGGAATGTTTGACTTTGAAAAGGAGGAACAGTTTTTCCTTTCACCCACACTTTCATCCGTACTGTACAAAAATAAAAATGTGTGGCTCACAAGCCAAGTGAAGATTGATGGATGCAAATTTTGTTCTACCAAATGCTTTATCAGCTGTTTGTCTAGTCTAAAACACTGCCCAGCAAATGTGATTAATACCCTACGGAGCTTATGTCATTTCATACCAGAAGCTTTATTGATGAAAAATAGATTTATCTTTAAATAGACAAACTAAAACAACTATTGAAGAGGGCACAAGAACTTTCTGACCAGTTCTGCCACCATTATATGGCAGGGACATGTGGTATGGGGGTGGCAGGTAAGGCAGAAGCCCCTCATTGTTGTCCATGAAAAAGCATCACAGCTGCCTCACCTGCTTACACCCTCCTTAACTTGCGCTCGCGAAGGGCTCCCCACACCCCGGACAGGTTGCTGCAGGGACTGGTGAGTGCATTCTAGTCCCTGCAACCCTCTTGAATGGCTTGATCCTGGGGATCACGTCGCTGCCTCCTCCCTGCCTCCCCCCTTGCTCCTGCCCCTTAAGGAAAAGAGACCAGGCCCTCGCAACAACCCAGTCTGAAAACTACTGCTTTAACCATTTTCTTAAAAAAAATTTTTTAAGTGTGTTTACAATACAACCCTAAGCATGTTTACACAGCAATAAGTTTCTCCGAATCCATTTACTCCCAAGTAATTGGATTTAGGGTTGCATTAATCTCACAATAGACTCCATGGAATTTAGTAGAGAGTAGCTGCAAATCAAAACAAATTCAGCAACCCAATTTCTTACCTGGATAGGCTCCTATCAGAGGGATGGAATGAAAAGCATTGCACTTACAATTTGTGTTTATATGCATGTATTTCATTGAATCATAGAGTTGGAAGGGACCTAATAGGTCATCTAGTCCAACCTCCTGCCTGTAGCAGGAAATCCTCCTACAGCATCTCCAAGAGCTGCTTGTCGAGCCTCTGCTCGAAGATCTCCAGTGAGGGAAAGTCCATCACTTCCCTCAGCAATCTGTTCCACTGCTGAACCGCCTTGATTTTTTCCTGATGTCCAATCAGAATATCTTCTCTTGCAGTTTGTGCGTCCGGATCTAGTTCTATTTTAAGAGGCAGTTGGGAACAAATTTATCCCTTCTTCCATATGACAGCCCTTCAGGTATTTGAAGAGAGCTATCGTATCCCCTCTCAACCTTCTCTTCTCCAGGCTGAACATACCAAGTTCCCTCAACCTTTCCTCATAAGGCTTTGTTCTCCAGCCTTCTGATCATCCTTATCGCCCTCCTCTGAACCGGCTCCAGTTTGGCTGCATCTTTCTTATAGTGAGGTACCCAGAATTGGACACAGTACTCCAGATGAGGTCTGACCAATGCAGAGTAAAGAGGAACTATGACTTCTCGTGACTTGGAAGCTACAGTTCTACTAATGCAGGCTAAAATTGCATGGGTCTTTGCAGCAGCATCATGCTACTGACTCATGTTCATCTTGTGATCCACTGCAACTCCAAGATCCCTTTCACATGTGCCGCCAAGTCAGGTATCTCCTATTTTATACCTGCATCTTTGGTTATTTTTGCCTAAGTGCAGAATCTTGCCCCTGTTAAACTTCATCTTATTCATTTTAGTCTAGCATTCCATTTTGTCTAGGTCAGTGTTTCTTCAACTGTGGGTCAGGACTCACTGGGTGGGTCATGAGCCAATTTCAGGTGGGTCCCCATTCATTTCATTATTTATATTAGACTTGATGCTGCCATGGTATGTGACTGCATTTGGGGAAATGTGACAGACCTGACTTTTAACAAGTTATTATGTATATTCTTTGAACAATGATAGTAAATGGGCCTTACTCCTTGTAAGTGTGGGTAGGATTGCAGCTTAGTATTGTTAAAAATTTTCCTGCTTGATGATGTCACTTCTGGTCATGACATCACTTCTGGTGGGTCCTGACAGATTCTCATTCTAAAAGGTGAGTCCTGGTGCTAAATGTGTGAGAACCACTGTTCTAGGTCTTTCTGAAGGCTTCTACTGTCTTCTGTTGTGTTTGGTACCTCTTCCAGCTTGGAGTCATCTGTAAATTGGATGAGGCACACTTCTATCCCTTCATCCTAATTATTGATGAAGATGTTGAAGAGAATAGGGCCCAAGATAGAGCCCTGGGGCACCCCACTCAAAACTGTCTTCCAGGTTGATGCGAAGCCATTGACAAAAAGTATACGGCCACTCAACCAGTTGCGTATGCATCTCCTGAATCAGAATTTACTTGCCTCTGCTTGGATAGTGCCTGAAGACTGAATGAAGGACATGAAAGCAGAAGAATTCCAGTTAATAATAATAATATACAGTATTTATATACCGCCTTTCTTGGTCTTTATTCAAGACTTTATTCAAGGCGGTTTACACAGGCAGGCTTATTAAATCCACGCAGGGATTTTTACAAATTGAAAGAAGGTTCTCTCTTTCAAGAACCACCACATTCAAGCTGTTACACTCCGATCTGGTTTAACATTCTGGCCTCCATCCTCCCACGGTCCGAGCAGATGGAACAGCTCAGCTGCAGCTTGCCAGCTGCTTCAAGGTCGCACGGTGCCGGTGGCCTCGAACTGGCGACCTTGTGGATGTTAATCTTCAGGCAAATGGAGGCTCTACCCTCTAGACCAGACCTCCTGCCCTCCTTACCACTGAAGAACAATTTAAAATACTGGACAACATTTTGCTCAAGAGGCAAAGTAAGAGCAAGATAGGGACATGTCAGAAGATAAGGATTTATCATATGTGAAGAACAGTGAGAGGTTTTCCAAAATGATTGATTGCTAAGGGTCAACCTGGACGTGAATCTGAACTGTAAGTAAATCTAGTGGATTTTATTTTTTAAGTAAATAGGGCAGAGAGATGATGAATGAAATGGGCCAGAACTACTACTACTGCTATTAGGAGGGCTTTACAACTTTTCCTCTGCTGTGATTCCAGGCCTGGTTGCACTCCCCAAGCAGTTTTTAATGGAAAAAAGCTTCCATTTGTTTTTACTTGAAGCTTTTTTCCATTAAAAATAAAGCATGGGAGCAAGGTGTAATTAGGATTGGAGCTGCTGTGGGTGCAAAGCACTAAAACACTCTCTTCCCTGCCCCCCCCCCCCACGATAATTTGGTCCTGCTTTATTTCTATAAAATAACAAAATCCAGAAGATGTACTTTTATGTTTAGGGACACTACTACGTGGTTTGAAGAGCTGGCTCATACCCAGTTTTATTGGCACCTGAAGTCATGTGTGTAAAACGAATTAGCTGCATTTCATTCCATGTAGCCAATGTTTCATTTAATTCAGGTTCCTTGTATAGGCCCTCATTGTTCAACAACCTGTAGTCTGGATTAATGCCATTGCAATGTACAAGTATTGCATACGTAGGTGTTAAGTGCCCTGTTTAATGAAATTTTGTCTATATACTGGGGGGGGGGGAAGGTTCCTATAACACTTAAATGAGGTCTTAAATTGGAAGAAATCACAACAAGTCTCTTTAGCAGCTGAGGTACAAGGCAAGCTGGCACCCCCATACCTGTGACCCTTACAATTTTCTCCCTAGTTCCCATAAACCTTTAAGGTGCACTCTCATGTTGTATGCTATTTCCCTCCTACAACATTGGTCCAACCCCAGCCCACTCCATAAGGAAACAATGCCTCACTCTTATATCTCCTAAAATAGATTCTCTTGCTCCTGATACCAAATCACTACAGCTCTACTCACATATTTCATTCAATGTGTGTACATTGAATGACTGTTGATCTGCATTGCCTCACACAATTCATCACACATTACGTTCAACACTCATATTGCAGTACACAATTTGGACTCTACACTTTAGAATTAACATTTAAAATGAACACTCATTCACACAAAAAAAGCAGTTGTGTGAATATTCTTTTCTGACCAGAAAAACTGAGTGCATACTCCATTCAATAGGCAAAGTGCACATTTAAATGAAAAGAGCTTCTATATGAGGTATTTTTAATTAGTCACATTTGTGAATAGCCTACCAAAGAAATCAACAGACAGTGGCTGGGGTATATGCTGTATCATAACTCTAATTAAAAAGACCACCTTGTCAAATATTCCTTTAAAACTAGCACACCACATGGCTCTGATTGAGGGGTGTTCCAAAAAATTTATAGTTCATTTGGCAACCTTCACTTCCACCCTTCCTCTGAAGCTATTGCAACAAGAGAGTCTCAAATCTCTGAATTTCTGACAGGCTATTTTTCAAAGGAGCTTGGAAAGAGGCCTGACACTGAATGGCAACATGAATCCCTTTCTCACACTGCCAATTATTCGCATAAGAATTCAAAAAGCGACAATGAGCGAGACTACTCATGTTAAGTACTCATAATTGCATTTAAAGGATGTGGCACATGGGCCTTGAGGCAAGAGGCAAATAGCACTTTTGTTCTTTGAAGTAGTATTATACAAGAGGACTTTACTGTGCAGTACGCAGAGATATCTTTGAGAAGAGCATGGCCTAAGTGAGGAGATTTTTTTAATTTGAAGAGGGACAGCTTAAAGGGATTGGACATGTGGACCTTGACCTGACTGGCAGAGACAGAATAGCCTGTATGCCACCATCATCTCTCAAATCACAGAGGTGATTCCTGGGGAATGTTTTCCGAGTTCACAAGAGAGGGCAAAAGGTTCAGGATTGGACTTGAACCTTTGTAGTTCTGTGCTACTCATAACCTCTTGCAAAATCACAGGGGAAACTGAAACCTTCCTGAAATTGGATGACAGAGTTGAAAGGGGACTGTGTGCAGAAGCAGATCTACGACTTTCAGCTCTGCAGTGCTGAACAAGAGTCCTTTACGCAAATGTCATTTATATTTCTTCACTTCAAGTCTAGACAGTTTTTCATTTTATCTTATACCACTTATAAATTGATATCCAACTGCTTAAGAATAGATTAAGAATTGCTTTTTAAAAGCAATCCAATTTCTGTCTAGTCTTACACAGACACAAACACATTAACATATGAGGAATGACTAGGATTGCAACATTGGCTACACCTCTGATGTGGGCCCATCTGGAGGCCAACCTCCCATGTCCATTTCCATTCCAGGAGAGAAAAACAGGCCCCTACGTGCATGCAGGTCCTCTACGTTCTGGTGCAATCAGAATTTTTGATGTATGCTGAGACCTTTATGCTAATAGAGAATATGCAGATGTTAAGAAGCTTTGGTTGGTATGACTTCACTCATACACCTTAAACAACTTGTGAGATGATCAAGCGCAGATCCCTTCTGTTGTAGAGGAAAGGAAATAGATAAGACATCATTAGCTGGGGTGAAGCAGTTCATAGATTAACAGGTAGAACAAAGCTCTATCTGTACTTTACAGCTCAGATTTTTTTTTCACCAATTGCAGTCTACCTGTTTCCTATACTTGTTTGCTTGTTTTTCCTATATAAGTTTGCTATGCAGATAGTCTCTTTTCCTTTGGGTTACTTCCTTTGGACACTTCCAAAATTTGGGACTTTGAGTTTTGCTTATTTTACTTGTGCACAATAGACTATATTTATGAATCCATCTTAAAATGGAAATGTTAAAAAAATATTTAAATATGTACTCACAAATAAACCTAGACTGGTCAATAAATCCCTCTGGTGTTCATTACCTGAGAATGTTCAGGTCAGGAAGTTGCCTTGTATTAATAGTTGCACATAAATGGATGACTTCCATGGCTGGTAGATGCTGCTTCACTGTGTCAGCTAAACAAATCAATATGTGCTGGATAATCAGTTATAGGGATTCTGGTATGGCATGGTTGTCGTCTTACTGAGGTAAGGAGTTGAAACCAAAAGGGTACTTAGGCATACCCTGTAAGCAAACGATCATTTAAAAGACAGTTTTATGCAAGTATGCATTAACCTGAATGAGTTCTTTCATCTCACATTTCTGTAGCAGGCTGATTTTTTTATATATATATGCCTGCCAAAACACATTTCAGTTCACGTCAACAATTTGCTGAAGCATTTTATGCATATCTTCCTAAAAATACTCTCCTTTGATGTTATTCCCTCCAAGCAAAAGGGAGAGCAAATGTAATTTCACACCATACTTGGCACCTAACAATTCAAGTGCTCAAAAGTTCCTGTTTGAGTTAACACACCTTAAATTGGGTGTGTTTCAACATGTTCATTCTTTATACTTAAGACAATTGCCCAGTGTCTTGCATGAGGCTCTCTCATCAAGGAGAAAGCAATTAAGCAAATCATAACCAAAACAAACAAAAAACCAGCTGTCCATGTTAATAGTAAAAGGCAATGTTGCTCTATCACTATTTTCAACATGGTAGGAATATTTATGTAATCCAACCTGAAAGCAAAGTAGGACTTACTTCAGAGTAATCATGCATAGGATTGCTCTGTAAAATATTTTCAACTATTTGGTTTTTCAAATTGATGTAAACAAGTAAAATGCAAATGTAAATAATACAAACATAGATCTCTGTGTTCAATTATGTGTTATAAATAACGTGTTTTGGTCATTGTTCTTTGCTGAGATTGTGTGCTCGGGGCAGCAATACCATGACGTGGGGGCAGGGAGCGTTTAACACTTCTAACTGCACTCCCCCTAAGATCAATTTCAGGGGGAAAAAATCTTTCATTGGAGTCAATGGAAGTTGTTTTCATACTGGAAAGAGATCGTAAGGGGAATGCAGTCCTGGTTGGAACTATGGGAGAGAGAAAATATTAAAGTCTCCCATGCCCCATCATAATTTTGCTAGATCCTGTGTAATCCTGTGCTATTAAGAAAAAAAAAATTAAAGCAGCCAAGAGGGCCTCATCAAATTTGCGGATAACATCAAGATGGGAGGAGTAGCAAACACAATAGAGGACAGTAGAAGCTTTCAGGAAGACCTAGATAAAATGGAGTACTGGGCTGAAATGAATAAATGAATGTTCAACAGGGACAGATGCAAAGTACTACACTTTAGGCACAAATAACCAAAGACGCAGGTATAAAATGGAAGATACCTGGCTTGGCAGCATAACATGTGAAAGGGTTCTTGGAGTTGCAGTGCATCACAAGATGAACATAAATCAGCAGTGTGTGATGTGGCTGCAAAGAAGACATGCAATTTTAGCCTGCATTACTAGAACTATAGTGAGAAGTCATGGTTCAGTATTGGCTGAACCCACCTGGAGTACTGTGTCCAATTCTGCATAACTCACTTTAAGAAAGATGCAGCCAAACTGGAGCGGTTTCAGAGGAGGGCAACAAGTATAATCAGAGGGCTGGAGAGTAAAGCCCTATGAAGAAACATTGAGGGAGCTTGGTATGTTCAGCCTGGAGAAAAGAAGGCTGAGTGGGGATATGATAGCACTCTTCAAATACCTGAAGGGCTGTCATATGGAAGAAGGGATAAATTTGTTCTCAGCTGCCTCTGAAAGTAGAACTAGATCAGGTACAAACTGCAAGAAAAGAGATTCCGACTGAACATCAGGAAAAAATTCCTGACTGTCAGGGCGGTTTGGCAGTGGAACAGATTGCCAAGGGAAGTGGTGGACTCTCCCTCACTGGAGATCTTCAAGCAGAGGCTTGATAAGCACCTGCTGGAGATGCTCTAGGACAGTGGTTCCCAAACTGGGCCTTTGTGACACCCCAGCCGGAGAGCCTGGCCTCTGTCCCCTTAAGGGGCAGGGAGGGGAGAAGGGTTTTTCTTTGTTTGTTTACTTTTTTCCTACTCCTATGCTTATCATCATTTAATTTTTTTTAACTTTCTGAACCTTTTAGCCTCTTCCACCTTGTACAGAGTTTCCCCCTTTTTGTGTCATGTTTTTAGGTTGTGAGTTCGCAGTCAAGGACCTGTTCATTTCATTTTTGTTCAGCACCTGGTGGATGTAGGCATCATTATAAATAAGAGATGCTGATGATGCTGGTTGATGATAATATTTTTGATCCACAGGGCTTTCTTGATTAGATATTCAGTCCAGCATGAAGTCCAATATGCTCAAATTGCATCTTAATAGATGATATTTTTAAATACCACTTGAAGTTAAGGAGCCTTAGGGGGAAATAATTATATTTTTATCATTTATAGGAAAATTGTGTCAAAATATGTCTGTCTTATTTGTATCAAAATACTGTTGTCTGTGGGTCCATAACCACAAAATAACTCTTTGCATGCATTATACTTCTTTTACCAAGAATCAGAGTCTTTTGGGGCAGACCCACCAAAAAACGTAAGGATGTAGTTTTGCATCCTTATCAGAATCTTTCTGATCCTGTACCTAAAACATACCTTGAACAACAAGGTGTAAGATAAAGATTAAAATATTTCTAAATTGCGTATTGAGGTTTTGATTGTTTGATGTGTGCCACCCCGCCATCCCCAAATACCGTAAGGAAACAGATGATGAGGATAGATTATTGATTAATGGTAGTGGAATGGTAAACCACAAAAATATTTTGTTCTATTTTCTGATACATTTGCCACTGAAACCTACTTATCTTAAGCTGTCGGGAAATAACATCTTTCCTCCATCAATTGTGCCAGCAAAATATAATAGCAGTGATGAAAAAGGCAGAATTCCTTGATGGTTCTTGCCCTGGGCATATTGTCTCTCTCAGATTCAGTTTCTTGAGTTAAGAATAGGCGCATTAAATATTTCTTTCTGTCTCTCTTCTTCAGGCTGCTCCTCTGAATAGGAGAAAAGATACAATTCATTTTCGAAGAGCCTTTTCAAAGGATATAACCAGTTACATTAATATATCATGAGTTAATCCTGATTAATGGTATGAGAGAGAATCTGATTGCAACTAATTAGGCAAAACTGATATTCTGAGCAGCCGTATCACTTTACCCCACCAAAGTACTTGTTATATGAACATAAAGGAGATGGGGGAAACTATAGTACAAAGCTTTTCATTAGATCCACTATCAGCCTTTTCAGTTAGGGCCTACTAAATTCTGCCAATCCAATGTTGCTCAGGCCAGCAACAAGCAGCTTTCAAGATGTGGCTGAACACATTGGAGCTTACAGATTAAACTGATGGCCCAAATCTATGCTGGGTTTATGGTGATGACTCTTGTGGTGTGCTACCATGAATTCTAGGCTGATGGTGGGAAAGCCACTCCATTTGGTGGGCCACAGCCCCCAGTGCAAACAGCTGGAAGCCCTGGTGAACAACATTGGCCTGAAGAACGTGTGCTGTCTTCTGCTGCTGCCCATGAGAGGGCAGGGGCAGTTTGGAGGAGAATCATGGACTGATTGGGGCAGGGAGCAGGCCAGGCCAGAGATGGAAGGGGACAGAAGGGTGTAGTCTTGATGTAGTCATGCATGCTGGGATTTTATTCCCCTTCCTGGCCCAGACCTACCCCCAGGAATTTCTTCAGACATATGCCAGCAAAAGAGTTGGTGTAGGTATGAGGAGATCCATTGGAGATCAGGTGGCCCATGGAGTGGGAAGTAAATAACATTTTTGCTTCTCCTGGGATGACTCGTGCCTCAGTACCCATAACATTCACACTCTGTCCTGGCAGGGGGTAGAATTTGGCCCTTTAGTATACTACAGAATAGTGACTCTGTCCAATTGGAACCTTAACAATAGAAGCATGACAAATTCCAGGATGTTTATCATCATTATCCACAACTCTGCAGAATCCTCAAAACACTTTAGTATGTAATTTCAGTAATTGCTTAATACTAGTGAAGATGGGTGATGGGATGGTTTGGAGAAACCTGTCTGCAATCCTGTACACATTTACCTAGGAGTAAGCACCACTGAATGCAGTGAAACTGACTTCTGAATAGGCATAAATAGGTGTTGGTTTTCCTAAGGCAAAATAGTGACCATGGCTGAGAAGAGATGTGGACCAGGGACTCTCTGATTCATGGCTTCATCTCTTTGGGTCAAACTAGATATGATGTTAATTACAGTCTTGGCCTATGTGTGTTCATTTTTTAAACTGAAAGAGTAGTTATGGATGATGATCAGGATTGGAGCTTCTACCAGAGAAGGAACCATTTTTAACTCTTCATCCCCATGCCACAGTTCTGTTATTTGCCTAGCAAGGAAAATTGCCATTGGCATGCATGCCTCCCCCCCATACATGTGACTGCTATTTGCCAGTTAGACATGCAAGGGCCAATTATAACACCATGACCAGTTTGGCCCTCAACCATTATGCTACACTAGTTCTACACATGTACATGGCTCTGCAGAAAGATAGGGCTCATCATTTTCTTTCCTTTTGGGAAACGCTCCAAGTATGCCTTCCCACTATGTGCCTGGAGCGTCTCCTAACATTGGAGAGAATGAAACAGCTCTTACTTCTTCAAAATCTGTATGCGCAGTGGCATCCATGTGTATATTATAGCTGCTGAATTGGGGCAGTCATAATGATGTGAACATCTCCTAATGTGAAGTGTCAACTTAGCCTTGCTCTGTCCTTACCAGACTACTCTTTCTGAAGAAAATTGCTTGTAACGTGGAGTACTATTTGTTTCTCTACGTTTATAGCCAAGGCTTCTGTGAGTACATCATCAAAGCATGGAATGTGGGACTGGCAAAATTCAACATTCTGAAAATGGTACTTTTTGTTTCAAAGAGAGACATTTCTAAACAACGCTGAGAAGGTTTGATTTCCAGCTTTCTGGCAGTTGGGTTTCTGCTCACCTTTTGTCTTAAATACTTCAGCCAAAACAAATTCTTCAGATTTAATTGAAAATTTATATTTTCCTTTTAGGGTCTGTGAAAAAATTAGTCAGGTATCAAATATCAGGTGGCATTTATTAACAATATGAGCTAATTAATGGATTTAATCTTTCTTTGATTAAAAATTCATGTGCTCCCACGATCAAATCATTGGCGGTAATAGTTGGGATGAGTTACTAATTATTTTTAAATACTAGTTTAAGATGCCTGATTTGCAGTTTATTCACTGGTGTCCATTTGAATGTGTGCATCTTTATTTTTAAGAAAGAAAGAAAATATATTCTTTTGAGGGCCTCTGGTGCCATCTTGTGTTGGGCATATCTTAAGAATTTCAGACTAGATATAAAAATAAGCATGTAGATACAACAGCTTTACCAGTAGTTCAGTAAATGGGTCATTTGTTGTCAGTAAATGTTGTCATTTGAGGAACTTTATGGTTGTGAAGCAGGATACATGTAGAAGTAATATGTAAAAGAGTCCAATCCTATCCACTGGCCAATGCGTCACCACAAAAATGGTTACCGCTGCATATTGTGGTGGTGGGGGCAATGCAGGAAGTCTCCTATGGGTAAGGGAATAATTGTTCTCTTACCAAATGCGGGGGAGGGATGTACTCAGACCTGTGCTAGCTAAATAGCTGGTGCAGGTCCACATGGATCTGCCTTGTGGGATCAAGTCCAGGAAAGGTGTTAGGATTTGGTGGCCACAGCTGCCACACAATCCCAACATTTTCTGGACCTGGTCCACCCTTCTCCACTTCTGTCATTGCCCCATCCCACCCTGTTACTACCTTCTCACCACCCCTCCTGCCTCCCCCGCCATCTAACCTGGATTGGCAGGCAACTCCTGAACCAGAACACCTTCAGTGCTTGGTGCCTTCCACTGTCTGCACCAGTGGAAGAGGCGCACCAACAGCAGTCAGTAAGTATAGAATTGGTCTATGAAATAGATAAGTATAAATTGGCACACTTTAATATATTGCTGTAGGCTGTTTGCAAAATGTGCTGCTACTTTTTTGGCAAAAGAATAGAGCTGTTGCAATATTTGCTTATAAAGTCTTAGTCCTGTTCTACCTAATAGCTCAGATTGAGCAGAGCCACTTGTAACATAGCTTCTTGCAAGGCTTAACTCTGTCCAGCGAAGCAGGTTGAGTCAAATTTTTGTAATTAATATACATAAGGTTGCAATCCTCTGCACACTTACCTGGGAGTAAGTTCCATTTATAGTCAATGGGGCTTGCTTCTGAGTAGAAATGTATGGTATTTTGCTGCAAGTCTTTGAAATTTCTACAGAAGGAAATGGTTTACTCTGGGATATATCATGGTGCAACCTACTTTTTGGACATCTAGTTCAAACTGGGAGCCCGCCTAGACTACTAGCCCCTTTGGGGTTATCCTTCTTTGCTTGCTCCCAAATCAAAACTTTTCTAGCTTTCGAAGGACTTTCTATACTTAAGTGGATGCCTCCTTGCCATTGTCTTTCAACTGTGAAACCTCTAGGAGTTTGCCTCTTCCCGAAGCATCCATTTTCTCTCAGCCATAATGCCCATAATTGTCAGGGTATGGCTGGAGGGGGAGATTATCTCCTCTGTATTTATCCTTTCACTGGCATTCCTGACTTGTTGTCACCATTCATTTCAAAGTACAGGGAATTGATTGAGCATGCTCAGTTCTTGGGAAGCTTCTTTACTTGTACAAAAAAAGTGCTGTTTAGACTAAACTGGCTAGAACGAAGGAAAAATCTTGAGATCAGATCAGTGGCATAGCTAAAGGGGGTGTGAAGCTCTAAGTTTAGCAGGGAGCTGTACCACAGCGTGCAAGCAGCCTCTCCCCCTCCCCTTCAGAACATTCCAGATTTTTTTTTTTTGGGGGGGGGAACAGAGGTGAATGCCCAATGAAGCTTGCAAAGGGCCAAATACCAGCTGGTAAGAATTAGACTGGGGGGTATGCAAGCCAGCTCTTCAAAGAGCAGTGCTGGGAGCCAGAAGGAAGGACAGCCAGTTGCATCACTAATGTGGAGCCCAGCCAGGGAGCTTCAGAGACCTTGGGAGACTGGGCAGGGGCTGCACACTCTGTGTGCAGACTCTGGGGCAGACCCAGTTGTGCCAGCTGCACTCAGAGCCAGGCCCTACAAGCCCCAAGCCACACCATTCCAAGGAACCCACAGCCTGGACACTCAGGGAGTACCCGAGGGCTAACCCAGGTCCAACTTACTAGAAGGACAGAGAAGGAGCTGGTCCATTATCCAGTCTGGTCCAGTGGAGACTCAGGTCATCACCTCTGGAGAGACAAAGGAGACAACCCTGCTAAACGAACAGTGATAAGACTGACTGTGAGAGAACATGCCCACTCATGGATGTAAAAGGTTAATGTGGAACAAAAGGAACATAAGCTCATTTCCAGTTTGACAGGTAATTTGGCACAGGGGCGGAGTAAGCAGGGGAAAGAACCATGTTCCAGTGCTGCCCCCCTAGACTCCCACTGCCCCCTAGACAAGGGCACCCAAGGAGGAGGGGACATCACAAGGCAAAACTTCTAAGTGTTGGAAACCAAATATACAATAACAGAAAATGTAAAATACAAAACTCGCATACGGAGCTGCAGGATTAACTGAGATGATAATCAACAATGTGAGTTTCACTATATGTCTGTTGTTATCTGGCCAGAGAAAGCTAAAGAAACTGCCATCTGTATAATACTTTTAATTTTTTTATGAATGGATTGTTTTTGCTAACATAGGCCAGTAACCAAAATCTTGTACCAAGATAAGAAATATTTTCCAAAACATTCATGTAAATAGGACAATAAACGAGATAATATTTTGGAACATTAGACAAATTACCAGCTCATGTGAAATTTTAAAAATCTAAAATCCCTGTTGATAGGATTGAGGTCAAAATGGGATCATACCCATAAGAGAGGTTTTCCTGAACTAAAAACGTAGTACAGAACAACCAAGAGGCAAAAAATCTAAAAACAAAAAAGTTCTTGGATTCCTTGGGAATTAAAGGGAGAGAGTGCACAGAGGTGTCACTCTTCCTATCAACACCTCTTCCTATCAGTAGGCAGATTAAAGTTAGGAAAGAACTTCCCATTAAACTAAAATAACTGCAGTTTTGTGAAAGAGAAAGGAAACCAGATGGTGAAAGCAGGCACAGATACATCTGAAAATATGTGAGCCAGTAAGAAAGCAGAAAGTGAGAGAAGATAAGGCTGGTTGTTCTATGCAGAGGACTCCCCCAACCCACAGCAGTCTAACAGTGTGATCCAGAGCACGCACATTCTGAAGTCAGCCTCACTGACAGCCCAATCCTGAGCTGCTAAGGGCATTTTGGCTGTGCCAAAAATGGTTGCCACCGCATCCTACACACTTTGGGCAGCTGCTGGTGTCTCCTCAGGAGAAGGGGACTTTCGTCCCCTTCCCCCAGGTAAACGAAGTAGCCCTGCAATGGGGCTACTAGATTCACCGCCAACCAAAAGGTTGGCGGTGAATCAAGAGCCTCGGTGTAGGGTGGCAAGCCCAAAGTGGAGGCTCTGGATCTGGTGCAGCGTTGCTCCACTGGTGCTGCCTCCCTCCCTCCCTGCTCCCTCCCCTGACACACCTCCTCCTCACCCTCTCCCTGCCCTCCACCTGCCTCCCCTCTCCCTGGAATGCCTCCTCCCCGCCTCCCGCCACGCCCCTGTTTACCTCTCTGCTGCTCAGTGGTCCATGTGGCTGCCAAGCAGTGGAGGTTGGGCGCCCGCCAAGTGATAGCCTGGCGCTGGCCAGTGCCGAGCTACCACCAGTGCTCATCCGGCGGTAGGGCCCACAAACATGCCTGGTGGCACATTTGCAACAGTGCACGCCAGCAGTACGCCAGGGCACCAAGCACAGGATTGGGCTCTTAGTCCAGTATGCAAGAAGATCTTCATACTGTAAAATTTGGTTGCAGGTTTTTTCTTGTCCTATACCAATAGGCAGCCTGGGTTTGACCCAAAGAGAGATGTGTTTCTGAATAAGTACACAGTTGCCTGTATTGAGCAGGGGGTTGGACTAGATGTACTTGAAAGTACCTTCCAACTCTAATATTTTATTATTTCTTCTTTTAAATTCATGTTTTTGCTGTAATACTGCTGTAAGAAACCTTATGATAAAATTATTTATCTGACCCTTTTCATCCGCAATAGTTAACCAGAATAGATAACCTCTGCTTCATTAAACAAGCTTTTGGAAGTCTGTTATCAGACATGTATAACAAATTGATCCAGTAATTGACTAGATGAGAGATGCAACCTCTTTCACAGACAGAATATCATTTTAGTTTTCAAAGGCAGTGCAGATATGGACCTAGAAGCACCTAACAATGCATCATTTTATTCTGAAAAGCCTCAAGATCTGCTTACAAAGGGAACCTAGGAAGCTAATGGTCTAGAAAGTTGTATTTAGATACACGCTAAAAGAATGCTACCATCTGCACAAAGTAAAATAAATATTCTGTTTCTTACAGAACAATACTATCCAACCCCCTTCACGTTGATTCAGTGGGGCCAATGCAGGTTGTGCTGTATCCTATGCAGAAAGTCCCTTTTATTCCTCTTGCCCCAGGGTAAGCCCCAGTCTGCACAACAAACTAAATAGCTAGCACAATTCTGAGTGGATTTGTGTTAGCACATTAGGCCTGGGAAGGGGGATAGGATGCAGCATGCATGGCTGTGCCAATTCCACCCCTGGGCCCAACCTGCCCACTCCCACCCCATCTCCACCCTCTGCCACGTTCTGCCTCTGCACTGCTCAGCATGGTTCTTACCTGAGTGTGCTGCTCCTTGTGCTAGCATGTGTGGGCCAGCTGTGCCTTTGCACCAGTGCAGGCAACTGCTAGGCTGTCACAAAGTGCTTTACAGCACTTTCACAAAAGCTAGCACCAGTGCAGTGCAAGCTGTGAATGACTGGACTGTTAGTTGAGGGAATTAAAAAAAAACAACTGATCTCAGTTACAATGATGTTTATAAAAAACGCAAATACACATTCCTTTTCACCATCAGTCTTTTGTTTTTCTGGTCTTCTTGTTTGCTCTGCCTTGCGCTTTGTTCCTCTCCACCTCTATTTAACCAGGATAATTTCTAAAATAATTTCTACAGTTGAAACAATGCAGTTTCCACAGCTTTCACTTCCTTTGGTACATTTGCATCCCCCCTCTGCATCACTGTTGTACGTGAGAGTTTTGGTAAAACACCGGAAAAAAATTGTGCTGATCATACATATGATTGTATCATGATTCTTTTTGCATAGGGTCTATTGATGTACAGGAGTGCTCCTGCACTTTGACAAAACACCTCACAAAAAGAATCTAAATGGTACTGTTTGTATGACCTCATCAAGATTATTTTTTGAACTGTTTTCCACCCTGTATGTGCACATAAGTAATGTAGAAGGGAAAAAGAAATGCGCAGCCCAATCTTACACAGTGATGAGTCCACGCCAATAGGGTATCCCAAGGGGGAGTTTCGGGCCTGGAGGCCCTCTTGGGGTAAGGGAACATTTCTTCCCTTGCCCGGAGGTAAGTATGTGCCAGCCAGCTGGGTTTTTCTTGGCCCTGTGCCTGCTCCTTCAGAGACAAAAATCTGCATGGACCTGGGTTGGGGATCAAGACTGGGAAGGGGGACAGGATATCAGTGGTGCAACCACCACTGATATGCCTTCTTACCAGACTTGATTTGCCCTCCTCCCTTCTCCCTCCCTGCCCCCCATCCTGCCCTGCCCTTCCCCACCTCCATCCCACTCCCTACACTGACTTACTAGCACCAGTAAGTGTCCTTGAGTCACTTGCATGTGAACCCGACCACTTGCCATTTGTGGTGCCATGCCTTAAAAGGATTGGGCCAAAAGAAATTGAAAGATATGATAACAAAACATGTATGACTAGAATTTGGAAATAAAAAACTGAATAAGGAAGGTTTTCTACCTGCTCAGATCCACTTTTGAAACATTTGAACATTGGAACTCCAAAATCCTGGGAAAGGATAGAGAGGATAGACTAGATAGAGAGGATTACCTGCATGGACTAAGATGGCAACAAGTGGAAAAGAAATACTTGGAAATTCTGTGGCATGAAATCCATGGGGTATTTCTTCCTAACATACACTTATTCTGTGTAAAATGCCTGTGGGTTTTTGCACATTTGGTCTGGCACTGAGAAGAGGCAGATGAAAAAATTGGAAAGTGAGATAAGCCACATCATGTTGCGAACTCATGTAGATCTCATAAAGCAGTAGTTTTCACACATTTAGCACAGGGACCCACATTTTAGAATGAGATCTGTCCAGGACCCACCAGAAGTGATGTCATGACCAGAAGTGACATCATCAAGCAGGAAAATTTTTTACAATTCTAGGCTGCAAGCATACCCACACTTACCCAGGAGTAAGTCCCATTTACTGTCCTTGTTAAAAGAATATACTGTACATATAGTAGCTTGTTAAAAGTACAGGTCTGTAACTTTCCACAAATGCAATCATATACCATGGGAGCATCAAGTCTAATATAATAAAAATAAAATATTGAAATGAATGGGGACCCACCTGAAATTGGCTCGTGACCCATCTAGTGGGTCCCGACCCACAGTTTGAGAAACGCTGTAAAGAATTAGTGAACAAAGTATCGTCATTTCAGCAGAAAGACCTCATCTGGAAACACCCTATGTCATCTTTATTAATGTTTCTGAGTGAAATGACATTCCTTGATGAATAAAGACATTTTGATTTACTGACACAAATGAAGACAATTAATTCATACTTTAGATTAATCAGATTTGAATTAAATTATGTGCTGCATTTTTTCAAGCATTCCGCATGGCTTATGATATCCTAATTTATTAGAAAGAAATGTCTGTTCAGATGGGTACAGGAATTATTTAGAGCTGTAATAGTCAGCTAAAGATCAAGTCAAAGACATGATCAAAGGAAGCCATTTACAATACATACATTTTCACAGTGAAATTCAGTGAAATTATTAGACCATGTTTGCATTTTATGTTTTAATGAAGTGTGACAATAATAAAAGTCTTAATTACTTAACAGAGATATTGGCATTCTTCCACTGGGGAACATGAAGACAGCTTGGGGGAAATGATCATAGTATTCTCAGCTGTGCTAATTTGCTGATCTCTCATGCAGAATTGCCTCTGTAGCACTCAAGTGCAAATGTCACTGTAAAAAAGGAGAGGAATTTAATCAAAGGGTGATAGGCGACTGGAGCATGATGTAGTTCTTGGTAGTTTATTAGGGGATTATGGGTCTGAAAATGATGCCTAATTATTAGCCACACAGGAGGAGAGACAGGTTAATTCTGCCTAATGAATTTTTTTTCTTCAGGATAGTTACACCAGAAGGGCTATCAAGTGTCATTCCAGATAGTGCAGCTGTAACTACAGGTGAAGACAGACGTAACATTTTAATAGTTATTGAAGTTGTTTGTGCACACATTGACGTCATTCTTTTAATGCTTTACTTTTCAAATATGAAATGTATTTCCCACCATTTCCACCACACTGAAAAGACCTCTTCTAACATTGTGGAGAATCTCCATTATTAGACCTGGTCCAGGAACATGCTAACATGGGACAGATAATTCAATATTTTATATATGACAATGTTTAAAAGCATACAATGGTATTTGTGTCTAACACGTGGCATGCAATAATATTTAAATCTGAATGGATCTGATAGTTGGCATATAATGGCATTTGAAAGCAGCTCACAGATTACATGTAACAGTTTGTAGTATTTTGCAGTATCTTATGCCTGTCAGTTTATGAAATCTGCTGTTTGATGCCTGCTAAAATATTAAAAAATGCCAATGTATCTTTTGTACAAAGACGTGCAGCGCAATCCTGGAACTTGCACCAGCCCAGGAGGGTTGCAAACATGCCGCACCACCTTGGGAGTCGGCCTGCAAAAGCTGACACAAGCCTTCGCACTGACAGAGGCAGCGAGCTTTGCGTCGGCCCAGCTGGGCTATCTCAAGGTTTTGGGGTGGGAGGGGAGGAAGTGGGGAGGAGGCGGAAGGGAGGCATTCTGGGGAGGGGAGAAGGCAGGCGGTAAGCAGCCCTGGGGTGGGCAGGTGGGGAGCAGGATGCAGGGCTGGGATCCAGCAGTTATGCTTCATCCCAACTCCCATTCCTGGGGAGTTCGGAGCGACTTGAAGCCGCTCCGCAATCCTTGAACTTGTGCCACTTCCGGAGGTAGCACAAGTCTGAGGAGACCCATAGGGTACTGGGCACCTTGCCCAGGGGTAAGGGGAAAAGTTTCCCCTTGCCTCTGACTGAGCCAATTATGGCCCTAACCTGCACTGGATACAGCACAAGCCTCTTGGCGTGCCTGTTCCAGCGCAGGGTAGGATTGCTCCCTTAGGATTCAATCCTATTCATCTTTCCAGCAGTGGTGCAGCCGCTATGCAGCCCTGAGGTAAGGGAATAAATGTTCCCTTCCCTTGAGGAGACCTCTGTGACTGCCTCTCCACCACAAGATGCAGCACACATCCCATTGGCACAGCTGCACCAGCACTGGAAAACAGGATAGGATTGGGCCCTTGTTTATTAATTCTTATGGGTCCATATTGGAGGGAGTGGAACAGAGGTGCAGCATCAATACATTGCAGCATGATTCCTTCCCCTTCTTTGCTTTGGTGAGGTAGAGGTTTCACTCTGGTGTTTGTGTGTGGAGTCCTCCTTGGGTAGAATACCTGCAATAAAACGTCTGAGAAGACAAGTGCTATTTTGCTATGCATGTTGTGAAAGACAAGAGATTCTTTGTGTAAAGTGCTCCTTTGTGTGCCGTGCCATTTCACCATACTTCCTATCACCAAAGTTCCCCTTAGAGAGCTATAGCTTTGCCCCATGTGTCTTATCTTCTTGGTAGGGGCTTATATACTGGAGTAGGCTTGCTGTTATTGGTTGCCAAATTTAATCTGCATCCTATGCCCTGTTGTAGGAAAGTGGGCAGGGCAGAAGAGCGGCAGGAGGTGCAATATTCTGGTGTTCCCTATTGTTCTCTATAAGTGTTTTCCTTTCTACACTATTGGCATAGACTTTTTCTGGTGTTAGGGGGCATGTCTATTGTCTGAAGGGGACTACGATATGATCTACATTGACTCTTCCTTGACCCTCTCATGTGCCTCCCATATTTTGTCTCATCTCCTCCCCATATTGGTCTCTGTTGACAGAATTGTATCGGTGGAGTTTATTCCAGCATTTCACTGGTATCCATGGCATATCCATCAGTAGGCAGACTTCTGCACGTGGCAGAACCACTGTTGTGCCAGTGTATGTGGACATAACCTGGTGTATCTTAAGGATAGGACTGGGCTACTTGTTTTGCATAGTTACTAAGGATGTGAGCCAGGCAGCCTAATCCTACCTAACTCCCCATACGCCAATGAATCCATGCCAATGGGGTATGCATTGCATCCAAGAGGGGAATTTTGAGTCACAAAGGTTCCTTGAGGTAAAAGAACATTTGTTCCCTTGCCTTGGGGTAAGCCTTCGCTGCCCCGCTGGGTCTACTTAGACCTGCACCTATATAGCTGGTTCAGGTCTGAGTGGACTCAGGAAGGCAGATCAAGGTCAGAAAGGGGGATACTGCTGCTACTGATATAATCCCATTCTCTGTCTCAATCTGCCCTTCTTCCTGCCCTGGTCTCCTCCCTGTCCCTGCCCCATTTTGCCTACCCCCACCTTCCTTCCATCCCCCATGCTGACTTACCTGCACCAGGGGTGGTGGACAGGCTGTTTGCAGCAGAGGCCTGGCTGTGTAAAACAGTGTGTTGCATTTTGCTACAGCTGTAAAGGACTTTAAGCTGCCAGAACACTAGTTCTGACAGTGCAAGGCACTTATAGGATTGGGCTGTACGTCAAGATGTCCAGGGTTTCAAATCCAATTTTAGATATAAATTCACTAGGCCGGCTTTAGCAACACTATTTTTTTCAGCCTCAGATCCCATCTGCAATACAGGGATAATAATATGGTTCAGACCTAGAGAGTTGTTGTAAACACTAGTTTAGTGTTGTAAATAGAACATTGATTAGTTGCTGTGCTCCAAATAAATGCTAAGTATTGCTATTAGTTTTATGTCTTATGCATGACAGGGATGATAATTTCCTATTCTTTTTTTGTGTAGTTGAAGGTACAACTGAGGAATACTCTTCATTCCTTCCAGTCCTGTTGGGGAAAGTAGCAGGCCAGGCCCTACATAAACTTGCTATGAGTGTGTCAGGCCTCAGCAATGGTCTGTTCCAGGTTGTCAAGTGCTGAGTGTCCAGAGAAACTGGCTGACATTTTAGGCAATAGAGATATGAATGTGACCCACAATATATAAAGTTAAGTTCAAATTCCAGGGCAAATGGCAAATGCCTACTTCCTCACTTGCTTGCCTCAATGTGCTCCTCTCTAAAAATAAATAATAATTTCTTAGTAAAGAAAAGAAAGTAAAAAAGTAAATTTAGTTTTAAAAAATGGAAACAGTAAAAAAAAAAAAGTTTAAAAAAGAGCACAATCCAAACTGCATACTTGGCCTGTGCAACTCCCTTTCCATAAGGAGTGTTGCCATGAGGCTAGCACGAGGGGCTGGGGAGGGTGTTAGGAGGGCGGGATGGGGGCGTTTTGAGGCGGGGGAGGTAGGATCAGGTTCAGGAGGAGTGTGGGACCAGCCTGGGCAATCTAGGCAGTATCCTAACCTCCTCCGAAGCAGCCTGGCATTACACCAGGTTGCTAGGATCGAGTAGCCCCATTGGGGTGGCCGCTGCGCAACACAGGGTGAAAGGAAATAAATTCCCTTAGAGTTGCGCAGCAGCCACCTCTTTCTCTGCTCTGGATACAGTGCTGTATCAGTGCCTGCTGTAAGTTGATAATATCTGTTGTTGGGTTTATTTAGCCAATCTAATTCAATTTGCTGACTGTGATGTTTAATGCCGTAGTTCAGTAAAAAATGAGGATCTAATTTGCAGGTGCTGCATTAAAACAGTTGAGCACCGCTTCCTGTTTTGCAAGTCCCAAGTCGGGGCTCATTCAGACATGATCTGCTACCATAGCTGTTTAACAGCAAAGACCTTTCATTTTGTAATTACTACACAGTTAACATTTCCACTGGGAAGATTTTATTACACTAATGTGGTGGATTCACAACTCTGATTATAATTACACCCTGGCTTCAATACATTGGGAGTAGTTTGACTCAGAAAGTGAATATTGCATAGTTTCTCACTATCAAATGACATGAATAGCTTAGTAATCTTTTGTTCAAGGCCATTTAACTTTTTGATCCTATGGTTTCACTTTTAAATCTGCAAAATAAGCAGTGGAAGCTGAAATACTTAAGTGGAGGGGGAAATGCATCATTTGCTCTTTGATCCTCATCCAATTGGGTTCTTTTGTTTCCTGAAGCTTAGAACAAAGTTCCACTGAAAGAAAACATGTAAGAGGAAATGTCAAGGAATGCATACTGCACAATCCTATACATGTTTACTTAGAAGTAAGTCCCCCAAATTCAATGGGATTTACCTCCTAATAAGATCTACATTATAAATATGGAAATAAATAAAATTATTTATAGAGGATCCATGTGCTGACATCATTCTCTTTGCCTCTTATCTCTGGAAGTTAAACAAAAAAAGCAGAAGTGGACAGAGCAGTGGGGGCCAACTATTTTGGAAACTGTGCCACAAGATGAATCAAAAGAATAGAATGGTGCCATACCAGTGCCTTCAAGACAGGGAGGCGTCAGAGTGGAATGGGGGTAGGCAGCAAAATGGGCATGAGTCGGGGCGGGCAAGATCAGAGCCACTGGCACATACCATATCCTACCCCCCTTTCTGGGCCTGATCTGTTGACACAGACCAATGACAGACTTGCACCAGCAATACAGCTAGCACAGATCCAAATTGACATGTTATGGTTGCTGGGGCTTACACTGGGGCAAGGGGATAAATGGAAATTCTCCTGCAGGATGCAGCTGACCCTGTACGAACGCTGCTGTATCAGCATGAGGGAATTTAGTTAGGATTGGGCTGTCTGACTGCTGAGAAAGATTGTAGTTGCAATGTATTCAGTAGGTTTTAATTCTTAATATTGTACTGGAACATCATGACATAAACTGATATTATCGGGCAGCCCAATCCTGAGCTGCCTGCAGCGCCCAGGCTCGGCGTCTCCATGGAGGGCTGCCGCTGGATCCTGCGCCTCCTGCACTACTGCAGGAGGCACCTCGGGAGAAGGGAACATTCGTCCCCCTCCCCCTAGTAAGGGAAGCAACCCTGCAATGGGGCTACTCTCCTTAGCACCGACCAAAAGGTCGGCTCTAAAGTAAAGGCACTCATGCCTTGGATCCTGCGGAGCTAAGCTCCGCAGATCTGCCTCTCCCCCTCTCCCTGACTCGCCCCCTGCCCGTCCCCTGGCACGTCTCCCCCCTCCCCAGAACACCTCCCCCACGGCCCTGGCCATGCCCCCGCCTCCCATTCTGCAGCCTGGCAGTCCGGGAGACCACTGAGCCGCGGAACCCAGGTGACCGCCACACGCTAGCCCAGCTCCAGCTGGCGCTGGGCTAGCTCCGGTGGTGAGCCCCGCAAATGTGCCTTACGGAGGCATACCTCGGACCACAGGATTGGGCTCTGAGGTTGCAATCCTATGCACACTTTCCTGTGATTCAACTCTATTGACTATAATGTGACTTACTTCTGAGTAAACATGAATAGGATTGGGTTATAAGTGACTTTTTTGATAATTTACCAACAAATCATGTTTTTATATATATCTCACCACTGCTTGATATCTGGTATTTACATTATTCATAGAAAGAGTAGTGAATAATTGTCCTTGTGACCTCATGATGAACCTGGCAGCTTCTGTCTCTGCTGAGATATATCAGCTAAAAAAAATTAGATTTGTGTACATATTTTTCACTACCAACAACACAAGCCACTAAAAATCTGAATGTGTTTGTCGGTTTTTTTGAATGTTTAACATTTCTGTGTGTCTATTCACATTGGGTAGAACTAAAGACTGCTATGGAGCTAAAAACAAGGATCTCTTCCATTAGCGATCCCCCCTTAGGGAGGAGAAGGTGGAAGATTAGATTTACAACCATACAACAAATTGAAATGAGGCTTTCAATACTTTCTCTGTTCATGGAGTATAAAGATAGCCTGAAGCTATTTGAAATTTTTCAATTATTCTGAATCCCCTTTATGTTTGTTTGGTCACCTCCTATGAAACCTGAAGTGACTGTTTGATTTTATTAGCTAACAGGCAATATCAATCAAATGTAAGAAGTTTGCTGTTTCAGGGTTTCTGCTTTGAAGTATATGAACCTGTCTTAGATGGAGTCAGACCATTGGTTTATTTAGTCCAGTACTGTTTACTCCAACCGACAACCAGTCTTCAAGGTCTCAGACTGGACCTTACCCAGCTTTGCAACCTGAGATCCAGTTAAAGAATCAGAACAAAACCCGGGAATATCAGGGTCCCAGTGGTAATAGGTGAGCATGTCAGTATGTTCGCATTGTACCAGCATTGTATGGCCCTGTTCAGTATGTGGGGCTAATGAAATACTTCCGTAGTAGACAGAAGGCCCAGTCCTATCCAACTTTCCAGCACTGATCCAGCTGCAATGGAGCCCCAAGGTAGGGGAACACATAGTCTCATACTTTAAAGAGGCCTCAGTGACCACCCCTGCACCTCAGGATGCAGCACATGCCCCATTGGTACAGCTGCACCAGCACTGGAAAATTGAATAGGACTGGACCCTGAGTCAATAAAACCTGGGACAAAAGTTGCCAATCCTTTGCACTCAATGTGAAATTGCAAGGTGAATTTCAGCCCACTTTCCAATGGGCTAATCTACTGGTGGAACAAACGTCACAAAACACTTTGGTGATGGCTAGGTAAACCAGTGGGGGAAGCAGAATGGGGAGGTTGAAGGTTGGAACAGGGTTGGGGTTGGGCAGAATGGGACAGCACCTGCCAAATCCAAACCACCTTCGTGGACCTGATTCTTTGACTCAGGTCCACACAGACTTGAGCCAGCCACTGCAGGATGGATGCAGCACAAGACTTTTTGGTGTGGCTGCATCGGTGGAGGGGAAGGATAGAATTGTGCTGTTTGGGTCGTTTTTTGCTTAGGAAAAACATCTGAGGAAGTTTGAATGTGGCCAAAAAATGAGGATATAATTAGTAAGATTTCTCAAAGGTTTGTGTACATTTAACAAGTATCATGATAACAGGCAAGATGCCATCACTACATCCTGTGGCAAAGAGTTCCTCAAACTAATTACACTCTGGGTAAAGAAATATTTTCTTCTGTCTGTCCTAACTCTCTCAACACTCAACTTTCATGGATGTCCCCTGGTTCTGGTGTTATGCGAGAGGGAAAAGAGCATCTCTCTATCCACTCTGTCCACCCCCTGCATGATTTTATATGTCTCAATCATGTCCCCCCTCAGGTGCCTCTTTTCTAGACTGAAGAGGCCCAAAAGCTGTAGCCTTTCCTCATAGGAAGGTGCCCCAGCCCAGTAATCATTTTGGTTGCTCTCTTTTGCACCTTCTCCATCTCCACTATATCCTTTTTGAGATGTGGCAACCAGAACTGGACGCAATGCTCCAGGTGTGGCCTTACCATCGATTTGTACAATGGCATTGACACGAGGAGTGTCCATGTTCAGAGGCGGTATACCCTGCCCTGAGTTTTGGATGTTTGGAAAACCAGCTGGGAGTGGCCATCACCTTCATTCCAGGACCACTGATGGAAACAGAACAGTGGAGCAGATGGGCCTTCTCCAGCAATATGATGTTTACAGTCTTACAGCCTCCATTGCACTGTTGCAACTGTTGACAGTGCAATTCTAGAGGCAAGGCCATAAAACCAGTAAAATGTTTTCTTTAGTAGGTACCATATAGTACTTATCTAAGGGGGAAAAAGGAAATTTATGAAACATTCAAAAATATAAGACAAATCCTCCCAAGGTATCTCATCACTTAAATTTCTCCTTTGAAAAACTGGAATGATACTAGATAGATTTGGAAATACAGGAGTGGGTGCTCTCAAGTTTCTATTGACAATCTTACAGATTTATGAAGGTAATTTTACCCACTCACTTTGAAAGCCAGCTATTACACTGTTAAAAATGTATGCTGTGCTTTGCCATTTTTCTTTTTGTGCTGCTGTCCTAAGAAATCTCTGTAAATCATGTTAGTATTCATTCCTTCTATAGATTATTTTTTTTCTGTTGTTCCAGGTGTTTAATTCCTTAGCTATCTGCATCACACTATCTTAAAAAGGAAGTACTTCAAATATGCCTTGATTTATTTTCTAATTTCAGTGAATTTTCTGCCTTTAACATTTTGTTACAATCTTAATCATGGCACTAGGATCACTTCAGTTGATACTATAGAGGTCAAGAGTAACATCTGTTGCAGCCAGGAGTCTCAGGCTGTACTTGGTCCATGCCTAAAGCCAGTTAAGCATTTCCATATCTGTGACTACCTCACAGTCTGAAATTTAATTCCTGCTAAATATCTAAGGGCGCAGTCCTAACTTTCCAGCACTGAGGCAAGGACAATGCAACTCCAAGGAAAGAGAATAAACATTGCCTTACCTTGAGGGGGTCTCTATGACTACCCCCCAACTGCAAGATGCAGCACATGTCCCACTAGCACAGCTATGTCAGTGCTGGAAAGTTGGTTAAGATTATGCTCTAAATGTTACTACATAGAGAAACTGGAAACTAGCACATGAAAGATGGGAACCAAAGTGTAATCAAAGTGGGCTAGGTTGGGGCTTGGAGGCACTGTTTTGTTGTGGTTCCTCTCTGTCCTGGCTGACAGTTCCAGAAGGTGGTGCTGGGGGATCATTGCTCAGCACTATGGCCTTTTAGATGTGGGGTGCCACAAGGTTTGATTTTATCCCGCATGCTGTTTAACATCTACATGAAGCTATTTTTTTTTGCTGTGTGTGGGGCCCTCATTCTACTAACTGAGGAAATAACCTGACCCTCATTGCTAAGTACTGTAATAAACTTTTAGAGGGGAGAACTATTCTGCTACAAGTTAATGCCTGAAGGACAGCACAGCGGCAGCAATTGCATCTGGGTGAAGAATTAACTGGTTTGAAAACCTGCAAGCAGAGTGTGGGGTGTAAATGGGCAATTTTCTCAATGGATAGAGATAACAAGTGGTATGGCATAAGGATCAGTCTTGCGACTGGTGCTTTTCAACATGTTCATAAATGACCTGGACTTGGGGATAAGCAGCAAGGTAGTCAAGTTTGCAGATGACACTAAACTTTTCTGGGTGGTGAGATTCAGAAGGGATTGTGAAGAGCTCCAAAAGGATCTCTCTAAAGTGGGAGAATAGGTGATAAAATGGCAGATGTGCTTAAATATAAATAAGTGTAAAGTAATGCATATTGGGGCTAGAAATCAAGATTTCACATTTATGCTAATAGATTCTGAGCTGTCTGTGACAGATCCGGAGAGAGATCTTGGGGTGCTTGCTGGGCAGGGATGGGCGAGTCCAGCATGGCTTGACTTGAGTCAAGTCACGAGGGAGGCAGAAGCAGCAAGAACGAGGAGGGTCATATTCAGCAGCTGGGAGGCTTATCAGTATGACCCAATCCTTTAAAACTCTTCTCAGAAGTAGTCCCATTTGCATCGGTCATTCAACAAGGCTTCCTCCTCACAAGTAACAATGTAGCCATGAGGTTGGAAAGCATGATCACTATGAACCACCTCCTCCCCACTTCCCTGCCTTCTTTCCCCCCCTTCCTGGGCTTCTCCAGTCAATTTTAAGGCATGAGCCCCCTTAAGCTCCTCCTCCTGCCCAACTTCATCCTAAGAAAAAAATCAGACTGCCCATTCTTTGTCCAATGATCATCAGTTCATTCAGAGATAGACAAGAAAGTCAGCTCCTGCTTCTCCCCTCCTGTTCAAAGCAAATACAAAACATTAACCCTTCCCTGCCTCCTGGCTAGAACTTCCCTGCTGCTCACCTGGTCTGAATGATGGCCCCATGAGGTATTTCACACTATGAAGAAGTAAGCAAGCACACCAGACACAAACAGACTCGAGTCTGCATGAGTGGAGACTGAGTGCCGAGTCAGTGCCCAAGTCATCGACACTGGTGGCTAGAGTGTAAATAAATCAGCAAAAAACATGTGTTTTTGCGACTTGGACTCAAGTCATCTGACTCAAGTTCCCATCCCTGGTGCTAGGACAGCTCGATGAAAGTGTCAACCCAGTGTGCAGAGAAAAAGACCAATTCCATGGTAGAGATAATTAAAAATGGGATTGGGAATTAAATGACCAATATCATTATGTCATTCTACAAATTGATGGTAAGGTATCTGGAGTATTGTGTCCAATTCTGGATGCTTCATCTCAGAAAGGATATAGTGGAAAAGGAGTAGAAGAGAGCCGCCAAAATGATAAGTGGCCCAGGGCAAGATGCCTGATTGGAACCCCTTCCTGGCCCTTGTTATAATTGGGTTCCCCCAGTGTGTTAATTGGGACCTCTCATATCTTGAAAATATGAACAAGATTTGCATATTTTTTCTTCTGTCATTTGCAATTAATGAGTTTCTATGTGAGAACAAAGTGCTTATTTTCTGGTCATCATCTGCTTAATAATAATAATACTATAATACAGGTATTTATATACCGCCTTTCTAGGTCCTCAGATTTCTCCTCAGACTTTAATTCAAGGCGGTTTACATAGGCAGGCTAATTTAAATCCCCATAGGGATTTTTACAATTGAAAGAAGGCTCTATCTTTCACGAGCTACAACAATTCAGATGTTTCGTTCTGATCTGACCTCCTTCCTGACCTCCATCCTCCCACGCTCAGAGCAGATGGAACAGCTCGGCTCAGCTTGTCAGCTGCTTCAAGGTCGCACGGTGCCGTGGCCTCGAACTGGTGACCTTCGGATGTTATCTTCAGGCAAGCCTCCTCTAGACCAGCCCATGATGTCACTTTCTGCTTAATGATAGGTTAATGATGTCACTTCCTGCCCTCAACAGGCACCATGAATGCTAAATTTGACCCTCTGTATGACATCCCTGATCTAGGTTTTCTGAAAACCTAGTTTTCTGAAAACCACACAAGCCTGTGTGAGAGCCCTCTCTGATCCCCAACACTCTCTGACATCCTTATCTTGAGTAGTGCTACTGCATTTATTTTCCTTTACCTCAGCAAAGTCCTCTTCATTTGCTTTTCCTTCTTCTAATAATGCACAGACATCCAAGAACAGGTTTTCACTCTCTCCCTCATTACTATGTGATGGTTTTGAAATAAAGCTTGCTTTTTTACCTCTAGGGCTCAGTCTGAGCCAGGCAGAAGCTGTGGATGGACATCCGCAGCCTTTGCTGGGCTCAGAGGACCCTCAAAGGATCCTCTGGAGGTGAGAAGAGCAGTGCTTCTGAGGGTCACATCAAGCCCACACTCCTTATATTTGGCAGCCCTGATCTAGACACACACTAAACTAGAAGGAGTGGTGGCACCTGGCCAAGATGCCTTTAAAAGGGGATTGGACAGCTATACAGAGGGGATTGGACAGCTATTAACCCCTGCTAATTGGGTAAGAGGCACTTTTTCAAGTGGGTGCTCCTTTTTTTAGCAGGGGGAGAGTAACTGGCCTACCTCACCCCAGCACTGTCTGTTCTAGTGGCTGTTTGCTGGTATTTATTTGCATCTTTTTAGATTGTGAGCCCTTTTGGGACAGGGAGCCATTTAGTTATTTGATTTTTCTCTGTAAACCGCTTTGTGAACGTTCAGTTGAAAAGCGGTATATAAATACTGTTAATTAATACAGAGGAAAAGTACATTACATATTATAAGCCGTGATGACTACAGTCAGCCCATCTTATCCATGGGTTTGGCATCTGTGAATTTTACTCAAGTGCCAAGCCCGCATTGGAAGGTTGTCATGGACCTCCTGAATTTGACTGGGATGTACTTTCTGGACATGTCTGGAAGGCTTTCTTAGGCCTGTCCTTCCCACATCTCAGAACACCTCCTGGACAAGATCAGAAGGTGCTTCTTAGTCACATCCAGGAGGTCCTGTGAGACCCTTCCACGGATTTTATTTTCAATGGAAATTGGTATCTGTGGGGGGTCCTGGAATGGATCCCATGTGGATGCTGAGGGCTAGCCTGTCTCTGAATGCCAGATGCAAGGAAGTGGCAACATGAAATAGATATCTTGTTGTCTTGAGTGCTTCTTGAGGCATTTGGTGGGCCACCGTGAGATACTAGAAGCTGGACTAGATTGACTCTTGATCTGATCCAGCAGGGCTCATCTTATGTTCTCATGTTGGAGGGGAAATGTTACATTATTTCCACAGTACCTTCATTATGTCAATTTTCTTCTATTACCACTTCTTAAAAAGCCATTTTGGAGCCAGAAGGGCAGGATATACGAGTATTTTAAGTATGTGACTGTATCTGTCTGCATATTGTCTTTTCCAACTTGAGGGGCATACTTTTCTGGCCTTGATCCTGGGAATGTAAAGGCATTTCTGTGTAGTTCTTTGAGATCCTTTGAAAAGCAAAGTAAGGAAAGCAAAAACTGGTGGACTGCTTAATTTAGAAACTCATTTACTGTACAGTCAATGTGTTGAACACTGAGGCATCTGGGAAGAAGTCTATGTTTTGTCTCACTGTTAGCGGAAGAGGTGATGAAAATACAGGCCAAACAGATAATTAGCCAAGCCTGTAATAAAAGACTTGGCTGCTTGATTTGGAAGCTTACCCAAGCTTGGTCAGATGAATACCAAAGCTACACAACTTTTTCAGTCAAAGACTTTGGGAGCACCATTGGGATGGCCCACCATGAAATGTTAAAAATTCCCGTGAGGGCATTTAGCTCTTAGACTACATTGATCTCATGCAATGAATCTGGGATTGCGAGTTGCCTGGCCCATGCATGCAGGCAAAACCCCTCTCTTTGGGAGGGGTTAATTAATTAATTAATTAACAGTATTTATATACCGCTTTTCAACTGAACATTCACAAAGCGGTTTACAGAGAAAAATCAAATAACTAAATGGCTCCCTGTCCCAAAAGGGCTCACAATCTAAAAAGATGCCAAGGAATACCAGCAGACAGCCACTAGAACAGACAGTGCTGGGGTGAGGTGGGCCAGTTACTCTCCCCCTGCTAAAAAAAAGGAGCACCCACTTGAAAAGTGCCTCTTACCCAATTAGCAGGGGTTAGATGCTACCCGGAGCATGGATGGGGCATAGGTGCATTTAAGAAGACCCTGCGCACCATAGCATCCTTGCATGCTTGCCCTGTATGCTGCTTTGACACCTGAGCCTTGAAACAGTCTGGGTTTAGCTGTTCGACATGTGGGGCTGGGTAGGAATTTTTCTGCTTACCTGATTGGCTTTTGGTGTGTAGTTTTTTCACCCACCTCAGACTGTGGGTAAGGCTGGATCATTTTTTTCTTCATTTCTGACTAGCCTTTTTGGTCACTTTAACTGGTGTGCTCCCTGAAGTCAGCAAAGACGGCAGGACCTACTCTTCACTCTTCTGTGGCTCGAGGGGCTGGATGGGTTGTCCTTGGCCTGGATTGCAGGGGCTGCCTCAAATGCTCAGAGGCTTGGGGTGGCCCTGTGTGGTCTGGGTGCCTCTGCCCCATGGAGCTGACAGGGATAAGCTTGCATGGCCTGATAGAGGGCCAGCTTTGAGTCTAGGAGGTAAGCCCAGGAAATGTTAAAAATTCCCTTGGGGTTTTTTGCTTAGGTCTGTTGAAGCATTTGGCTCTTAGACTAACTGTAGAATTGCCATAGAAAGAACTCTATGTGCACATGGAGAGCTGAGTTCTGATAGGTCTGTTAGGTCTGATAGGTCTGTTAGGTCTGTTGAAGCATTTGGCTCTTAGACTAACTATAGAATTGCCATAGAAAGAACTCTATGTGCACATGGAGAGCTGAGTTCTGATCTATAATAGCTGTGGTTCATGTGAGCATTATCAGATAAACATCTTCATATTTTGTACCAGGGCTTTTGGCAAACTTGTTCTTTTGCCCTGCAAGCTGTCAGTGCTCAATATGAATACTGTAGATCAGGGGTGTCCAAACTTTTTGGCAGGAGGGCCACATCATCTCTCTGACACTGTGTTGGGGGGCTGGGAAAAAAAGAGTTAATTTACATTTCAAATTTGAATAAATTTCCATAAATGAATACATTAGAGATGGAACTTATATGAATGAATGAAGGTCTTGCCTTCATTGCCTATCATGGCCTATAAAAGGCCAAGTTGACTATCTTGCAACTCATGGCCTATAAAAGGCCTTACACAAAGCAAGGCCGGCCTTTCCTTTGAAGCCACTGCTGCATCACAGATGTGAAACAGCAAGCAGTGGAGGTAGCCTTTGTCCCACAGCTCACACAAGAGGTTGAACAGTTGGTCATCACGCTGAGAGCAGCTGTGTTGGGCCAGCACAGGCTCCAGCAAGTCTCCAGAGGGCCAGAGCTCATTGAAAACTGGGGGCTCTCAGCGGGCCGGATTGGGAATCCTCAAGGGCCACAAGTGGCTCCAGGGCCAGGGTTTGGCCACCCCTGCTGTAGATGCTCGCCTATAGGGCGAGAAATTTCTGCCAATAAATCAAGCTTAGATAATCTCCTTGCCTTATCTTTGAAGTCACTCAGGGGTCAGGCAAGTTGCAGCACAGGGAGAAGCAACAGGACAATGCAGAGATAATTAGAGGGCTGTTTGTCTCCAAGGCAATAAGGCTAGAAGCTGCAGCTAAAGTTAACCTTTTTTTCACCTCCAGAGAAAAAATGTAAGCCAGAGCTGAAGGCTTCCATTGAAATCAAGCAAACCTCCTTCTCTTTAGTAGACCCTTCTGCAGCTTTGTTCCATTTTGCAAAGGTTTGGCAGATGTCTGGTTTTTTAAACACCAGGATGTCATCCGCATTTCCATCTGAAACAAAGTCCCAGGCTACAATTCAGTGCACCATTACTTAAGAATAACACCCATGGAAAGCGTTACTTATGGGTAAATAGGGTTGCAAGTATGTGTAGCTGCACTTGTTCACAGTCATTTTTCCCCCAATGTTTATTTATTGCAGATACAGGACAGGGAAATGGGATGGACTTAGGGATAGGACTACACAGGTTACACATCAGGGTAATGGCCTTTGGTTACAACATGCATTCTTAAAAAAAAAATTTAAAACAACGGCTAGAGAAAGAAAAAAGAAATTATCCATGCAGATGTTACTTCATTTGTCATTATAATATTTACTGATCAATCTAAACAATCAATATTGTTTATCTAAAATTGTCTATCCAGTCATAAAAAGGCTTCCAATATCTTCTTATTTTACCCAAATCTCTCTTTCATTCTTTCTGTTAAGACATCCATTTCTGTGATTTCATAAATCTTATCTATTAATTTTTCTCTGTTTGGAATGTCTATAGATTTCCACATTTGCGCATATAATATTCTTCCCGCTGTACTAATATGTGCAATAAGGTGTTTCTTGTGTTGGTCTTTAATTTCTGATATCACATTTAGGAGGAATATTTCTGGTTTGAATGGTATTACACAATTTAATATCTCTTGTAACATTTTGTGTATCATTTTCCAGTATTTCTTTGCTTTTTCACATGTCCACCACATATGGTAAAAAGTCCCTTCAAATTCTTTACACTTTCAACACTTATTTGATGAACCTGAATACATTTTTGCTATTTTCTCTGGAGTCAAATGCCATCTATAAAACATTTTATATAAATTCTCTTTTAAAGACACTGCTTTAGTTATCTTAATATTTATATTCCAAATTTGTTTCCAGTCATCCATCGATATATCCAATTTTTTGCCCAGCACACCATTGCATCTTTAACTATTTTGTCCTCCATTCTCCTCTCAAGGAGAAAGTTGTACATTTTCTTAATATATTTTACGTCATCAGTCAAAAATACTTTATCAAAACTTATATCTTTTTCAAAGAGACCTATTTTGTGGTCTTCTCATATTCTTGATCTTATTTGCAATTCATTCTACCAGTCCAGATTTATTCCTTTCTTTTCCAGCTGATTTTTACTTAAGAGCTCTCTTTAAGTATTTAGTAACTCGCTGTATGTTCTATTTTGATCTTTTTGGATCCAATTTGGATTTGTTGCAATTTTGAGTGGTTTTATCCATCTGGGTAGTTTAGAATATATTTTGTATTTTATCTCTTCCCATATCCAAATTAATGATCTTCGTAAAATATGTTGTCTAAAATATCCATGCTTTTTGACTTTATCATAAAACAGGAACGCATGCCAGCCTATTTGTAAGTCATGTGCTTCTAATATTAATATTTTTTAGTTCAGCATGGTTCCCCAGTCTTTTATTCTGTTTAGGGCTGCTGCTTGATAATATAGCTCCCAGTCTGGTAATCCAAATCCTGCTCTTTTTTTATCGTCTTGAAGTAGTTTCAGTCTTATTCTTGGTTTTTTGCCTTGCCAAATGAATTTTGTGGTAATTTTATTCAGTTCATCGAAAAAAGCTCTTTTAAAAATAATCAGAATAGTCTGGAATAGAAACATTAATTTTGGTAGTATTTGCATCTTTAAGTTCACAGTCATTCTATGTTGCTTGTCTTTCCACTGTGAATTGAATTGCACACTCCCAGTTATGTGTTATATGTTGTATATAGAGCCTCTGGTTTAGCATACCAGGCACCTTAAAGAAGGATTTGATTAATGGTTCTACTGGTATGTTGTTTACAGTGTAGTTACTCTGATAGTGTTTACAAAAAGCTTGTAAAGACCAGAATTAAAAAAGTTAATGAATAAAAATGTATCTTAGGATATTTTACTATATTTTTAATTAATTATCTGTGAGATTGGCTTATACTCCAGTACCTACGGTAATTCTGCTCACCTTTGTATAGCTGTGAGGTTTCTTCATCTTTCTCTTCTGCAATCTTCATCTTAACCTAACTATGAGCCTCCTCTTTGTTGCAAAGACCTGTTAGGACAGGTCTGATTTATTTCTGCTTGTTATGCACACACAAATGAATTATCCTATGGGATCTGTTATATAGTGGGTCCATGCGAATAAAGGGAGGCATAGAGATAACAGCTCAATATGTTTATTCCATCTTCAGAACAGGACCTGGCAATGAATCTGACACAAGGCAAATACCTCTGGCTTTTATACCCTTTAGATCTGCCCAGACTCCCCATGATTGGTGCAATTGAAACATTAACTAGAGGGCCAATCGGATGGTAGGATTTTGATCCTTCACCCGATTGGCCAGCCATAAGTCTGGGCCAATCAGTTATGCAGGATTTCGATAACATAACACCCCTCCCCACCAAAGTACAGTTCAAGGTTAACAAACATAGTCCTCAGAATGGCGGGGCTGTACGCGCATTCGCAAGGTGCGACGAGGCTTTGGTATCGGGACCTCTGGTTCCTTAGTCCGCTCTGGGGTTGGCACAGCTATGGCAGAGGGATTCCCCATAGGTGCACTGACATCAGGTGTCTCAGATAAGTTCAGGGAGGTCTCTGGTTCCTGTGGTAACACATTAGGAGTGATGGCCTCTCCAGACTGTGGAAAGACCTGATGCTGGTTACCAGGGACAGGAATCGGTGTGGTGGGTGCTGAGTCAGCTAGGCGGTGGTGCATCTGGTCCACATGATGGCAGAGAGTCCGGCTGTCCTGGATGGCAACCTTGTATGAGACAGGACTGGTGACTCTAATGACGGTTGCTGGAATCCATGCTGGGCCATTTGCATAGTTCCAGACAGACTGGGTGACTCAGGCTGAACCCACCAGTGGCCTCTTGTATCTTGGAAGTCAGTGGTCTTTCCGAAGTTCTGTCTGATGCAGGATGAATGCCATCAGCATCAAAGTCTAATTTGCTCCTACTCTGGACCCCAGTTACCTGGATGCCGAGAGGATCAAACCACGCAAGGCCGAGGAGACTGCTGCGATGTCCCTCGATGACCACCACATCCAGGAGCCCCTCAAAGTGTTTATAATAAACCTGAAACTTACCCGCGCCCTGAACAGGGATGTGGTTGCCCTGAAAATCTGTAAGCAAAAGTCTAATCAGGGACTTTTCCCTGGTCCCTGAGGCTGGGGCCTTTTCTAGGGCAAAGGTGCTGAAAGTCTCTGTAGAAATAATAGAGAACACTGATCCGGAGTCCACTTCCATTATGCAGGGAGACCCTTGAATTTCTACCGTCACATGTACCTTTTCCTTGGTTGGCAAACAGATGCTCTGGATGGGGTGTACTGAAGTAGTGTAGAGCTCTTCCTGGCTGACAGACCCCTGAAGAACTTTCTGGCTCTGAGCCCGAGAAGGCTTACTGCAACAAACGTGGGCAATATGGCCACTCTTTCCACAGGCCCGACAAGTCACATTGCAGAACTAGCAACTCTGACGTTCATGCGGTTCCCCACAGCTGGCACAAGGGCTCAGGCTGGAGACCTTGGAGGCTTGCCGGGCCCCGGGTCTAGGTGCTTGTGGTTCCTGGCGATCATTGCGTCTCGACATACCTCCAGTAATTTGTAGCACCTCCCCTTCTTCCAAATGGTCTGAGGCCATGCCCTCATGGTGGACTGCCTCGGCTTTTCGAGTTGTGGCTGGGCTGCGAGAGGCACGAATCTCCCTTGCTGCTGCTTCTACTTTTTCAAACGCCAGTGCCTCCTTGACAGCCACTTGAAAGGTCAGCTCTTCCTTCGCGAAGAGCTTCCTCTGAATCCTTTCATCCCGGAGGCCGCATACAAACTGGTCAAGAAGCATTTCTTCCAGGTCTTGGAATTCACATCTTCATGCAAGATGATGAAGCATGGGCACCTAAGCTGGAACAGACTTACTGGCAGCCTGATCTTGCTTGTAGAAGGTATGGCGGTGTGCAATACTGGACAGCTGGGGCAAGAAGTGATTCTTCAGGAGGGCCACGATGTTCTTGTAACTGGTAGCCCTTAATTCTGCTGGTGCCATGAGATTCTGGGTGATTTCAAAAGTGGCAGCGTCACAGACGCTGAGCAAGGTGGCCCGCTTTAGGGTGGCATCTTTGACTGCATTAGCTTCAAGGAAGAACTCAAGACGTTCTGCATAATTGCCCATAGCTCTGGGGACACTGGATCGAATTCCTCAATGTGACCTCGGGTGGTCATCGTGGCAGCTCACAGGCTTATGGAAGCGGGTCCTTCTTTCTTCATCTGGGGCGACAATTCCCCGGTGATGAATCAGCTCTAAGCAAATCAACTCTTGGTTCTAGCGTTGTTAAGCATGGAGGAATCAAATCCCACCTTCCTCGCCAGTGTTATATAGTGGGTCCATGCGAATAAAGGAAGGCATAGAGATAACAGCTCAATACGTTTATTCCATCTTCAGAACAGGACCTGGCAATCAATCTGAATGAATCTGACACAAGGCGAACACCTCTGGCTTTTATACCCTTTAGCTCCGCCCAGGCCCCCCATGATTGGTGCAATTGAAACATTAACTAGAGGGCCAATCGGATGGTAGGATTTTGATCCTTCACCCGATTGGCCAGCCATAAGTCTGGGCCAATCAGTTATGCAGGATTTTGATCCTGCATAACTTGCATACATAACAGGATCCTTGTAATGGGGACCCCATCCCCCAGTGTCAAGGTGGAGCCCAAATGAATTGATTTTGTGTAATGACTGCTGTTTAGAGGTACATGTGGAAGAAAGGAGGCAAAACAAGACCGATATGCTGTCGTTTTAAAAAAAGCACTGAAGAAAGTTTTTAAAGATTTTTAATGGCCATCCTTGATTCCAGGAGGTGTCAGCAGAGCATTAGAAAAATGGAATGTGCAACTCCTGCCAGTTCTATAGTATTTAATGCCTCAGAGGTGGAAATGGCTATATTAAACACTGAAGTTCATGAAGAAAGACAGTGTCTAAAAGTATTACGTGGCCCTCTGATCTCATCTCTGACATCTGTAATGAAGGGCCGGGGTTTTTCAGTTGCACTTTGATCTAATGAATTAGTTGGAGGATATTGAAACATAACTTGTGGAGAAAAAGGCCTCAGATCTTACTGCCAGCAGGAAGAGAATAAGCTAAATAAGTTCACTTTGAAGATCACAGTGGTATTAAGGACAAGCTGGGTAAAGACTAGGGCAGACAATATTTGCCTATTTGGGTTTTGACAAACGGGCCTAATAAATTGCACCCCCATGGTTCTGAAAGAATAAGCTGGGGAAAAAATAGTAGCAATCATTTTCCAAGCAGTCATGAAAAAGAGATTAGAATTCTATGAAGATATTCACATGATAGCCTTATAAAGATGGTCATTGTGGGCTCACTAAATGGATAAGAGGAAGAATAGGAGTCAGCAGTAATAGGCCCTAGCCCAATTCAGGCAAGTTACTGCACAGGCCATCAATGTGTAGGCTCATACATGTTACTGGGAACCTTTTGCTTTATAGGAGTCCCATTCAGGAGTAGTTCCAGGATTGATGGAGCTCAATGGACCCCCTCTGGACCCCTCTGGACCCAGCTCTGTGGACCCCCTCCTATCTGGGTGGGCAGTAGGCAAAGGCAAGAACACTGCTGAACCTAACCATGGTGACATGAAGTGTGCGTTGCTGATGCAGGCTGTTGCAAACATGCAAGAGAGCACTTTGTGACAGCACAGGAGTTAGTAGACTCTGCCCATCCCACTGGTACCAGTGTAGATTTTAACTTGCACCAGAGCAGGTAAGCTTTTTGCTGGGTGGGGGAAGGTGGGAAGGGGTTGTAAAGGGGCAGGAGTGCGCAGATTGAACCTGGGAATCGGGCAAGATTTGCAGCAGTGGTGCACGCCATATCATATACTCCTTCCTGGGCCGATCCACTTGGACATGCTTCAGCAATTTAGCAGGTGCAGATCCAAGTAAATCCATTGTATGGCTGGGGCTTTCCCCAGGAAAGGGGACTTCCAGACTGCAAAATTCCCCTGGGGAATTCAGAGCAAGCCACTCTGGCCCTGTTGTATCTGCGCAAGGGAATTTCAATAGGCTTGGGCTGTCCATGCAACTGCAGGACCAGGAGTGGTTGGGAGCCATTCTGCACCTGGCCAGTGGGGATACAAGTGGCTCTTCTGCTGTATTCTGTTCCCACTCAATTTTGAGAAGAGGGGTAGATAAAATAAAAGAAGGTGGGGTGGAAGAGGAGGAGGAGGGGGGTATGCCATGAGCTGCTACATCCATAGCCTGGCAGTAATTGCAATGTCAAGCAAATCAGCTATTTGAATGGAGACCTCAATGGATCAAGAACTTCCTGCTCACTCATTCCTTTTCCTATGGAGACTAAACATGTGAGGGGAACAGTTGTGCTAGCCTTGCCCCCACTGTTATGGGAAAATCCCCCCATTTTATTGTATTTCTGGTTATGCTACTTTGATATCAAGAATAGACCTTCGTATATGAATGTCAGCAGGCAAAATGAACTATTGTCCCAGAAAACACTGGCCTACAGGCCTCATTCCCACTTTGGTCAAGCTCAGACTCTTGGTTGTGTATTCCCTCTTCTCCCCTCACAGTCACACATCCTGGAAGGAAATTGATAATCCTATGTTGTATATCTAGTTGAATGAAACTCAATAATCCTGTCAGACAGTTTTCCATTGTATCTACAGTTTTGCGTTTGCTTTCCTGAATGCAATTTCAGTAACTTCTGTATTTTGTACCATACCTGTATTTTGCATTAACTTAGGTAAACCTTACTTAAAGTTGCCAGACGTCCTCTGGCACCAAGGAGCGAATCTGCATTGTAGCTGACACTGCTAGCCCTGTTTAACCTGCATCTTGGTTGTTTAAGAGGAATTCTCTTCATTCATACCCTAATTACCTATTAATACTGTACATTAAAAGCAAACACCCTAAGTCACACATTTATCCCCCCAACATTCTGCTTACACGTAAGCAACTTTTCAGTATCCTTAAATACTAATAGGGTTTGACCAGCAAATGGTCACTCTCCCGAGTGTCCAAATATGGGGTCACTCTCCCAAGTGCCCTAACTCTCTGGGATGTCCACACACGCTGCTCACGGAAACTGTTGCTCACAGACTAGACGTCTAGACAGCTATGCCTTACACTTTGAACTCTTTCTCTTCCCTCACTCCCCTTGTTCCCTTCTCTCCCCATCTTTAGCTAGCAGCTGGGGTTGACAGAGCAGGGATCCCTGACATCCTTCCCTACCATTCTCTTTCTGATTTCTTCGGATGTACCAAATACACTCTCACAACACTGCACTCACCACTACAGGACACTCTGGTTAGGGCACTACAATAGTCCTGTACTGATCCTTTTGGATATCTATTTTGTGTCCCTTTTAATAAAGCTGTAATCATTCATTGGAATATTTCTCTCAGTCTCTTCTTTAAAAGGAATTTCTACAGAACGCTGGTTCGCATCCAGCCTAAGGTCCCAGTGTTCCAATAGAGCAGGTATACTAATTCCCCTAAAGAACTAAACCTTGCTCATTTGGTAACACCACTTTTCCCACATACAGTATTTGTCTGCAAAACAAATGTGGAACACAGGGAGACTTCCAGGATTTAAGTCAGGGGACAAAACTCTCCCTGCAGTTGGTGTTTGTTTCCTCAGACAGATGTCAAAGATGGTGAAAGCTTGCAAGAGGCTAACTAGTGCATCATCGCAGGTGGTCAGGCCAGGTCACACATTTTGAAGAAGGCTCTTGCATGACTGGAGAGTGAATGAGGGAACAGGTTGTATATGGAATAGCAAAGCAGCCTATTGTTTGTTTGCTAGAACTGAAAATTCAGAAAATATTGCCATTCCCCTGGCAACATGATGCAATATAACCTTCCAGTGAGGTCACAGGAATAATTAGGGAGGCTAACACATTATCCCTACAGACAAAGAACCGTGCAGTCTGTATTGAATTTGGCCTCAGAACCAACCTGCAGGGGAGTCTGCTCTTACTGGAATGATGAAAAATGTTGGGGTGGGAATAAGAAACTAATGTCTTTCCACTTTTTGAAACACAAAGTTCAGTCAAATTCCATCTGTTCTGCAATGATGAACCATGTCACCATTTTCCTGCTCAGTGGGTTTGTGCAGAGTTGGCTGTTGGAGCCCAAGCTTCCCGTTTTATAATTATATGGATCAAATCCAGTGCATGGTGAACATGCACTAAGTAGCTGCCTGTTGGACTGGAATGAAGATGCCTGGAGAGTATTCATGTTTAACATCTATTCCTTTATATAATGATTCCTATGATTTTCTTCTGCCTCCCAGATGTTTTCAGTTTTTGTTGTTGCCACTCAAAACACATCATGGCAAAGAAAGCTCATATTTTGATTGGTTGACATGTATCATACTCAAGTTCAGGGCACTTGGTTCAATTATGTCAATTGGTCAGGACTTTGTCATTTCAAGAAGAGAGTAAAGTAACTGGGCTGAGTTCTGCATCATGACATTTTCAAGGTCTCTTTTTTCAAGCATCTCTCCTGAACTGAACAGCTTGCAAAGATTTAGCTGTAGAAACAGATGATACATTACAGAGATCAACATGGCCTTTCACAAAATGAGACAAGATGCTCCAGAAGCAGTTCTTCTAACTAATTAGAAGGGAAATGCTTGTTCCATTAAAACCTAGTCATGTCACAGAGTACTTACATTGAAATACATCCAAATGATGCATAGGACTGTTGGAAGTAGCCTCACAGCTTCACAGAGAAACACGACAGGCAGATATTCCTGGCAGGCAGCATAAAACTTGATCTGCAAAATATAAAGAGACATTTTCAGTACCACACACACACACACACACACACACACACACACACACACACACACACACAAACAGAGAGAGAGAGAGAGAGAGAGAGAGAGATTTATATCCTGCTAATGGACTCAATTAGCTGGTCTAGATAAAAGGAACTTCTTTGTCCAGAGGTAGTGGACACCAGGGGAGGAGCCAGGTAATGGTGCTTCCTGGAAAGGCTGGGCTGGCCATGTGAATGCAGAAGAGAATGTAGGAAGCAGCCTCCTACTGAGGGCCCAATCCTATCCAACTTTTCAGTGATGATGCAGCCGTGCCAATGGGATGTGTGCTGCATCCTGCGGTGGGGGGGGGCAGTCATGGAGGCCTTCACAAGGTAAGGGAACATTTGTGCCTTTACCTCGGGGCTGCATTGCAGCTGAATCAGCACTGGAAAGTTAGTTAGAATTCAACCCTAAGTCAGACTATTTGTTATTATTAATTATTATTAACAGTATTTATATACCGCTTTTCAACTAAAAGTTCACAAAGCAGTTTACAGAGAAAAATCAAATAACTAAATGGCTCCCTGTCCCAAAAGGGCTCACAATCTAAAAAGATGCCAAGGAATACCAGCAGACAGCCACTAGAACAGACAGTGCTGGGGTGAGGTGGGCCAGTTACTCTCCCCCTGCTAAAAAAAGGAGCACCCACTTGAAAAAGTGCCTCTTACCCAATTAGCAGGTAATTTGTTCAACTAGTTCCATGTTGTCCAGGCTGATTGGCAGCAGCTCTCCAGAGATTCCTTTCTTTGCCCCACTTGAAAATGTAGCAGATTGAACCTGTGGCCTTTTTCATGCAAAATATGCACTCTACCACTGAGCTACCATCTTCCCAAGAGAAAACAGATTACTGGATTAAAAGAAAATAAGAAGCCCACATTAGTGTGTGAGAATCAACCGTTTTGTTTGTGGAGGGGCATGTGGGGCTAACTAAGATGGTTTGAGACCCAGGAAGAAACTGGCATGGAGAAGGGGTGAGCAAAGAGACTCACAACCAGGGAAACTAGAAGAAGGTGTTACCCATGGTCTCCAATGTCTATATACAAGTGAACGTCACTTAGTTCCAACCAATGGGCCCGCATATGTGACGGCTGCCACTGGTCCCTGTTCACCTTCCCCCCAGCTTTCAAAGCTGAGGGGAGCCATGCTTCTCTCACTTCTGGAGGCTTCTCTGAGCCTTGCAGAAGCAGTGCGCATTTCCGTGCTGCCACTACAAGGCCCAGACTGGCTGTTTCAGCCAAAAACACTTGACCTCAGGATTTCTCGGGAAACCAGAAGTTACACGTTTTTACCTGTAATGGGCATTCTGAGCCTCGTAGAGGCAGTGCACGGATGGATATGTGCTGCCTCTGCAAGGCTCAAAAAAGCCTCCAGGGGTGAGTGTGCCTTTCAGAGGCTTTACATAACATCAAGCCTCGCTTGGCGATGGGGTGCCGGTCTACATCCTTGTCACTAAGCCATGCACAATTATACTAGTACATAGATAGGAGTATATGACGGGATTTTTAGTTATGTCTAATAGAAGAGGACAGTCAAGGAAGTGGTAGGCCTGCTGCCTGGAGATGGGAAAAAGTGCTAACAGAAAACATAGAAGAGGCAGAGCGGCTTAGTTCTTTTTTTGCATCTGTTTTCTTCCACAAATGGAAGGTGGACAAACTGAACAGCTGACTACTGAAGGGCATCAGAAGTCGGAATAGGTAAAGAGATGGTAAGAGAACACCAAGCTATTTGAAATGAGTTTAAGTCCACAGGACCAGATGAACTACACTCGAAGAAAGTGAAGGAGTGGAGCTGCTGTCAGAGCTGCCGTCTATAACCTTTAAGAACTCATGGAGAATGGGTAAGGTGCCCAAGGACAAGAGGCAAGCAAATATTGTCATTAAAAAAGGGGAAAAGGAAGAGAAAAAACTATAGTCTGAAGTCAATACCCAGAAACATCCTAGGATGGATTGTTAATCAGAATGTTTGTGACCTCAGAGAAAATAACGGGGTGATTTCTAGGAGCCATTATGGTTTTGTTAAGAACAAACCAAACTAATCTCATCTCCTTCTTTGATAAAGTGACCAGGCTCATGGACTGTGGATGCCATGGACATAATGTACTTAGATTTCAGCAATGTCTCCCATGTTATCCTTGTGGAGGAAATAATAATGTGAGCTACTTTTAGGTGTATACAAAGCTATTTGAACAGCAGTTCCCAGAAAGTGCTATTAAATAGTTTCACATTCAGCCTGGAGAGAGGCACTGAGTAAAGTGCCACAGTGTTTTGTCTGGGGTTCTCTGCTGTTCAAAATTTTAATCAATAGCCTGGATAAAGGGGTAGAGGGAATGTTTAGTTATGCCCTCCTTGGCATTTGATAGAGGCAATGCTTATAGTTATGCCCTCCTCCATGACTAGTTAATCTTAGCCTATGTACCAAAAGCCTCAATGGGATGAGATATCTGTGTAAATTCATTTTTGCCTGCACTTGGCATAGCTACACATAGATTACACCAAGATTACACAGGGCTACATGCTACAGCATGTAGCTGAGACAGAGGTTTTTGAGGACTCTCTCTCTCTCTCTCTCTCTCTCTCTCTCTCTCTCTCTCTCTCTGCCTTTTGTCATTGTGGTACAGCACAGTCTACCAGTTTTGTCTCTGGCATTCGGGAAGATCGGGACAAAGTGGTCTGGATACAGTAATACCAGGACTCTCCACCCCACCTTCACCACACTCCCCAATACCATTTGCCTGTAAATTAGCAAGCATGATTAAAAGTTATAGTTGGACTACAAGATTTTCATACAGCAGTAAATCTTTATAACAGGTTTCAGCCAGTTTAAAAGGTGCAAGGGCTCTTGGTTCTTGCTGTTGGAAGAGTGACAGCGTGTGAATTCAGCCACCCAGTGAATGGTCAGCACGTGTGTAAATGTTGGCCTCCATCAGTAGGGAAAATGAGTTACTAGTTTAAAAACTTGTTGCGTTTTTCCCTATATCTGATGGACCACTCGTTTGGCCTCTTTTTCTGCCTGTGTGCAACAATGGCTTCAGTTTTCTCTTTGTTCTGGTGAGGCTCTTAACAAAAGTCAGTTTTGCTGTGTGTGAGACTGCTTTAATTCTCTCCACTCTGCTAACACTTGCTGCTCTGCCTTTGCAAAGGGACTATTCGTGGAAGCATTTATTTTGATGTCTATGCTTCAAAAGGCAACAAGGTGGCATGGAAAAAGGAGAGAAACAGAATATCACTGTTACTGATGCAACTGTTGAAATGTTCCCAAAACGCTTATGAAAAGGCTTCTAAGAAAATAATGTTGTGCCTCCGTAGTTAGAAGAAGAAATGTACAGAAATTTTGGGAAGAATAAAGTAGGCCATATTCATGTGATTGGACCTAGGGCTATAGATGAAACATGATCTGCTAAGCAAATTCATTACCATGCATTCCCCAATAAATACAGCCGACAACAGGTATGGGATTAAATGGGCCACTTTATTAAATTACAACAAGCACATCAAGGCAAAATAGGTAAAAAATACCCATCCTAAGTGCGGGGTTCTAAGTGGGGGAAACGGCCCTAGCCGTCTACGTCCCCCAGTCTCATAGGGCCTCCACCCGACTCCAGGCGTAGCTCAATAGTTATTAAGCCCACCTTTCACCGTCGCCCGAAGAGGGTAAGCCAGCCAAACTACTATGCCTTCAGGTCACCCCTTCAAGGCCCCAAAGTTCAGACCAGGGGCTAGCCAGCCTGCCTCCCCGAGCTGGTCAAGCAAATTGAGAGCGGTTCTGGTTCACCCCTGCCCTTGCTGGCTTAGATTGGACACTGAGAAGGTCTTCTGCCTACCCACCCCGCACTTCTACCGCCAGTGACCAGGACAGTAAGTGATATCTTGCAGACCAAAACGTGCTCCATAGCCAGTCTGAGGTAGGCGAAAACAAACACCATCATGGTGCCAATCAGATGATGCTCAAAAAATTCCTACCCGGTCCTCCGGAGAGCGACCAGCTAATCCCAGACTAGCTACAGGGCAGGCGGGCAGGGGTCGCTTCCAGGAACGGAACTGAGCCGGGTCTAGCGCCTGCACGCTAGATGGGGCTCAGTCGTCCCGCCCCCTAATGCCAGCCAGCCAATCAGCTGGCAGCAAAGCCCTGCTGCCGGCTGATAGGGGGGTTAGCCTGGCAATCATTGCTAGCATGCCAATACAGGCACACTAGCTGCCTTTATCTAAAATATGTCATTGCAAATTTCCATGATATCATGAGGATTCTTTTTCATTCTAGTTTCCAGGTCTGAAGGCTTCCATTTTCCAGGTTTCCCCCTCTGAAATATGTGGAGTTCTGATCCTACAGACAGGCCTGATTCACACATGCTTGCTGCTCCTATGACATCTCTACACTTAATTACTATTCACTAGATGACTGATGGCCCAATCCTATCCAATTTTCCAGTGCTGGTGCTGCTGTGCCAATGGGGTATGCACTGCTTCCTGCATTGGGAAGGCAGTCACAGAGGCCTCCTCAAGATATGGGAACATTTGTTCCCTTACCTCGGCTGCATTGTGGCTGCACCAGTGCTGGGAAGTTGGATAGGACTGGGCCCTGAATGCTTAAACTTTCTTCACAGAAAAACATTGTATTGTATAACCCCAATAGAAAAGATTGACCTTTGATAGCCCATTTTCACATGCAAGTTATTGCATGGTGATCATGATCCAGCCAATAGTGTCATAGTGTTAGTATCACACTGTTGATCTTTAAAGCCCTGGGACCGGGATATCAAGAATACTTCCATATGAACCTGCTGATAACTGAGATCTTAATCAGAACACTTGCATCAGGTGCTCTTGCATGCTCTTGCAGGTGCTCTTACTGGCTAGATGAACTGCCAGGGACAAGGCCTTTTCTGTTCAAGTTCAGGTCACCTCTAATGCAACTTTCTCTGCAACTGCGACTACTGCAACCTTCTCACTAGTCTTCCATTGTCATGCTTTGGTCCCCTCATCTCCATCCAGCAGTCTGTAGCCAAAATCAGTTGCTTCTCAACTGACCTTATCACACCTCCTCCTTAAGTACATTCACAGGCTTCCCATCCACTCCAAGATTCAGCACATACTCCTGGTCTTTACCTTTAAAGTTGTCCATGGCCTTGCCTCTCATGTCCCACTACGTTCCTGCCTGCACTCCTCCAGGTCCCTCACCCTTCAGCCATAAAATAGTCTGCCACTCCCTCCAGTGACACTTCTTTTTCATGCTTGCTGATCCTTCTACTTGAAACTGCCTCCCAGAACACCTATGTGATGCCTCCTCTCTTCCTTACTTCCAATTCCTTCTTAAAACCTATGTTTTCTGTGAAACTTTTGGCATCTCCATAGTTCCCATTTCCTACTTCAACTAAGCTCAAGTAGAGGCTTCATTAGAGTTTGCGTCATCTGGTGCAAGAGCTCATTGTGTCACCCCTATGATGGACCTTCTTCTGTACCAGACCATACAGAATAAATTACAGTATCATACACACAACCTAAATGCAGTGGTATCACTAGGGTTGGTGTAACCCCTATTAACATTATTTATTTTTAGAATATATAACAGTTCACTCAACAAATCAGTGACAAACTTGATGACACTCATACAACTGAACAGAAGTTCTAGTATTGGCTCTGATACTTTGTTGGCAACCTTCAGTCTTGAGAGACTATGGTATCGCGCTCTGAAGGTGGCTCTGATACATGCTGCCTCATATCAACACCTTATTTGTTCCCTGCTGTGTCATAAAAACACCTCTTTGGCTCACAGAACAATCAGTCTCATTGGTCAGTTTTGACTTAAGAAAATCCATTTTTTGTTACATAAAAAGTCTGCCTGAACATCTTGCTGCAAAGCCTGCTGGGACACTGGGCCATAGATGTGACTGCCCAGAGCGAGTCCCTGTGCCCAGATTGAGTGAAGAACGACGTGGCAGCATGGTGCTGCCAATAAGCACTGGTCAGGAAGGAGAGAACTTTTTCGACCACAGCAGTCTCCAGTTTGGAGACTGCTAATATAGAGCATGATGGTATTTTTCATAAATAAAAATTTTCCAAAAGGTTTCTGCAATTTTGGCCACTAGTGGAGTCACTCCTGCGGGTGTCACCCAGTGCGGTCCACCCCCATGCCCCCTAGTGACGCCACTAAGCTCAAGTACCTTGAACTGCATATTCTTTTTCACCTCATCTCCCTTCCCCCCTTCTTCTGTTGTCTCTCTTGTGTTGATATCTAGAGTGTAGCTCCTCAGATCATGGACCTGTCCCCTCATCTTTTCATAAACCTTTCACCCCATGGTCTTAGCAACTCAGAAGGGAGTTGACTGCCACCCTCCTACTCCCCATCTGCACTCTCAACCTTCCACCATGCTTTCTTCTCCTCAGCACCCCCCATAACCCTGAAATGGAGCACAGCAAACTGTGCTGAGAAGTCTCACTCATTACTGTGGTACCTCACCCTTTTTGCCAGCATGGTTGGCACCAGGATGTGGTGCAGCAGCATCCCACCTCACTGGAAGAGCCTCCCTGGGATTGCTCAGCATCCCCATCCAGGAGACCACAATGTCTTTGCTGGAAGGGCTGTCACCTGTTACTGGTGACACCTGTTACTGGTGCTGTCCCCTGTTACTGGTAAGGGGACCCAGAGTCACAATACCAACAAATTGTAAATTCTGGTCTAGTACAATAATTTAACTATATTGAAAATGGACCAATGCAAGAGAGCACGGATCATGTTCCTTCTGCAACCTATTGAAATCAAAAAAATTGGTAGCTTTCACCAGTCCTCTCTGGTCTTACTGTGGACTTGTTTCAGCAATGCTTTTAAAACTATCACTATGTGCTCCCTAATCTTATCCAACCTCCCTGCACTAGTGCAGCCTCAATGCAGCTCCGAGGTAAGAAAAGAAATATTCCCATAACTTGAGGAGGCCTCTGTGACTGCCTCCCCAACCCAGGATGCAGCGCATGCCCCATTGGCACAGCTGCACTGGCACTGGAAAATTGGATAGGATTGGGCCCTATGTTCCCCCCAAAAACCATGGTTCTGGTGCAGCCTGAATTGTCCTCTGGCCTCATTAAGAATGTATCATGTGCACCAACACTGAGTTTCTGTTCTCATGCCTCTGTTGTATTGTTCCTCCCCCCTCCTCCCACTGAATCATGGTTTGAAGGTCTCTACCACATGTACCAGTAGTGGCCTGACTTCCCTAAAGAGGGTAATCTCATACTGAATGGAAATGAAGCAACTGTGTGGGCGGGACCAGCTGCATGGGGGTTTGCTAACCATTCATCACTCAGCTGGGAAGGATTCAGCATTGACCATATTGGGCTTACATAGGACTGTATAAAGCAACTTCTTTTATTGTAAGGAGGGGCAATGATCTGGAAGCTTCTGTTGAGCTCTCCTTTTGTGCCCTTGCAACATCCTTTTAACAAATTATGTGCTGGGTTGAAACTAGTTGATAAATACAAAGGCTTAAATACAAGCGTCCTGGCTGCTTTAGAAGTGAAAATACCCATTTATTTTTTAATCTTAGCCTGGGTATTCATAACAATTATTCGTTGGTTGCCTTTGTAACACAGAGAAAATCCTGCTATGTAATTGAATCATTAAAAATCCGAATTGGAGGATTCACCTTCAACCTCGTCTCCTCTAGGACAAGATAATAATGATGTATGAGGGGAAACTAAAGCTGAACGCATGAGGAAGTGATAATTATCGCCCAGATGTTGATTATTGCTTATTCATTCATGAACTGAATGTCAGCTGCTTGCATTCAGTGCAATTCAAGACATCCTGAATACTTTAATTTGCTTCCACTCTGTGGACAAGCTGCCTGAAGAAATACCATCAATTGTTATCTAATTCTTGTTCAACATGATCTTCAGATGCAAACAGAATTTCCTCAGTGGAATGTTAGGAGCAAATGATTTACCCACAATGCTTCTTGCCGTAAAAAGAAGACTAGCTATTTCCATGTCAATTTCATACAGCAAAGAGATTGCCGTGCCATATGGCTTATGGACCCATCTGTGTACCCCAAGGAGAGACTTGACTTTCACCACAAATGAAAACTTGTTTTGTGAAAGGTTAAAGTGGCAGGAATATACATTCCTTCAGAAGCTCTTGACTGATTCCCTAAAACTTCGTTTCCCAGCTGTTCATGTCAAACCATTGTTGCTATTATTGGACAATACTTTTAACATGAGGGGAAGTTATAAATTCCTAAATGCACCAAACATATTGCATCTGTGATAACAACGTACTATTGACACTGTTGGTAGAGTGCTAGGAAATACTGAGAGAGTAGCTGACTTTTGCAGGACTTCTACAAGGCTTTCCAAAATGCTTACTGGGAAATGTTGTGCTTTCTAGTGTTTTTGCTAGCACCAGGTTACTGGGGCCCTTTAGGCAAAGCCATGCCCTGAACGTTTCATGGCACCCTTGTCTAAACCCATGGAACATTTGACTGCTCCCAATATTAAGGGCTCAGATGTCAGTCTGGTCAGGTGGGCCCTCTGTGAAGTGAGCCCTTGGCCACTACCCAACCTGTGACATCCAATGTCTGCTCCCACCCTTGCCTATTTCCCATGCCATTTGCCTGGTATCCTCTGATCTATTTCCATATTTTACAGTGTCTTAGGCTACAGCTTAAGTGAGCATCCTGAGTGGCTGCCCTTGCTCCTCCCATCCCACCCTTTCCTGAAAGGGACTAGTTAGGAGTTTTCAGTCTCCCCAACTCATCCCTGGTCCATACGATCCCATGTACTGAGATACAGCACAATCCTATTGAGATTTCCGGGCTGCTATGCAGTAGCACCAAAATGACCTCTGCTGAATTCAGTGCAGGAATAGAGTGTACGGGAGGTCCCCCCGAGGGAAGGGGGCTTTTGTCCCCTTCCACCGGGGTAAACCCCAGCAGCCTCTGTGGAGTTACTGAGGCTTGCACCAGCAAAATGGGTTCAAGTCTGAGAAGCCCTGTGTTGGGAAATCAGACCTGGGTAGGGGGAAAGGATATAGTGGTAGTCACTGCTGCTATTTCTGCCCCCCTCCTGAGCCTGATCTGCCCCTCCCTGCCCTCCCTTCACTCGTTACACCACCTCCATTCTGTCCTCCTCCCACCCCTCTACTGGCCCACTACCTTTTCCAGCAGGTGCATGCCTTCAGCTGGTGCCAGCAGGCCGTGCTTGCCTTTCCACCACCACCACAAGCCACTGCGCTGCTGCAACATGCTCATTCCTGATTAGGATTGGACTGCCCAGATACATGGCGAGAAAGCATATGCCATAGCTATAGCTAATTGGCTAATTAACCATAATTCCACACTATGTGATTCTGTATTTTTTAGCATCAACAGTTTTGGATGCATGCTGAAAATGTAACATGGTTTTCAGCTATCCGGGGAGGGGAAATGTCATTTAATTATGGTACACCCATTGCAGCTCCCACATCACCCAGGTGCCTTGGATGCACCATACATACTTGCAAATGTCCAACGAAATGGTGCAGTCTGTACCTCTCCTGATGTGACCACTGAACCTTCATCACAACTACCCTTGCTTCCTGTATATCGTGGAGACTGATGAGTGGGACTGATGAGTGGGATGAGAGTATATTGTGGAGACTGTATATCGTGGGGGACTGATAAGTTTGCATACGCAATTGTTCAGGTGGGGCACTGGGAAGGGGTGTGAGGAGGATTCAGTCCAAGCTGGGAAGAGCACTAGATGCAGTGGTTTCTACAATGCCATTTCAGATGTTCAACCATTTAAGCCAACGGTTTGAATCGACCCAGTTTCCAAATTCTAGAAATGACCTGAATTCAGACAAACCACAACATGGTACCTGCTAGAAAGATGAACCTTTGTGATGTGATGAACTCAGCTGTGAGGCTCTTAGGATGGGTTTTGAGTATGTCACTGCTTCTTTGCCTACTGTATCTCAAACAATGATAAAATAGACTACTCCCTATGGGGGTTGCTCTTCATGCTGCTTGTACAAGTGTGGGATAGAAGCAGTAAAAGAGATCAAACTGTTTGAAACAAGGTGCAGGAAACAGAAACACACACACATCGCATCCCCATGTAGGAAAATGCTTATTCAGAGGCATTGTGAGATATATTCTTTTCCAAGTAATATGATGATCCTATTTCCTCTCAATAGTGGTGGTAAGAAAACTCCCTCCGTGGCTATGTTTAATTTATAGCAGTGGCTATGGCCCAAACCCATTTCAAAATGATGAGTGAAACAGGATGCAGGGATACACATTCAGTATGATAAATAATGAGTACATTATTTATTAGGTCGATCCAGACAATTATGAGAAGTTGGCATCCACAGCCAAATACAAGCTAATAGGAAGGGGGGAATGGGGAAAAATGGCTCCAAAAGAAAAGAGGGTGGGTGGGTCTGGGTCCAGTGTGGTTTCTGAGGCCAGTTATGGAGCTAGATTGCCTATGCCAACATTCCTTCCACAATCTCTTTCTTGGTTGCAGCTTCCTGAGCTCCTGTTCTCCCTCCTTGCGAATGCTAGCTGCTAGTCCAACCAAAAAGAGAAGGGACACATTTTATTTATTTACAAATCCTATTGAAATTTCCCCTGCACTGATGCAGTGGGGCCTGGGGCTTGTGCTGTATAACATGGAGAAATTTTGCAGTCCAGAGGGCTCTTCAACATAAGGGGACATTTTTCCCCTTGCCCCAGGGAAAGCCCTGGCAACAGGTCTACTCAGACATGCACCTGCTAAATCACTGGTGCAAGTCCAAGTGGATCCATGTTGGTAGATCTGGCTCAGGAAGGGAGATAGAATGTGGCATGTCCCTGTGTTGCTGATTTCACCCCCTTTCTAGGACCCAATCCACTCATCCCCTCCCCCTTCCCACCCTACCCCTTCCCCCTCCCTTCCACTGCTCAGGACAGAGCTTATCTGCTACGTGTTGGGTCCTACACTGGCACCAGCACTGATGGGACAGTGGAACTGTGGAGACCTTCCCACCAATGCTGCTAACTCCAATGCTGTCACAACATGCTTTATGACACATTTGTGACAGTCTGCTCTGCCAGCACAGAGGCACATTAGGATTGTGCCATTATTTTTTATATATACTGCCTCTTTCATTGACTCAAGGCAGTTTACATAGGCAGGCTGACCATATACCCCATTTTTTTTTTCCAAATGGGGTTTTTACAAAAGTTATTCCATGAGAGAACATCATAGAACCAGATGTTTCCCTTTGTAGTGCGGTCATCATCCTCACTGCCATCTCTTGTGCGTTGGACATTAACAGGGGAACCTTGCCTTTCATTCCTCTGAGGCCTGCTCCCTACAGCTTTGAGGCCTCTTTCACTGGCTCCACCATTGTTGTTCCATACATTCTCAGGCCCCCCATGGATACCAAAACCACAGATAAAAGGCAACCCTATACTAACTGTGGCACCAAAAACTCATCTCTTGTCCAATACAGCCTAATATAGTATGCTAGAGAGAAACATAAAAAGCAGCCATGTGAAATGCTGGAGGAGGGAGACTAACATGAAACAGGAAGAGTGATGAGTACTTGGCATTACAGTAAAGGAAAACAGTTCTTTACTTAAATGGGCACATGGAGGCAGAGCACAGCTGATAAGTGAATCTGTGCCTACAGGATCTGCAATAATAACAATAACAATAACAATAACAATAACAATAACAATAACAATAACAATAATAATAATAATAATAATAATAATAATAATAATAATAATAATAATAATAATAATAATAATAATAATAATACAGGTATTTATATACCGCCTTTCTTGGTCATCAGATTTCTCCTCAGACTTTAATTTAAAGCAGTTTACATAGGCAGGCTATACTAAATTCCAATAGGGATTTTTACAATTGAAGAAGATTCTGTCTTTCAAGAACCACAACATTACAGATGGATCTTTTATGATCTGGTATCACATTCTGGCATCCATTTTCCTCCCACAAAGGCTGACAGCAGCCAAAGAGCAGGTGGAATAACTCGGCAGAACCTCGGCTAGGGCAGGAGGTCTGATCCAGAGGGTAGAGCCTCCGTCTGCCTGAAGATAACATCCACAAGGTCGCCAGTTCGAGGCCACCGGCACCGTGCGACCTTGGAGCAGCTGACAAGCTGAAGCCGAGCAATTCTATCTGTTCTGAGCGTGGGAGGATGGAGGCCAGAATGTGAAGCCAGATCGGAATGAAACACCTTGAATGTAGTCATTCTTGAAAGAAAGAACCTTCTTTGAAATTGTAAAAATCCCTATTTAATAAGGGATTTAATAAAGCCTGCCTATGTAAATCGCCTTGAATAAAGTCTTGAATAAAGACCAAAAAAGGCGGTATATAAATACCTGTTATTATTATTATTATTATTATTATTATTATTATTATTATTGTCAGCTGCTTCAAGGTCTTGCCGTTCACGGTGCCGGTGGCCTTGAACTGGCGACCTTCGGATGTTACCTTCAGGCAAATGGAGGCTCTACCCTCTAGACCAGACCTCCTGCTATATCTGCAGGTATGGGGATACCTTATTTTTATTTATTTCATTTGCATACATTCTAGGTCACCTTTGATCCTACATAGGTGCCTTACAAATATTCCAAAGACACTACTGAAAGCAATTTAAAGCAATAATCAAAACTGACAAGATAATAATAACAGAGGAAAGCACACAAACCAAAAGGCAAGAGCGCCAGAAGAATTCAAGAGAAGGCTTACTGAAACAGAAAGGTCTTAACAGGCAGCATAGACACCAGTCAGTAGTCCATGACAGAGAATTCCAGTCATGGAGTTGCCACTGAGAAGGCCCTGACCCACGTTGCTACTAATCATATTTTGGTTTGCAGTGATATGTGGAGCAGCTCCTCAATTATTAGCACAGAGCATGGACAGGTTAATGTGGCAGAAAAAAGTACTCCAGGTCCTAAGCCATATAGGGCTTCATAGGTGATAACTTGACTTGTACCTGGGAACACACTGGAAAAGCAATGCAATTCATGGAGCATAGCTATATACTGAACCATCAGTGACAGTGGTAGCACCCAATGTTGGGGTTGCCATGGGGGACCATGCAGGGCTTTGCCTCAAGACTCATAGTAATTGAGTAATTGAGGTTGACACGACTGCTTTATTTAGCAAAGGCTGTAGCTGGTACACCAGATGAAGCTGGGTAGAACTACTTCTGGCCACAGCCATCACGTGCATAACCAGCATAAAAAGGCTGGCTGAGTCTAGAAGCAGTCCTTGACTACAAACCTAATATTTCAAGAGGAATGTAACCTCTTAGCTCTACAGAACAGATTGTAAACCCATGCCAGATTCAGCTTTCCCTGATAAAAAAAGAGGTATTATGTCTTTCCCAGGTTAGATTCCAGTCAGCATATCTTAGGAAAAGTAGACTCTCTTATTGAGATCTTGGAGACTCATTGTCAGATGAAGTAGAGCAGTGTTTCTCAAACTGTGGTTCAAGATCTACTCGGTGGGTCGTGAGTGAATTTCAGGTGGGTCCCCATTTCATTTCAATATTTTATTTTTAATATAGTAGACTTGTTGCCTCCTTGGTATGTGACTGCGGGCACAATCCTAACCAGGTCTTCTCAGAAGTAAGTCCTATTTTGTTCAATAGGGCTTACTCTCAGGAAAGTGTGGTTAGGATTGCAGCCTGCATTTGGGGAAATATTACAGATCTGTACTTTTAACAGGCTGCTATGTATATGCTTTTAACAATGATAGTAAATAGGATTTACTCCTGGGTAAGTGGGGGTAGGATTGCAGCCTAGGATTATTAAAAAATTTCCTGCTTGGTAATGAAACTCCCAGTCATGATATCACTTCTGGTGGATCCTGACAGATTCTGATTCTAAAAAGTGGGTCATTCTAAAACGTTTGAGAACCACTGAAGAAGATAGTGCAGGGCTTCATGGAAATGGTCTGATTGAATATAAAAAAGCTTCTCATGTTCACCTGGTTCAGTTTGGAAGTGCACCAATGTATTATGTAGACACAAGAGCCATCAGGACTACAGCACAACATAAAAAGGACTTACGTTCCACCTGAAACACAATACTTGCCATTGGATTCAATTGCACATTTAGCTGTATTCTATTGACAAGAAGAAATTATGTGATGATGAGTTCTATCAAGTGACAGGCATCATTTGAATTAAGCCAATTAACATCTCATTGAAATTCCTGCTTTAAAATGTTTAAACAGGTGTTTCAAGTATTATCAAGGAAACAAAGCAATGTGTGACTTTTAAAACTGAATAGAATATGATTGGCAAAAATTTCAGAGATGTGTATGTGAGATTTCAGGAATGGTTCTGTGGGTTGTTTTCTCAGCAAATTACTTGGGATGATGTACCTTGCAGCTCTGATGCAATGTCAGGATTCGAGACATTGTGCAAGCAGTATTGGGGTCTGCAAAAGAAGAAACAGAAGAATAAAATAACATTTTAAAAAATTTTTGTAACCACTTGAGGGTGCTATTGGATAGAGAAACACAACCACACTAAAAAACAGAAGAAGAAAAAATTAAAGGTGCGTTAGCATTAGGGACAGTCTTATGACTCCAGTTACCTGACTATTCAGGCAGGATCATTTTTATTCTATACCAATAATAGCTAATCCCAGAGTAAACTCACCCTGTACAATATATTATATTTTGTGCCATTTCATAGTATTGAAAAACTTTCTTTCATTGCATAAATAAATAAAAAGCAAGTACAATAATTTTGCTAGTTGTGAGATATCAATAATGCATTAGTTATGTGCAAATATTCTTTTAGGGCTTTGCTGGAACCATAGGTGACTATAGAAAGTAGAATACTTGCATTGGAAGGGACCTTGCTTGTAATCTAATCTAAACTCTTTCTCAGTCAGACCACTGTGGCATCCCCGATAGATGGCCATTCAGCCTCTGCTTGAAAACCTCCAATAAGGGAGAGCTGATCTCAATGTTCCCACTAATTTCTCCCTAGAGTGTGCACAGCCCTATGATGACTGTGTGGGGGTAGCTGTGGAAGCCTCAGCCATCACACCACAACCAGTGCCAAGCCCCAGAACTTAGAGTTGTGCAATGGCATGGCAGTGCAGCTTACAGGGAAGGTTGTCCACAACTATATGAGGCAAACTGTTCCAGTGTGGGACACTTTTTTAGTTTCTTCCTCATGCCTAGCCTAATCATACTTCTCTGTAGTTTCAACCCATTAGTTCTAGTCCTGCCCTCAAACAAGTCTTCCCTTTCTTTTGCATGATAGCACTGGTATCGCTAGGAGGGTGCGGGGGGTGCTGGTTGCACCAGGTGACATGCCGGGGGGGTGACACGCTAACTTTGCGGCTTTAGGAGCTACCATGTCATGGCATGCACCATTGGATGTGGGATGGCCAGCGGAGTGCAGTGAAAAAACCAGAATTGAAATCGCTCCTCTCGTTCAAAAGTTATGGCCAAAAAACCAGAAGGAAAAAATGCATGGAGCCTTATGGAAAGTGAAAGTGAGCTGTAGTGCGTGTTTACTCACAAGTAGGTGTACTTGCCATAGTCCATCAGAAAGGGTAGGCTGAGAGGACTCCAAGGATGTCAGAATGGTCCTGATCCAATGAATGCAGCCCCCAAAAACACAAAAGGGAGAAGGCAGTCCCTCCCAGCTGCAATCTATTGAGCCCTATGGAAAGCAAGCAGCCTCACGTTGTGTTTACTTGTGAGTAGGCAGACGTGCCTTGGCTGCTGGTCAGGCCAGGCAAAGGGGAATGTGAAGACACCAGAATGGTTCCGATCCGATGGAGCTGCTCCAGAAGGCACCCCCCCCTCCCACTAAAAAGGACAAAAAAGAGGCTTCAGCTGGTAAGGGGAAAGTTTTCCATTTTGCACTTGTGAAGCCAGGAGGGTCTTTATCTTGATATGCCTGAAATAGAAGAACTTTAAACTGGGTGCTGTGAGGGCTGGAAATCTCACTGATTCTTTTTTTTGGGGGGGGGGGGAATATTGCAGGCAGGCTACAGAGTAAGCGCCATTAACCACTATGGGACTTATTTCTGAGTAGACATGCATAGGCTTCAGCTCACAGGCTGCAATCCTACCCATACTTTCCTGAGAGTAAGCCCCATTGACCACTATGTACCAACTTCACATGCACAAGCTGCGCTGCATGCCATGAGGGGAGCTTAGCAGGTGGAAAATCTCCTTGGGGTAAAGGGACGTTTGTCTGTGCAATGGGTCAACTCAGACCTGAACCAGCTACATAGCTGCAGCTGGTCCAAGTCCAAGTTGATCCATGCCAGTGGATTGGGCGTGGGAGGGGGGGGGGAACAGGATATGGCGCCTGCTGGTGCTGCCAATCTCACCTCCTTCCTGAGCCCAATCTGCCCTCCCCTTCCCCATCCATGCTACCCGTGTCCCATTCCACCCCCTCCCCCTGCACTTTCCCCATCCCTGCGCTTCTCATTGTGGAACTTACCTGCTCCAGTGGATGTTACTCCTTGCAATGGCACTGGTGGGTGCAATGGCTCCCAGGCTTCCTGCCAGCCCAATTTCATTCTACCCAGTCTTTGCTTTCTTTTTGTCCAGTGAAATTACTTTGACACTTGCCAAAGTCAAGGTATTCTACTCTTGAGTGCTTTCTTTATGCCAGGCTTCATAAATACTTTTGGAATTATGTGGTATGTGTGATGTTTCATATTTGGTGTTAATCTTTGAATTGCACAAACCTTTTGATATTTAAGAATAAACATAAATATTTCTTATATCTTGATGAGCATTGGGGCACAATCCTAACCAACTTTCCAGCACTGGCATAGCTGTGCCAGTGGGGCACGAGCTACATCCTGCCTTTGGGGGACAGTCACAGAGGCCTCCTTAAGGTAAGGCAATGTTTGTTCCCTTACCTCAGAGTTGCATTGCCCTTACCTCGGTGCTGGAAAATTGGTTAGGATTGCATCCTCAGTCATAAAGATGCATTTCAGTGCCATGATAACTAGGTTGATGTTTACAAGGGGCAGTGCCTTCATTGTGATGGCTCTATTTTGTAGGCTTTTCTTCCAAGGGACCCTCCCCACATTTTTTGAAAGGTCTGATCTGAAACTCCCAGACCTTTTCTACTGGGAGTTTCAACTGCAAATCAAAACTAATGACTACTGAGCAAGCACATCCCTTACTTTGAGACACAGGAAAGCTGAGGGTGGAGCAGGTTGGTTCCAGTGCAGCAAGTTTACGTTGAAAGCAATATAAATGTCTTCTTCAGCTTTCATGCCTTTGTTAGAGTTTACAGGCAATTTACTCCTTTCGAATCATTTCTAAGCTGTGTTGAAATTTGGAATCCAATTTCATGTTTATAGTCTTGCTTTCATCGCACAATTGGTTCAGCCAGTGCTGTTTCCTTTCTCTCTAGAACTTTTATACACTCCTGTTCTTATGCTTTAGGCATGAAGAGATTTAGCACGCTTAAATACAAAACAGAAAGCTATCCCCTTCCTTTGTATAAAATAGTATTTCCCTCCCTTGAATCATATTGCACAATTTGCTGGATTTCACCTTGTTAGCCCACAGCAGTTTTGACTGGTTACTGCATGTACTAGAATATCAGTGTCAGTTGTATTTTCAGTACAGCAAACTGAAAGTCACTGATGACATCCTTTTATTATATCATAAAATATTGTGAGGAAAGACAAATACAATAAAAAGAAACAGAGATGGGAGAAGTTTCTGTCCCTGTAGCAAAACGTAATCAGAGACTGCACTGGATACTGCTTCAGCATCAGCAACAGGTGTTCACAGACTGCATTTTATTATATTGCCATCAAAATGGATATGTATAGGATTTTTCTGTTGAAAAGAACCCTTGAGAAGTCCTATTACAAATATATTTTCAACATCACCTAAGGCAGGGGTGTCAAGCTAATTTTATACAGTGGACCAAATAGCATTCGTGGCACCTGCTGTGGGTCGGAAGTGACATCATTAAGCAGGAACTGACATCATTAAGCAGAAGATGGCCAGAAATAAGCACTTTTGTTCTCATGTAGCTGCAAAATGACAGAAGAGAAAATATACAATAATGATAAAAATTTCAAAAGATGGGAGAGTCCAATTATTGCACTGGCAGCCCAATTATCATATGGCTGCCCATTCAGCAGCTCAGCTTCTGCCAAGGCTTTGCAGCTCCACAGCTGAGAGGTGCTCTGCAAAGTCACACTCACATGATAATTGGGCTCTTCCAGCACTCATTGTTTCCCCCTCTCACCCTTCTTTGTCTGTTTCTTCCCCCATAGTGTTCCTTGGCTTCTGAGGCCTCCTTCCATCTCTCTCCCAGAGCCTCAGCAGAAGCAGCACTGCTGAAAGGGTGGTACTTGGGGAGCTCAATTATCATGGGAGCCAGATAAAGAGCTTCTGGCTTATATTTTACACCCTTTAAGGGATCTTTTTCAGAGACAGACATAGTGAAGGGAGTCCCTATGCAGTATTTTATTTTGCCTTACAATTGTGAATGACAAACTATTCACTTCTATGGGAAAAAGTAAAGGCTCATTATCTCAGCCACTGAATCAAGTCTGCCATTAACTGCAAACCCTATCTTGGACTCCATCACACTAGGGTGACAGGTGACACGTAAACTAGCTTTAAAAAAAGACAAACAGATGAAACTAGCAGTACTGCATTTGCCATTTCTGATGTAAGTAATCTCACTTGATAACTCACTGGTTAGTTCACTCTTGTGCATGAGAAAAAGGATGTTTGGATTTTCAATCTGTTTCTCAAATCCTGCTGCTAGTTTTACTGGATACTTTGATTTTGGAGTCATAAACTAGGTGGTGTGAGAAAAAACTTTATATGTTTATATTTTTTTCAGTGAAACCCTTTTGAGAAATTTCAGAATGAGTTCCTCTTGCCTATTAGACAAATGAGAATTTCTTCTGAAGTTCTGATGATTGCAGTATAACTTCATTTGGTATCTACAGATTGGGTCTCTGCATCTGCAAGGTTTCCATTCCCAGAACTTTTTCGGATGCCAAAAATCTCAATAAATGAAATCCATCCAAAAAAACAATGTCGCTTTGCTCAGTGGTTGAAAAATAACCTCCTTACCATTGTAATGCAGAAGAGTGGCAGCAGGCAGACAATCAATCTCTCTCCCCAGGCAGTTAGAAAGGCTTATCTCCAAGGCAAGTGACCACTCAAAAGAATGCAAAGAGAATGCAAAACCAATAATCTCTTTGCATTCTTTCCCCTGCTCTGGGGGAAGGGAGCGGTCGATTGCCTCCAAGAGAAGCTGTTCTAAGTGCCTGGAGAGAAAATGTTTGATTGTCTGCCTGCTAAGCTAGGTTGTTTTTAAAAGGAATGTTTTTTCCTTTAATTGAAAGGGCCCTTCTCACTGTGTTAAGATAAAACCGAAGGTAAAAAATCTGTGGGTAATTAGGTTATACCTGTATCTCCTTTGAAAATACTAACAAACAACAATGTAGAAAAATGCCCCACATTTGCAGGACATTGTGGGGGGACGGGACGGGACACTTCCTACAAGGCAGAGCAGGGGAATGTCCATATACGTCTACCATAAATAGGTTGAGACACATGCCAGTAATTATAATTTACTCTGAAATAAACATTCTGTGATTTATAGCAATAAAGTAACTATAGTGCTGTTCAAGATTGTCACATTCTGCACTTTCATAAACTTTTTTTAAAGCAGTTCTCAGTAGTTGCATAATTAATAAATGTATAATAAGGAAATATACAGTAATTAATCTAAAAGCAGCTCTTTATCATCTAGAAATGTACAAGGAACACTACAAGGAATTCTGGCAGACAGTAGATTCAGTTAGGGGAACATTTCATCTTCTGACAGTGTATAAATGGGGAGCCTTTCAGGAAAAGCAAAACATTCCAGATACCCCTTTCCTAAAGGGAAGAGAAAGGGATCCTTTCTTACTCTTGCATTTTGTGGGGGGGGGGGGGGAGGTTGAAGCTTGGTGTATGTGGGCTTTCTCCATGGAGTCCCAATAAGCTCTGGCTTATTTCTGTTTTGTGGCAGGGCACTCCTTTAATTTGGATGGGGTTTCCAACAGAATTTGAAAATGCAAGTCTGGTACAATGGGCCCTCTATATCCATAGGGATTTGTTTCGGGGCCTCACATGGATACCAAAATCCACAATGCTCAAGTCCAGAGTTGTAACTCTGAGCAAATTGCATAAGTTTTTGCAAGTTTAGGCAATTTACAGAAGTTAAGATAGTTTTTTGCATATTGCATAAATTACCTGGACTTGTGTAAACTGCCTAAACTTGCGTAAATTGTCTAAATATGCATGAATGATGTGAGTGCTGCAGTAAGACAGAGCTGTGAAATGGTGGAAGTCTACAGCAGCGTAGGTGAAAAAAAAATTCAATCTGCAGATGGTTAAATCTGTGGGTGCACAGCCCACTGATACAGCAGGTCCAATGAATTTGTTTTATAAATAGGGACAGAATCTTAGCAAGTCTTCTCTAAATCCTTTAACTTTCTTCATAATTCCTACGGATCCTTCAAAATTCCATCAGAGGTTTCACCTAAGAAGAAACCTCTGGCTTTCTCAAGATTCAGATTGCTGGTGGTGGCAACTTGCATGATATGATATCTCAATGGACTGAGACCAATTTTTTGGAAGAACGTGCCTTTTTTCTTCTTGATGCTTTTATACTGGTGTTAATCAAATCTTCAGCGACTTCCAAAGTATAACCCTATATCATAGTGAAATTGCTGTAGTTGGCCAAATCAAAACTGCCTTAAATTCAACCTCTTTGTTCCAATACTTGTATAACAGAAGGTGTGCTAAAATTAATGTTACAAGGTGAAAATGAGGCAGTGAAATATTTGAAAGAATGCACAAATAAATATAATATAGTGAAATAGAAAAGAAACCCTTGAAAATCTGGTGTTCTTTAAAATTAGCCAGTAATTCCACTTAGCCTGTGAATTCAAATTTCTCAATATTCATTTCCACTGTATGATTGCAGAATCTTTTCATTTGTTTTTGCCCTTTCCTAGATTATTTTATGAACTGCTTTTGTTTTTTAACAAAAGACCATAACATGCTATGGACTAGCAGGAAACCTGATGGCCCAGGGGTGGTAAGTAAATAACATTTATATTCACCTCTGCATAAGTTGTCAGGTCTTCAGTGGGTCTCCTCAGACCTATGCCAGCTGCTTAGATAGTGTAAGTCTGAGAAGAGTCAGGGGGTAGGTCTGGGCTGAGAAAGGGGGTTAGGATTTGATGTGCATGGCTGCTGCCAAAGCCCAATAATCTGATTCAGCATAAGGCAGCTACCTTTGGTCCCCCACCGAGCATCTGAAAATCCTAATTTTGTTGTCTTGGAAAGGGAAAATATTCACTAACAGCCCAATCCTACGCACGTCTGCTCAGAAGTAAGTCCCATTTGAGTCAATGGGGCTTACTCCCAGGAAAGTGTGGATAGGATTGGGCTGTTCACTTAATTTAGTTATAGTTAAAAGCCCCCCCCCCCCCATGTGTTCCCCTTTAAATTCTATGATTGCCTATACTGTCCTGCTTATCTTTTGGCATACATAATGGCATTATCAGTTTGCAATCCATGCATGCAAGTTACAACTGCTGTCACAGCAGAGAAATTGTAACTTGCATTTTACAACAAATGGCACATCACAAATGTTGGTGCAGTAGGCTGTATTTCTTAGTCATCTTTAACAGTGGATCACAGTCAATGTTCTGTCACCCCAGTCTTCCAGATTCTCTAAGCCTTATTGCCTTCGAGAAATCTTCCTTGCAGTTCTTATAAGCCCTGGAGCACAATGAGGAATCCATGGCAGTGATGATGTGTTACTGTCTAGGTGAGCTACTTGTGGCTATTTCAAGTTGCCCATTTAAATGCTGCAGAGGGCAGAAGGGAACCAACAATATCAAGCTGGGATGCTCTATTTGTTTTGGTCTTCAAAGGCTTAAGTTGCCAAGCAACAGCTGTAACTTCAGAACAGGGAGGGAGGGAGGGAGAGCTAGAGAATTCAATAGATGGAGAAAATAACATGAGGACCTTGAAAAGTTTCAATCTCCTCCATGTTTACCAAGGAGAATGTCATTGAACATGCTTCCCTTACTTTATGAAATTAATTAAAGACATAATGAAAACATTATAGACCACTCGCCTACCGAGCCAGCAATTAAATGTGATGGGGCTGCACTTCTACACCATAGTTAAGCTGCTTCAATACAAACAGCTTCAGTTAAATGAGGGGCCCAATACTATCCAGCTTTCCAGCACTGATGCAGCTGTGCCAGTGTGTTCAGTTTCCTAAGGATCAGACTAGATACAATCCTAAACATGTACCACCTGCATTTTGATTTATTGGATAAAAGTGCACAAAGCAGATAAGAAACTGGCTGGAAACAAGGTTGGGGTTAGGGGGCCTTGTTACCCTGCAGATGCCCAATCTCATCTGATTTCGGAAGCTAAGCAGGGTCAGGCCTGGTTAGTACTTGGATGGGAGACTGCCTGGGAATACCGGGTGCTGTAGGCTTATACCTTAGTCTTTCTTTCGAGACTGAAGGTTGCCAACCAGCCGTACTTGACCTCATCATGGTTATGATCCCTGTTGCAGCATCCCTATGCGCTATTTTTTAATAGGAAAAAAAGCTTCCACTGAATTTGAATGGAAGTTTTCTTCCTGTTCAAATAGTGTGAGGGGACTGCAATGGGGACTGGAACTACTGCAAAGCCCCCCAATTCTGGATAATGCAATTTTGGCCTGTTTTGTCACCTTTCTCTCCTCCCAGCATGCTATTTACTAAATGGACAGACCAATTCAATCTATGGCTTATGGCGGCAGATCTCATGATCAATAAGTCCCAATCTGGTGTCACAAACGGTGCACTTATTGTCATGTATTGCATGACTACCGGCACAAACTTCTGGAGGTCCCACGCACACACCAACAGCTCGCCCAGGCCATGTAGGAGCAGGTAAGGTGGCAGCAGTTCATGGTTGGTTTAGGTGAGGATTGGGGTGTAGAGTTGGTGTGGCAGGAGGTGGTGTGAGGGGGTGAATCTCAGCAGCAGTTGTGCACACCAGGATCCTACCCCCCTTTCCCAAGCCCTACCCATCCCTGAAGCTCCCTGAAATTATGCCAGCTAATTAGCTGGTGTAGGTCTGAGAAGACCCACTTGCAATCAGGCTGCTTGTGGAGCAGGATGACCAGATATATTGGAGGATAGAGTGCCTCTACCTTGGGCAGGTGCAGCTCAACATGGAAGGGTTTAAAAAGCTGCACCTGCCAACATTCCCTCTTCTCTACAATGGTTAAAGGAAGAGGCACTCTGTCCTCCATTGTATCTGGTCACCCAGTTATGGGGACCTCCCCATAACAAAAAAAATATTTGTACTTAATTCTCCTGGGCCATCTGGTTCCCCCCATCTACCACCATAGGATACTGTGAACGCTTCATTGGCACCACTGCATTGTGTATGTTGGTGGGGGGTAGGATTGGGATATAAATTAAAAGAAGGTTTACTTCTGTTGCATTCTCGTTTGACCCTAAGTGCAAATAATAGCATTATTTCACATTTGGGATGCTTCCAAAATTCTCCTCATCTTAATTTCTACATGGATTTTGGAATTATTTATTTTATTTATTATTGCATTTATTTACTGCATCAGAAAATGCACTCCTTGTGATTCTTCTGCATGAATCACTTATCATTCCCATTGATAATGGATGTCAAGGGCAATGACTCATGCAGAGAAGCAGCAAGAAGCTTCCTTTTGAGCTTATAGAAGTCTTTTATTACCTGATTTCACGTGGCACCCTGGTAATGTGCTTGTGAGACATTAGTACTAGTCTAGACATTGTGTCATATCAGGAGGATGGAAGGAAAAAAGTCTCATATCCATATCATATTCACAGTGGTGGATCCACATATCTCATATCCACAGTAGCAGATCCACATATCTCATATTCACAGTAGTAGGGATAAGGAAGCAACACATTCACTGTTGTGCTATGGAGAGTTGAGTAAAATGCTAATATGGATGGCTGGTGGGAAGAGATAGTAGAAAGGGACAAGCAGGCAGTATCAGGTAGTGACTTGCATGTATAAATGAGCAATCGCAGGTAAAAGACCATTCATTAAATTTCATATCACCTCAAATGTAATGTTTTCTAATGGAATCAATTCATTCAGCTGTCATTCATCATATGTTGTCTAATCAAGTGTGTACTATAGCCATGCATGTGTGTATCAACTCATAATAATAACCAGGATAAACATGGAAGAAGCTGACAATTGGATTGTGTGATAATCTAACAGCCCCATTCTATCTGGGTCTTGCACTGCTGGAACTCTCATTCTTGTGGTGGCATGAAAGTTGGGTCGCTGTTGTGTGCTTCTGAACCACTGCTTCAAATAAGCAGAGGTGTGGTGCATGCACTTTCAGTAAGTTGGTGATGGGGTGCGGAGGGGGAGGTTTGGGGGAGTTATGGGGAGTTGGGGGAGTTGGGGATCATTAGAAAAGTTATTGAGAACAAAACAGCTAATATTATAATGCCGTTGTACAAATCAATGGTAAGGCCACACCTGGAGTATTGTGTCCAGTTCTGGTCGCTGCATCTCAAAAAGGATATAGTGGAAATGGAAAAGGTGCAAAAGAGAGCGACTAAGATGATTGCTGGGCTAGGGCACCTTCCTTATGAGGCGTTTGGACTTCTTTAGCCTAGAAAAAGAGACGCCTGAGGGGGGATATGATTGAGACAAACAAAATTATTCATGGGAAGGATAAAGTGAATAGAGAGATGCTCTTTACACTCTCACATAATACCAGAACCAGGGGACATTCACTAAAATTGAGTGTTGGGAGAGTTAGAACAGACAAGAGAAAATATTTCTTTACTCAGCATGTGGTCGGTCTGTGGAACTCCTTGCTGCAGGATGTAGTGACAGCATCTGGCCTGGATGCCTTTAAAAGGGGATTGGACAAGTTTCTGGAGGAAAAATCCATTACGGGTTACAAGCCATGATGTGCATGTACAACCTCCTGATTTTAGAAATGGGTTGTGTCAGAATGCCAGATGCAAGGGAGGGCACCAGGATGCAGGTCTCTTGTTATCTGGTGTGCTCCCTGGGGCATTTGATGGGGCCGCTGTGAGATATAGGAAGCTGGACTAGATGGGCCTATGGCCTGATCCAGTGGGGCTGTTCTTATGTTGTTATGTTCTTATGGGATGGGTAAGGGTGGGGGAGCGAACTGAAAGGGGTGCATCTCAGCAGCAACCAAAAGTTCTATCCCCCATCTTTCAGTCTGCTCTGTTCCCTTTCCTCAAACTTGTGCTGACTGTGTAGCTTGCGTGGGGCAGAGGAGACCCATAGGCAACCAGGAGGCCTATCCAGAAGTAAGTAAAAAAGTTTTTTATTTACCTCTAGATGGACTTCTGATTGCTCACCCCCCCCCCCAACCATTGGATGTTCTGTCAGCGCAGAATTGTTATCAATGGTGGAAGATAGGATTGGGATATTAGGCTGATTTAGAGCACAATCCTATGCATGTTTTTTGGGGGCTGTGTGTGTGTGAAATAAGAGGTGCTTCAATATGGAAACATTTAGCTCTCAGCAATGCATCTGGTGCACATCTAGTTGTTCACCTACCCCAGATCTCTCTTTCCATGGCAAACTTCCCACCCCAGGCCATATCATTTAGTACAACTCAGCATGTTAATAAGAGTCATCAGTTGTCACTCCTGGTGGGGAAACTCCAGATGGCTCAAAGCAACACTGTGAATTCTTTAGCCTGATCACATTTATAGTGGTAGAAACATTGTAAAGGATACAAAACAGAATAAAAGTGCCATGGGCGAGTTTAGTCAGAGTAATGAGACAATGATTCTAACTTTGATGCCTATTCTAATTATGCACAATGTGCCATTTCCTTCAAAAGAAAGATGTCTAATTAATTGGGTATAAAATGTCATCTATAGGTCACTGGCAGCAGGAAGATCACCAATGATTCACTCTTATCCTCAGGCAAAATTATTACTCCTCGGGGATTATGACAAAATGCCATTACAGTGTTACAAGAGGCATTTGCACAAATATTACAGATAGGAGAAACACAGACAGAAAGTGCTCTCATATGTTATTTCCCTACTGCCTTGTTTTTATATCTGACCTTAAGTTGGTAAATGTAAGTTTCCCCAAGTGTGTCACTTATAAAAGTTTTGGCTGCAGTCCTGTCCTCTATGAGGTTTAAGCAATCTGACGGTAGAGCCTGTAGAATTGTAGCTTCTGGAAACCCGAAGCAATAAATTACTCTGCCCCACCCCCCAAACAGGAGCCTAATGTTTTTAGGAGGCATTATTTTGCATATTAATGCAATTAAATTTTCCCACTTCTCACGTTTTCAGTAGTGAAGGTGAATAAAAATGCTGAGGAGAGTCCATACATATTTAGGATAATACCTCGAACAGCCAAATCCTATCTAAATCCCCAGGCGGCAATGCAACGGCACCCATGTGGGCTATGCTGCATCCAATGGGGAAATTTTGGCTGCTAGAGATCTCCTCAGGGTAAAGGGACACTTGTCCCATTCCCTTGCCCCAGGATGGGCCTCAGTAGCCGAATGGACTTGGACCTGACTAGAGATGTCGTGGCACAAGTCTGAGTTGATCCAAATAGGCAGATCAGGCCCAGGAAGGGGATTCGGATATGATGTGTGCTGGTGCTGCCAATTCTGCCCCCCTCTTGGACTTGATCCTCTCACCCTCACCTCATCTCCTCTCTGTTCCACCCCCTCTCCTCTCACCTTCTCTACCCACCCCTGTGCTGGACTAACCTGGTCTGGCAGGCATCCCAATGGCCATCAGTGTGTGCAAGAAAGCTCCAGCCTTCCCACTGGCATGCTAGCTACTAACTACTAGTAGTTTGCTAGTGGCAAACTACTTATATGGTTTATCTCAGGGAGGATCAGCATTGTGACGACTCCCAAATAGATGTTCATCAAGTGATTCCAACTTCATGTAGTGATTTATACCTGTATGTGTGAATGAGCTATCACAGATAAAATACCATATATTAAATGTTCATATCTCCTCAGACATAATGCCTTTGAATAGAATCATTTCATCCAGTGTGTCATCAAATATTGTCTAATTGTCAGTGCAATCCTATCTTTGACTTGAGTCAGCACAGCCGTCCCTGCACCAGCTCAGAGTGTTACAAACGTGCCATATCCTAACCCCTGTTCCTGGGCTGGGCAGCCCTACAAGGACTTCCTGAATTTGCACCAGCTATATAGAAATATATTCCCTTGCCCCAAGGAGACCTCTAGCCACCCTCTAACCTGCACTGGATGTAGTGCAGGCCATGTGGCCTGGTTGCACCAGCGCAGCTTAGGATTGGGCTGCCAATTGTTTTTAGTTTCTTTAATGCCATTTGTATGCATTACAGGTTCCCTGAGGTGTAAACCACTTAGTGGCCTCGATAGGCAATGTTTTAAACAAATACTTTAGAGTACAGACAAATAAATACGTCATACATACATGCCATTTGCATATACACCTAGATGCCATAAGGTGTACCTCCTCTGGCAAGCATCTGGTCATTCCTTAGAGTAAGCGGGTCCTTACTTGCGTCTTCTTCCTTGAACATACAAAGCTGCCCTATATTGAGTCAGAGCATTGGTTATTTGCACCAGATTGTTTGCTTTGACTGGAGTAGTTTTCCAGTGACTAGCAGAGGTTTTCCCAAGCCTGAGATCCATTTTTAATTGGAGATGCCCCAGAGTTCAACACAATCAGCCCCTGCATCAAGGTTCCTTCTTCCTAGCCTGCTTCTAAGCTTAAGCTCTTTTTCTGTACCCAACTCATTAAGACAGATATACTCAGACCCCCAGACCCCTGTTCGGAAGAGAGGTTAATATGAAAGAAAATGGTATTTCTTTTACATGATAAATGTAAGCATGCTACCCTTGAATTTGCTTAAACTCAGTATATGAGGAGTTGAGTTTATTATTAAATGCATATGTGGTTATGTCAACCATTTACAGATTTAGGGCGTGTTGGCTCTGTATTCATATAATTACTACTTAAATTGTGGAATTTGTTTTTACAGTAAATTATTTTTATGTTTTTATGCTCCTGTTAGCCACCTTGGCACTATCCGGTGAAAAGATGGAATAGAAATGGATAACCAAGAAACAAACATATAAAGATATGCTTCCTGGACTACGTCCACTATTATGCCATTCATCTTCCAGTACTTTGTTAATGTAAGTGTACTGTTTGGCTTTCTAACCAAACAATAAACTGAATTCAAAGGTGGGCAGACATTATACTTTTGATTTTTAGAGATACTAGCTTGATGAATTATTAGTGGCTTCTAAGGAAACACCCATTTGTCAAACTACAAGGCTATTATACCCAAGATTCACGCACAAGAGAACTATCTCTCCACTAAGCATAGCATAACAGATCATATTTTTTTTAAAGTGGAAGAAGTGTAACCATATGGTGCAGAGACTTAGTTCAATCTGCTTTGCCTTTGTAAAGTATGGGTGCAAACTGCCTTATGATATTGAATTGGTAGAGCTGTTTACACAGTAACATAAGCAAAAGACAAACCACATGAAGCTTACAGTCTAAATTTAGACGGTGGGAAGATGAAAATATTGAGGGATAAATGGGAGCACATGCAGTTATGTATGAATATCAAGACTATATTTAGCTTTCAGCAAGGACTGAAGACTAAGGACTGAAGACAATCCTAAACAGTGTGCACTGCCGGTGGTCACTGTTGCAAACATGCCATAAAGCACATTTGTAAGCACTTGCAGCGTCCTAGCGCTGGAGCTAACCTAGAACCAGTGGAAAGCTGGTGCTCCGCCGCTCCGCATTTGCCCAAACTGCTGGGCGGCAGAGATGTAGATGGAGGTGTGGGGGAGGAGGCATTCCAGGGCGGGGAGGAGGTGTGCTGGGGGAAGGGAGCAAGGAAGGAGGAGGGTGGGACCAATGGAGCTCAGCTGCACCAGATCCTTCATGTCAGGCCTTGTGGCCTGACACAGAGCTTCTTTATTCTGTGCCAGCCCAAGGACTGCCGCAGAATTGAGTAGCCCCATTGCAGGGCTACTTTCCTTACCTGGGAGAAGGGGACGAACCTCCCCTTCTCCCGAGGAGCTGGTGGTGAGCCCCCGGTGTGCTTAGGATCCCGCGGAAACTGTTTTTGGCATTGCAGCAGGTCCGCACACCAGGCAGCTTAGGATGAGCTGCCCAAGATTAAACCATAAACTTTATGGAGAATGAGATTTGAAGGAAGACAGAAAAGTGACACAATATAGGTGTTCTGGAAAGGAATTCCAAACACTTGGTCAATGCCAGAGTGACCAGGGAAAGAGGGGTGAAAGGCAGTTACAATGGTACTAATAGAAGTACCAAATGAGGCAGGCATTTCCTTGACTCTGTTGCCCCAATCAAGAGCATTCAGTTCAGGGATCCAGACAGTGCTGGAATCTTGTTGCTGGGGGGCCTGGGACAAAGTCATGCATGGGACCTCTTATGGTGCCCTGACCCATCCCTGATGAGCCACTGGAGACTGCCACAGGCACTGAGACTTAAGGAGTCACCAGGTTATGTAGGTTCTCTAAGGGATATGGGTCCTCAGGCAGTGCCCAACCTGGCACACCCCTCTGATGCTACCCCTGGACCTCAGATTGCCTTCTGAAGCCTTACTTTTGCTTGGTTAAAAATAAAATTTTTTAAAAAAGAGGGATGTAATCAAAGTTTTGCTCAGAGTCATATCCTATCAATTAGTTCAGCTCTTAGTGATTTTCAACAGGGTAGCAGATTTCATGGCTTCAGTTCAGTATGAGAGAGAGAGATCAAGAGAGAGAGATCAGTTGAATCTCTCTTAAAGGGTAAAAAAATTAGCAATTCCTGGGGGCAGAAATACCTCCTTCTAAATGAGTTTGGGGGCTACCTGAGGAGGAGGCACCAGTATCATAGCAAGTCTAAGGGAAGATTTCACCTAGTAAAATTCCTAAGGCAAGGGATGTTTCTCAGAAAACCTGCTCAAGGATTCCCTGATTCAAAATGATTGGATCGCACACAAATGAGGAAGCTACAATTCAGAAAAATTCCAAAGCTTGCTAAACAGCTGTCAAAAGTTGATAATGGCAATCAGTTAATCCCATCTTGTCAGGATTGCATTACTGTTTGGGACTACCAGTTTAGTATCACGTAAATTCCAGAATGTGTCTTGGTCCCTGGCTTTGAGTCTCAGAGATGGTGGCAGATTCCATTCCAGGACTGCTGCATTGTTTTAACCCTGAGCTTGCTCCAAAGGCACAGAACTGAGGAAATGGTAAGCAAAAAGTCCATTTTGGGGTAACAACTATTAGGGCACAATCCTAACCAACTTTCCAGCACTGATATAGCTGTGCCAATGTGGAGTGCACTGCATCCAGCAGTGGGGAGGCAGTCAAGCAGACCTCCTCAAGGCATATTGTTACCTTACTGTGGGGCTGCATTGCGGCTAGGTCAGTGCTGGAAAATTGGTTAGGATTGTGCCCTTAATCTAAGAAACAGTTGCTGGCCCAAATTCTCCCTTGTAAGCTTCATGGTTGAGTGCGAATGTGAATCTTGTGCCTCTTCATTCCTTTCTTTCACAAGAATACACACAGTGCATCATCAGGACAAATTTGTCTAAAGTCAAGGTTACTGCTGGGTACTTGTGGTGTCCTTGAATTACCAGCTTACTGTATACCCCACTGGTTCCCTTCTAAACTTTGCTGTACAGTTTTCTGAATTAACATGATCCCTTCTTGGCAGAGCTGAGCTTTTGCTGATCTTCCTGACATTCTTTGAATGGACTGTATTTATAGATGGTATTGACTGAGTCTAAGGGAGATCAGTGAATCAGCTGTAGAAGCCACATTTCATATTTTGTAATCTGGAAAATGAATGCCTTCACACATTTTTGTGTTTACCAAAAAAGGGGTAAAAAATGATCCTGCATTTGCTTAGAATTGTACACATGAGCCAGATAAAGCAATCAATATTTAATTACTAGTCTATCTCCAAGACTGCACTCCTCTCTTTTAATGCCAAAGTTTTTCTCTGTGATAAAACTCCTCCAGCATAACCTGATGTGTTAGTGTTGACAGCATTGGTTAACAGGAACTGCTTCAGAATAAGAATAAATACATTGCTAAAAAACCTCCACAATTTCTTGATAATTCAGATTCTAGAAATATTGTGACTTCAATACTTTGTTTTCAATGTCATGTTTACCAGAAATTGTAAGAAATGGTTGCCCTCTGTAATGGTTGTAATGTAAAGTACATTACAGAAGGCAAGTTCTGCTGGACCAAACCCAGCTAGCCCAGCTAGTCCAGCATCCTGCTTCCCAAGAGCCCTTCGATAGTCCACAAGATGAAGAGTTAATATATCCCTCTCTCACCATTGCTTCCCTGCAACAGGTATTCAGAGACACCCTGAGATAGCATGTAGCCATAATGATTGGTAGCCAGTGATAAACCTGTCCACCATGAATTTGATCCTGTTTTAAAGCCATCAAAGCTAGCAGCCATCACAACATATTATGGTAGTGAAATTACATAGATTAGTTATGTGCTGTGAGAAGTACAGGACTTCCTCTTGTCCATTCTAAATCTCTTGTTAATTAGCTCCAATTAGGATGACCCCTGTTTTCAGTGTTGTGAGAGGGGGAGATGTCTCTCCACTCTCTCCATACCGTGCATAACTTTAAAGGCCTCATTCATGTGTCTCCCCACTACAGCCACCTTTTCTAAAAAAGTAAAAAGATCTTGATATTGTAATCTTTCCTCATAAGGAAGGGTCATCAGCTCTGTGATCATTTTGGTTGCCGTCTTTGCACTTTCCATGTAGTGATGTTGCTTGCCTATGTCCTCTTTTCCCAAACATATGTGCAGTCTGTTCTAATTCCATTCTAATTTTTATTAATTATTAACAGTATTTATATACCGCTTTTCAACTAAAAGTTCACAAAGCGGTTTACAGAAAAAAATCAAATAACTAATGGCACCCAACAGACGTGCAGTCTGTTCTAATTTTGTCTTGCATTCCAGATGTAGCTGCACCATAGATTATAAGGACATTGTAATATTGGCAATTTTATTTCAAGCCCTTTCCTAATGACCCTTAGTATATAAAATTTGCTTTCTTCACAGCTGCTGCACACTGAGTCAATGTTTTCATTGAGCTAACCAATGAAACTCAAAATCTGCAATTAGGATTTTTTTTTCTCTCAGTGTGCATCACTTTATACTTATTGAATCACATTTGCCATTTTGTTGCCCATTAACCCAATGTGCTTTTACACCTTAGCGAAAAGTGTCTGCTTAGGTTTGTGAGGATTCAAGCCTCATCAGACAGATGCATATTCCAGGGTAGGCAGTTTAGGTCTATTGAGTGTGTGACTTAGAGCCCAATCCTATTACCTGCTTTACCATAGCATTTTGCATTGCCAATCCAATGATGGCTGCACCATAACGTTTCCTCCAGAAAGCAAACTAGAGGTAAATTTTTTAAAAAGAAAGAAAACACTTTAACAACTTACAAGCAGTTCTCTTTATACACAAATTCACTATCTGCAAATTCACTTATCCGTGAGGGGCAGAATTGCCACCTTCCTCTCAATATCTGCAAATCTGTTTTTGTTATCTGAGAATACTGTGCTAGTATACTTGGGGCGGGGAGGCTCAGCACAGCTATGAGCAGGCAGGCAGAGGCGAGAGCGGTTGTGGGAGGAAGAACCGAAGAGACAGTGGCCTCTTAATGAGCAGAAGGCAGCACCAGTGCCATGCAGGGGGGAGAGGAAAAGTGCCTATACAGTATACATTGGGGGAGGGGGCTGTAGCATATTACTCATTTGTTAGAAAGTTCTGGATTTGGTCAGTTTTCCACATCAAACTGGCATTGGTATCAGTGGCTTTTCTAGCAGGTAAAGGGGGCAATGCCATTCCTCCGGGAGAGTGCCACCTTCTTCGCCCCCCTGCTGCCCCTCACCCCAGCTGGGGACCTTCGGAGAGCCAGGGAGGCTATGTGCTGCCTCCCTGACCCTCTGAAGACCTTCTGATGTCTCCGGAAGGCTGAAAATCAAACTGGAAGTAGTGATTTTTGACCTTTGGGAGACCTTAGAATGCCTTTGGAGGGTTGGGCAAGCAGCACACAGTCTCTCTGAATGCTCCTGGACAGCGGACGTGGCACTCAGTGGGGGAGTAGCACACTGAGGTCCAGTGATTGGTATTAGCCCATGGACTTGCCCCTTCATCTTGGGCATCACCTCAGGGACTCCAGCAAAACCTTCACAACCCTGGTGATGATGAGAGGCTAATGATGACAGGTCTCTGGAAGGTTTCTTTGGGGCTGAGGCAAGCCCAAATGTAGGACAAGGACAGTTGAAGCAACCCCCTCCCCACTGCTGACCTCTGTCTTGCTGTTGGATGAGCAACCTTCAGTGTTTTGAGGGATTGTTCTTCCAGCATGGAGGAGAAAACATCAGATGTTGGAGATGTTAATGAGCTCTCTCTATCACCCAGCCCCATACACTTCAAGTTAAGATGCAGGTTCATAAAGTGCTTAGAGTGTATGGTGAAGTGGTTCCCCTGGAACCTAAACCCATTTCCCCCATAGGCTCTATAATTCAGTGTCCGCTAATTTGAAATCCACTAGGTTTTCCAGGAACCTAATCCTAGGACCTAGCAGATGACAAGAACTGATTGTACCTGCACTGATGTGCTGTCCAGCCGAGTCTGGCATGTGCCTGGTGCTGCTGGCTCTTTCTACCAGTTGCTCCGTCTCATGCGACCACGGCATGATGTTTCAGTTGGAACAACATGCCATGATTGCTGTTGCAGCCAATGGGTCATAACTCTGCAGAGTGATGGTTTGGCAGCAAGTTATTGATTCACTGGATATCTTAGCCCTGGGCTAAGTAATGTGAAGAATAAGAAAATGTGGTGGAGGTGGTGGTGGGGGACCAGAACAGAACTCCTTTCAGGATGGATTGTCTACCACTCAGTGCCCTGGGATTATAATCCAAAGTAGAACCAACTGGGTGGCATTGCAGAAGCTGGAACAGTCACAATTGCTCCTGGACTTGGAGCCCAGGTTGCTTGCCTAAGATATGGAGAAGTCTTACTTAGACTGCCTCAGCCCAAAGGTTGCACCTACACTATAGTTAATTTGGCATGTTGAACATCTCTGTTTAACATTCCAATCCTAACTAGGACTAGGCTGTGGCATACCTAGAGGGGGGCAAGCAAGGCAAGTGCCTCAGGCACTGATCTGGAGGGGTCACTGCTACAACCTGCACCCCTCCCCCAGTATGCCAAGAACCACACTGAGAGTGGCTGCAGGAGCACGGCCACTGTCAGTATGGTTCTGTGCTGTCCTGAGGGCTGCCCACCTCCCCTCTCATTAAAGGAGAGGAGAAGGGGGCAGCACTCACACCAGCAGGGAACTGCACAGAGTGGCTGTGCTTCTGCAACCACTCTTGGCGTGGTTCCTGGCTGCGTCTGAGGCCGCCCCCCTCTTCTCCCCTTTAATGAAAGGGAACGAGAGAGGAGGGGGTGGCCCTTAGGGTGGCAGGAAGCAGCGTACACCACCTCCTATTTAGAAGGAGATGCGCACAACTTCTCCAGCTTTGACAGTGTTTTGCACCACTTAGAAGTGGCATGAAAGGCTCCGCCAGAGCGCGTTGGAACCACTGGAAGTGAGCACTGCCTATCTCCTGGAAGTGGCACTAGTCTGTACTGGGCGCTGCTTAGAAGCGGCGCAAAACACTCTGTTGGAGTCAGAGAAGCAGCGCACATCTCCTCCAAAATTGGAGAAGCTGTGTGCCACTTCATGCTGCCCTGAAGGCCACCCTTCCCCTCCCCTTCAAGAGGAGAAGAGGGGGGCAACACTCAAATCAGGGGGGAACTGCACTGGGAGTGTGCTCCTGCAGCCACTCTCGGCGCGGTTCCCAGCCATGTCTGGGAGCTGCCCCCTCTCTTCTCCTTTAAGGAAAGGGAAGTGGAGGGGCACCCTTCAGAGCTACGCAGAAGTGGTGCACCTCCTTCAATTTCAGGGGAGATGTGTGTCACTTCTCAGGCTCCAATGGAGCCTTCCATGCCTCATGTAAGTGGTGCAAAGGGCTCCATTGTTGCACTTTAGGCATGCTAGAAGCAGCACCCAGGAGGCAAGCGCTGACCGCCTCCTGGAAGCAGCACTAGCCCATCCTGGGCACCACTTCCAGCAACCCCAAAACACTCTGATGGACCCCTTTTTTCTGCTTGCCAGTGGTACGGAAGGCTCCATTGGGGGCTGGGCTGCCTTCTCCCTTCCCCCTTTCTTTCAAAGAGGAAATAGAGAAGGCAGCCGTGCAGAAGTAATTGTGTTGGCAATGATGTCATTGCAATTACGTCTGGGTCAGGGGTGGGGGGGCGCCGAAGGCATTGGAGGCTCTGGGTGCAGGAAAGCCCAGGATAGCCTCTGGGAGTAGGCTGCCCTTTACAGTTCAGTGTGAACAGTCCTGAAGAGTACTGTTCAGCAGAACACAGCGATGACAATATGGAGGCATGTGTGGCGCATTGCCAGCAATCACTCTTGGTCTGCCACCACAAATGGCGGTGGTTGCTGCTGGCTACCTTTTGCAGCAAGGGAAGCTGGCAGTGAGGGAAGGGAGTGGTTGGTGGTGGGTGGAACAGGGCGGGGAATGAATAGTGAGTATCTGTTTGGGGAGCAGAGGAGTGGCTTTCTGTGGCACCAGCATGCACCGGATCCTAGACCTGTTCCCTTTCCCTTCTCTCTCTCCCTTACACTCCTTTGACTAGTGCTAGCAAAAGAGCTGGCACAGATCTGAGGAGACCTACAAGAGCAATGGAGGCTCTTGCCTTGTGATAAGGGAATAAGGGAGCAATCCTAACCCACATTCTAGCACCGACATAAGGGCAATGCAGCTCCGAGGTAGGGGAACAAACATTCCCTTACTTTGAGGAGGCCTCTGTGAGTGTCATTCAACTTCAGGATGCCGTACACATCCCACTGGCACAGCTATGTCAGTGCTGGAAAGTTGGTTAGGATTTGGGCCTAATAGGAGCTAAGTTCTTTTACTTTAAGAACTCAGTGACGGCCCTGCAGAATACAAGGCATGCTCCATTGGCACGGCTGCATTGGCAGGGAGGCATTTTGTTATGGTTGGGCCCAGGGCTTTTTTTCTAATGGAATGCGGGGGTTCCGGCACCTTTTTGCAGGGGCCCCTCCCCTTTGGAGGCATTCCAGGAGGGGGGGAGCAAAATAGAGGCATTCGCTGGGTGGGTGCTGGGGGGTGTTGGGTGGGTGGGGCACCTGGCCCCTTAATTTAGTTCAGGGCATCTGAGAGGAATTTTATCAGGGGGTACAAAGTTTTGTTTGGGCCCCTTCCCAAAGGTGGAGGGAAGGGGATGAAACAGAGAAGGTGGTGACAAGGGGGGGGGGCAGAACAGGGTGGGGAGAAGGCAGAACAGGGCAAGGGGAGGGCTGCAATAGCCAGAAAAGTCTTTGGATCCCAGGTCTACCAGGCTTCCAATGCAGAGCCCATGTCTACCCACTTGTGCATTATCAGCAGGTAGATATCGTAGTTATATGGAAAATGAAACATACCCCTAAGTCTCTCTAAAAATTGAAAATCATTGCAGGAAATTAGCATCATCGTATTGAAGCTCACACTGGAATGGAAAGTGTCCTGTGTGCACCAAAACTTGCTTCTGCAGAGCTGTAGCCCCACAGCTGTGCCCTTGAGCTCCTATACACACCTTCATGGCAAGCGGATTCACAAGCCAAAGAGCTACTGTAGCCAGTTTCCTCCAAGATTTGACACTATGTTAAGGAGTGTCATGTATGCATTTCTCAGCCCAGCTCACGTGACTTTTGGTAGCAGCAGCATCCCAGGTGGGCAGTGGGTCTGGGTGTGATTGGAAAATATAAGATCTCAGGAAATTTCTGGGCCCCCTCCTTTGGCTCCTGGGCCCCCAGTTTGGCCCTGGGCCTTGGTACAAATTACCCCCTTTACCCCCCTCTCCTAGGCCCTGATTTAGTTAATACAGCTTTGGCATGAGTTTTAATCAATACCATATTTCCTGTCTTTGTATGTGTGCACAATGCAGAATTTTAGAACCTATATTCAGAGCATTCATCGGTTGACCTTGTTGATCTTCACACTGGTTGAATTAAACATGGAAAATACTTTTGAGTCTCTGTTAAACATATGTATTATGTATCTGTGCTTTTCCTTGGCATATAATGTATTTTATTATTTGTCTAGTTGATTTGATCATAATCATCAGCAACTTGGAACGTTGTATTTGAGTGCAAAGTTTCTCCTTATTAAAAGTATTTATATGTGACAACAGGATATGTCAAGTGTACTATGGAACATTTTATCTTTTATTCACCAGAAACATTGTTTTGGAATAGCTTGCCATAGAACATAACATATATTTCATGTCATCAGGTCAAAACAAGCCTGTATAAATCTTTCATTGTGTTCATTTTCCTTACTCTTACTTAAACAGTAAGCTCTTGTCTCCATATCTGTATATAATATCAGTCATGCAATGATTTTCCCCCTGAGAGAGGAAAAGAAAGGTAGAAGAAAAAGTAACTTGAAGTGTGTGTGGTTTACAGTGCACCCTTAAGCTGCACAGGCACAGCCAGGCCACATGGCCTGCACTGCATCCAAAGCAGCTTAGGAGGTGGCTGGAGGTCATCTCAGGGTAAGGGGATATATAGGTTGAATCTCGTTATTTGTGAGGGTTCCATTCCCAGAACTCACATGGATGGCAAAAATCACATTAAAGCAAATTCATTTAAAAAACAATGTCCTGTTGCTCAGTGATTTAAAAACAGCCTTGCTGACCTTTCTAATACATCAAGCAGACAATCAGACTCTCTCCAGGCGCTTAGAAAGGCTTCACTTTGAGGCAGCAATCTCTCCCTTCACCAGGAGCCTCAGCATACGGGCAAGAATGGAAGAGGCGATAATCACTGCCATTTGGCATTCTTTCATGTGCTCAGGGGGAAGGGAGGGGTGGCTTGCCTTGGAGTGAATGTTCTAAGTGCCTGGAGAGAGAATGATTGATGGATTTTCAGCCGGCTGTCCTCTCTCACATTAACAAGGCTATTGTTAAACAACGTTTTCCCTTTAATTTAAGGGGGCTTTCTCATTGTGTTGAGATAAAACCATGGGTGAGAAATCCGTGGATAATTAGGTTATACCTGTTAAAAGGGGAGACCCCTGTAGTTTATGTTGCGACCCAGAAAACAAAAGCTAAACAGCAAAGACAATTTTCAAAAGCCTCCCTCCCAGTTGTATGAAGAATTCCCAAAACTTCAGTGTACACCTAGTGGTCCAGGAGGGACAGCATAAAGCTCTAACTCAGTTCAGCTGACAACAGGCAGATGAAGAGTTCAAATGCACAGTTTATTCAGACGAAGGGAAAAAATGTACAGCTACCAAAAAAAATAAAATAACAAGTAGGCTTACAAAATGGCTTGGGTATTGGAAGAACTCAGGTGCAGATATCAGCAGAAGTATAACAGGCAATTATAGGAAAACTTTACAACAAAATTTCCTTGCGCATCTAACTCACTGGTTCCTAACGACACTCTATTGGGATCCACCTAGCTTTATGATACTAAAAGTGGACCAAGGCATGTTTGCCTACTCACATTATTATTATTATTGTTATTATTATTAACAACAACAACAACAACAACAACAACAACAACAACAACAGTATTTATATACTGCTTTTCAACGGTAAGTTCACAAAGTGGTCACAAAATTCACAACAACTAATGGCTCCCTGTCCCAAAAGGGCTTACAATCTAAAAAGATGTGAAAGAACACCAGCAGACAGCCACTAGAAAAGACACTTTTGGGGTGGGGTTGAATCTCTTTATTCTTAAGGATTCCATTCCCAGGACTCACATGGATGGCAAAAATCACATTAAAGCAATCCATTTAAAAAGCAATGTCCTTTTGTTCAGGGATTTAAAAACAGCCTTTCTCATGCATCAAGCAGACAATCAGACTCTTTCCAGGCTCTTAGAAAGGCTTCACTCGGAGGCAGCAATCCCTCCCTTCACCAGGAGCTGCAGCACAGGGGAAAGAATGGAGGAAGTGATAATCACTGCCATTTGGCATTCTTTCATGTGCTCAGGGGGAAGGGAGGCGTTGCTCTGGGCAGCTCAGGATTGGACTGTGATACAGGTTGTGAGCACACAGCACTCGGCTCAGCTCAATGCCTGAAAAGGGAGTGACAAGGGCTGGGTCAGGGCAAAGACAGCAGAGCAGTGATTTGGCAGAGCACTTGAGCCAGCAAAACGACTCGAGAGGGCCAAAATAAGGCCTGGTCTGGAGAGGGCCAAAATAAGGTGGAGTGGCACATTCAAGATTATGTATGTAAAAAGTGGCATGGGGCATGCTGGGAGTTGGCCACTCCTGGTCTAGAACACATTGCATTGGATCAAGTCTGCAAGTGTTTTGGTGTTGTTTGAAGGTGAATTTAACAGCATGGAGAACAAATGTTAAGTCTGGAGTATAGAAGAGAAAAGAAAAAAAGGGGGAGATTTTTTTTTTATTTTTTTTTAAAAAGGCCAGACAAGTTTATTTCACCTGGGCTTTGTTTCAAAATCATCACATAGTAATGAGGGAGGTCATGAAAGCCAGTCCTTGGGTGCTTGTGCATTATTACAAGAAGGCAAAGCAAATGAGGAGGACTTTGCTGAGGTAGAAAAAGGAAATGCAGCAACTCTGCTCAAAGTAAGGAAATTACTCCATTTTGATATATTTCATTTAGTTTGGGGGGCGGCAGTGGCATTGGAGGAGGGTGGAACAAGGCAAAGAGCCATGCAACTACTTCAGCCCACACTGGTATGATCTTCCAAAGATATAAAGTGTCTCAAAGAACAGGGCTGCAGAATAGTTTGGGTCCTTTAGTGGATGATGATGCTTGATACAGATGGGGAGAGGGAGACTCACACTTTTAATTTTAACAGGTTGAACAAATGAAGGCATAATCAGAATCATAAAGCAAACACCAGGATTTTGCTACAGATTAGAATGAAGGCAAAATGATGTTGGGCATATTTCTTGTCTGATTGCATACATCTGAGTGTAAGGTTTCAAGTGCAATACGGGAGTACGTTCATTGCTCCATACGCTACAGTAAAACTTGTGAGTCACCATGAAAGTTACAGATGTCATGCAGTTGCTTTGTGGCACTGTGGGAGGCACTGTGGGAGTAGCGTAATCCAGCACCCTAAAACTGTGTGATGTCGTTATGTACATCTCCACTGCCTGATTCATGGAGCAACATTAAAGGTTATGGCAGTCAGTAAATAACCTGTCAAACTCCTACAGTTTCTCCTCCTGATTCAAAGGACTCATCAATCTCTCCATTCACTTGAACTGCACATCTGGATTGCTTATTGATGATCTGGATTGTGCACATCAGTTTGTTGCTCATTTAATGCCTCTCTAATCACCTCCAGCCCATGTAAACCTTTTCAGAACTACTGGCTTGTAAAATCTGTTCTTTTTTTCATTTCCCCCCCCCTTTTGGTGTTCAAGGTGTTTCTCTGTTCTTTTAGACTCTCTGGATAGCTGTGTTGTTTTTTTTATTAATAACCCTGCATGATTGCCTGCCCTTCTAGGATCACATTCTGGAATAGTGGCGTCACTAGGGTTCGCGTCACCCGCCGCAGGATGCCAGCACGTCACCTCTCCATGCAGTGGGCGGGGCAACACCCCAGGTGGTGGGTGTGGTGATGTACCATCGCCCCACCCCCACTGGTTTTTTTGTCTGTAACTTTTGATAGAACAAAGATAGAACACATTCTGCATGAAATTGCACATTGATTGATATTTAACTTGATGGTATTATCCTTCCAAATTGTGATTTTGGTCACTAGTGGTGCCACACCCCCCCCAAGGGTGTCAACTTACTAACACCTTATTGCAGCAGTTATCAAACTTTTAGCGCTGGAACCCACTTTTTAGAATGACAATCTGTCCAGGACCCACCAGAAGTGATGCCATAACTGGAAGTGACATCATCAAGCAAATTAAAATAAATAATTAAAGTAAAGTAAAACAAATAATTAAATAAGGGGAAGCCAGCCCTCTTCCACCAAGTGAATTTTCTCTGTAGCCTGCCTGCAATACCCCCTCCCCAAAATCAGTAAGATTTTCAGCCCTACCCAGTTTCCAGTTCAATTTAAGATCCCACCAGAAGTGATGTCATGGTGGAAGTGACATCATCAGGCAAATTAAAATAAATAAGCATAAATAATTAAAGTAAAACAAATAAATAAGCAGAAGCCAGTCCTGTTCCACCAAGTGAATTTCCTCTCTAGCCTACCTGCAATAACACCCCCCCTCCAAAACCAGTAAGGTTTTCAGCCCTACCCAGTACCCAGTTCAACTGAAGAACTTCTGTTTAAACCAGATCACTGTCAGGATCCACCTGGCTTTGCAAGTCTCAAAAAGGTTCACCTTATCAGCTGAAGCCTCTGTTTTGATCCTTTTTAGTGTGTGTGTGTGTGTGTGGGGGGGGGGAGCCTGCCTTCTGGAGCACTTGTTAAGCTGCAGGTGCATAGGATCAGGACCATTCTGGTAGCCTTGCACTCTCCTTCACCTGATCTTCCACACCAGCCAAGGCATGTTTGCTTACTCACGAGTAAATGTGACCATGAAGCTTAGTTTCACTTTCCATAGGGCTCAATACATTCATCTGCTTAGAGGGAGGGACTTACTTTTCAGGTGTTTTGGGGGGCTGATTCATTGGATCAGGACCATTCTGGTTTGGATTCCTCTCAGCCTGCCCTTTCCGATGGACTAAGGCACATTTGCCTCCTCATGAGTAAATGCACGCTACGGCTCACTTTCACTTTCCATAGGGATCCATGCATTTTTTGTTCTCTGGTTTTTTGGCCATAACTTTTGATAGAAAGGAGATATTTCACTTTGGTTTTCTGCATTGCATTCTGCTCAGAGGTCCGCATCCAATGGTATATAACATGATGGGGTTACTCCTAACCACCGTGATTTTAGTGTGTCACCCCCTGTGCGGTCCGTAACCCCCGCACCCCCCTAACGACGCCACTGTTCTGGAATACAATAAAAAGAGTTTGACTAGAAAATTAAGTCAATATTAACACACACAAAAATGAATAGCATTTTTAGCATTTCTTCTACCATAGATTCAGCACCTACCAGATTAGATTTTATGAATATTCCATGTTAACCTTCTGTGTGACTGAAGAAGGCAGGGCTGGTGTCAAGAGTCCATCATGCTATGCACCAGCAAAGTTAGTATGCACCACCACATGCTGCGCCCTTACTCAAGCTTTCTTTCCCGTCCCCTCCTTTTCTTCTTCTCAGCTTGCTCTTCTTACTGAGCAGACACTTCCTTCTCCTTTGCCTCCCAAAGACCTTTTAGGATTCTCCCAGGGGCCCTAGAGGGCTGAGAGAACCTCACTGGCTGCTACAGAAGCCATCACAGCCTGACCACGAAAGACACCAAGAGTTGCTGTGGCTCTGAATTTTCTCCATTCTGTGTCTGAAAGCCCATTCTTATTAGAAGATGCTTTATTAACATACCAAACAGCACTCCGGAAGTGCGCAGAGCTGCATGTTTCCGGACTGCAGAGACTGGAGTGGCCCTATGCGTGGCAGCAGGAAAATGAAAGCCTGCTGAAGAAGTGAGTAGATGGGGAGGGAGCAATGGGGCAGGGGAGGTTGGAATGGGAGAGAGTGGGAGGCATACTGGAGATGGGACCAGCATGGGTGACTGTCACTGGATGCTACCTCTCCCAGAGCAGCCAACATGCCCCTTCTAGCTCTACAGACTTATGCCAGCTAAAGAGCTTGGGCAGGTCTGAGCCCATTGGCGATCAGGATGTTTATGGCAGGGTAAGGGAAAATATTTTCCTTTCCTCACTCAAACCTCCCAGTCTTCCTTTCCCCCACTGTTTTGGTGCGGCTGCATTCTAGGTGGGGAAAAGAATAGGTTTGGGCTCTGAGTTGCACACAATCTAGAGTTACTTGTCAGTTACTGCAACTCCTGCAGCAACCAGTAGATGGACTGAGGGTGCAGTCTTAACCCCTTATGTCAGTGTTTTCCAGCTCTGATAAGGGCAATGCAGCTGAGGTAAGGGAACAAACATTCCCTTGCTTTGAGGAGGCTTCCGTGAGTGACACCCAACTGCAGGATGCAGCACATGTCCCATTGGCACCGCTATGCCAGTAGCTGGAAAGCACTGACATAAGGGGTTAGGATTGCACCCTGATTGAGTTGACTGGGGTCCTTCTGTGGGTCATGAAACCCCACCATGAGTCAGGCAAGCCTGCACTCTGAATCCAGTCCTGGAAGATGGAACAAAGTTGAAATTGTCATTTGTTGTTCTATATATATGTTTCTAAATGGGTACTGTGGACATTACAAGGATTGGCAGTGGGCCCTTGGAAACTGCCTACAAGTTTCAACCTCTGATGCTTTCCCTGAAAAGTGTTCTGAAGAGGAATTCCCATAAAGAAGACAATAACTCTTCCCCTTATGCCAGCTAATTAACATCAGGCAATGCAGACACTTGAAGCAGAGCCTCACCTAATGAACAGAACCTTCAGGGATGTTCATATGGCAGAAATCAACCCCTCAGGCACCCTGCATCCAACCCATGGAGGGCTTTAAAGTTTACTACCAAAACTCTAAATAGCACTTGAGAAAGAATTAAGGGACAGCCAGTGAAATTCTCTTGGCACAGACGTAACATGCTCCTTATGACTTTTTTCTTGCTGACAAATGGACTACTGCATTCTGAATGAAATGTCCAAGTGATCTTTAGAGGATTCTCATTGTAGTAATGATGACAATGAAAATAAGAATAATTTTGAAACACTTTAAAAAAACCTAGGTGCTGTATATAAAAATGAGCAGAGCATAGGGCGAGTGGGGTTTCAGTGCAAACTAGACAGCAAAGAACATGATACTAAAAATAAAATGAAGCAAAAAAGTGTAGGAGGAGAGTGCCACATAGTGTTTAATTTGAATGACTGACTAAGAAGCATGTGAATTAATGCATACATACATTGTAGAGAAAAAAGAAAAAAAAATTATATATCACATGGCATTTCCCTGACATACACGTGGGTGGTGTAGATGGATGGATATTTTTACACATCCAGCTTCAGACCTGATGAATTTTTTACAGAGTGGTAAAAAGAAAAAATGCTTTTAGAACAAAGCTGGCGAGCCACGTGTAGACTGCTGTGCACTTTGATGTCACATACATCTGTTTCCCCGCAATTAGTTATATAACAAGCATGGCAATATTGTTGCCAATGCTGCTCATTCACACACACACATATGTTCCTACACGTGTTATGCACACAACACAATAACTCAAATTGGACCAAACTGGGGGAATTAGTAATACTTCCAATTCAGCAGCATATGACAGTTTTGGGAATATTGATGTGGGTGAGTGATGGTGCAAACAACTTGCCTCAAAATTAGGCTACCAGTAATCGCAAGACTGAGTTTTCCAAAGAAGATGGAGCCAATTAAAGAATACAGGCAAACCAGAAAAAGGCCCATTTACTTTCAGTTACGTTGCTTAGGAGATCAGTTATACAGCTTTAAATTGTTGCAAGTGAAAGATATACTTGTAGGAGAGAGAAAGAGAAGGAACTGTTATGACAGGGATGTCAAACAAAAGGCCTGTGGCAGCCCACGGAAGCTCTTTTTCTGGCCCCCATGACATTTGGGCTCTCCCAGCACTGTTGTCAGGTGCTCTGAGCTGCTGAGCTGTGAAGTGACGCATGGGCAGAGGCGGCATTGCTGAAAGGGTGCCCTTTGCATCTGAAGCTTCTCCCTTTCTCACCTCTCTTGGTCTTCCTCTTTCCCCTTACCATTCCTCACCTCCTTCCATCTCTCCCTCTCAGCACATCAGCAGAGGCAGAGGCTTCCAGAGAAGGAATAGTAATGGGACTTTGCACAAAGGAAACGAAAGCATTTCTGGGTAGAGAAGTTTGGAGCTTCTCTTTGGGTATGCAGCATAAGTTTCCCCTTCTTCCAGGAGTACACAAAAGGTTTCATTGCTCCCCAAATAGAAGTTCCTGAGGGACAAAAGGCATGGCAGGTTGTGTGTTGCCCTAGAGAGACTTCTTGGCATAGGAATCTGAAAAGACTGTCCAGGTGGCCTGGTCATTGGGCAATTTGAAACTTGCAGACCAATTATTCTACCCAGTGGCGGTGCTGCACTTGCAGCACTGGTGCTGGGTGTCGCAAAAGTGCCATAAAGCACTTTCCCACTAGTGAGAGACACCCAGCACCAGCAGAGAGGCCAGCGCCAGCCAGCACTGGGCCTAAGTGCTGGCAGGACACCAGGAGGACCTTCAGATGGTAAGTATCCCAGATGGGACGCAGGACACCTTCTCGGGGTGGGAGGAGGTGAAGAGGGGGTGGATCCTATTCCCACTCCCAAGCAGCAGAGACCAACATGGTCTCCTCTGTTCTGTGCTGCTCCAAGGAGATCCATTGGGGCCACCGGGGATCTAGACAGGGTAAGGGAACTGATGTTCCTTTACCCTGAGGAGACCTCCAGCAGCTTCCCTGGCCCCACAGCATACAGCGGTGGCCACTTTGGTGAAAGGAGACACACAGATGCCCAGCAGCACTACAGCCTTCCTTTCTCTTAAAAGTCCATAATTGGCGAGAGCGCTCCTAAGAGTTCAGCCTGACCTCAACCCCTTGCACTGTGAAGTCCTGCCCAGCTCCAAAAAATGCCAGCCAGAGACTAAAATGGAGTTAGATTAGACTGCACATGTTTTGGGAAAAATAGGATGTTTATAACAATAAGAATATAAGATCAGCCCTGCTGGATCAGGCCATAGGCCCATCTAGTCCAGCTTCCTGTATCTCACAGTGGCCCACCAAATGCCTCAGGGAGCACACAAGACAACAAGAGACTTGCATCGTGGTGTCCTCCCTTGCATCTGACATAGCCCATTTCTAAAATCAGGATATTGCACATACACATCATGGCTTGTAACCCATAATGGATTTTTCCTCCAGAAACCTGTCCAATCCCCTTTTAAAGGCATCTAGGCCAGATGCCATCACCACATCCTGTGGCAAGGAGTTCCACAGATTAACTACACGATGAATGAAGAAATAGATAAGACACCTGTGCAGTTATCACACCTGATAATCTACATGTGTTTCATACAGTTTTCTTCGTGAAGGTTCTGTGTTGGAAATAGATAATATTCAAACCAGTTCTTACAGCATAATCATGCATTAAAATATCCTTACTTGTTCCACTTGCTATGCATAACCTGTGCTACCAATTTCATTCTGAACCCACATTAATCTAACAACCACCTCACTAACTTAGTAAAACCTGCACTCCCATGTAAGGTTAATTAGAGACCTGTTGTGCTATTATGGATGTACTAGAAACTTTAGATGCAGTTCTACATAGTCACCTACACAATGTTTTTTCACACAAAAATTATGTGCAGAGTTGTTTGCTCTTCTCTCTCTGGGAAACTTCAGATGAACAAATGAGCTGGTGACACTATTGTGCATAAGATGCGTTTTTTCTGGTGTGATGACCTTCAGCTGAATACTCTGACTGTCACTGATCTTTAGCTGTATCTTAAACTGCCTCTTGGAAAACATTCAAAATACAAGTTGAGCCAGGAAGGTACATAAAACAGAGCAAGTTTAAACTTTAAAATTTACCATAAAGATAAGAATCCCCATTGTCAATTTCCCATCATTTCTCTCCATCAAGCTCACAGAGAGTGTAAGTACATGTACACATCTTTCTATTATAATAGAAGCCTTGTTTGGATAGTCTCATAAGAGGCTTGACATGCTCCTTATAGTCATTTGGTACCATTTCAAGACATCCTTGAACCAATTCCAGGGAAAAATTCTACCCCACAAATGGCAGTCTTCTTCTAATAACTCTTCTAAATATTAGTCCTCTTGTAATAACTCCTAATAACTTGAGAATATTAGGCACAGCCCCTTCCCAATTTTTAAAATAATTAAGGCATCTCCTAATATGGGTCACGTTCCAAGGAAGCCACAACTTCCTTGTCCTGTTGATTTCAATGGAACATAGTTCTGCCTAACTTTCTTTGGATAAGATAAACCATTAAATTTTAAATTTATTTTATTTTTAACATGGCCCCAAAATATAACATTGGACTGACTTTCCTTTTAAACAAACCTTCTGTGGTTTGCTACACTCACATAATTATTTTTTTAAAAAAATCTATCATACCCTGATACCACTCAGAAAAAACTATCTGAGGTTTAATCTTAAAAAGTTATTTTTGGAAGGCTTTCTGCTCAGGTAAGCCACTGATCCTAACAACACAGGTTCACTGCAACATTCATGCACTCTAGATATTTTCCTTTGGAGAAAATGCTTTTATTAAAGAGTTTCACCATATTTTTGACACTGAGTTCTAGAAACTCTTTGCCCATTACGGCAAATGGTTTTGTTGACCTACTTTGCAAACCTCTAGAGATCAAATTGCAGTTATAGCAAACAAGATACACAAAATGCAGTTGTTCTCTTGTCCTTGTTCTCGAGTGCCAATTTCTTCAACAGATAAACTTCTGTTTACTTGAGCTGCTTCAGCTTTATCTAAATCCCTCTGCCCCTCTGTTTGACAGTCTTCAGTTTTGCTTTATTGTTCTTTTTGATTATACTTTCAATATGACTACAAACTCATACACATTTTTTCAAACCTGCCATTTTCAGGCACCACACAGTTGCTTTATTTGAAACAATGTATATAATTCAACCACTCTGAAGGTTGAAAGAACCTATTTCCTACACATGTGGAGCTCCATGTGCTGTAGCACATTGAGGAGGTCTGGAAACCAAGTTGGTGCTGAACAGCTGCAAAGCAGTGGAGTGATGGGGCCATTGTAAATGGAAAAAAGCTAGCAGACAGGAAGATGCTTCATTGACTCTTTTGGAACTAATAAGAGCACTGGTAAGGATGTGCTAGGATTGGGAGAATAATTCTTCCTTTGATCCTAATTAAATATCCCCCAATGTTTCTTTTAGTTATAAAGAGGACAGAGCCTTCCCCACACACAGGTTGAACCCAGCCTTACTGATGGATAATGGGTAGTGTTCTATTGCATCCTCTGGTCAGTGAATGGAGGGATCTTCAGAAGTGGTAGCTCCTTCCACCATCAGAAGGTCAAAGAAGAGAACCCAGCCCTATGTTCTACCTGTAATCACTGGCAGAAACAAAGAGAGGGAAGAAGAGGAGCAGCAGCTGCTTTTGACTTCTTCAGCAGGCAGTGCAGCTCCACCTTCTCCCACCCTTCCCACTGACCAGCATCAGAGTCAGTGGTGGTGGCATCAGGACAGCATTCACTGTATTCTGCAGGGGAGTTTTAGCCTCCAGAGACCTCCTCGAGGTAAGGGATAAGCCCGTGGCAGCCTACTGGGTTTACCTGGACCTGCGCCACTGATATCATTGGCTCAAGTCCACATGAACCCATGAATGCAGATCAAGCCTGGGAAAGGGAGTGAGGATTCAGAGGACACCCCTTCCCAGGCTTCCCTTCAAAACTACCCCTTCCCGGGATTGATCTGCCCTCCTACCTGCTCCCTTTGCCTCATTCTGCCTACCGCTCACCCTGTTCCACCACTCCCTGCCTCTCTCCCGCCCCTGTGCAATTTTACCAGTGGCTGCAGGCACCCCTGGTCAGTCACTGCATGGACTTAGCCACTCACCGCTGCTGGCATTGGGCAGGCCACAATTTCTGGTGTGTCACATTCAAAACAGTCAGAAAACACATATACTGCTTGAACTCGTGTTCTAGCAGTGTAACTGGGGAATAGGATTGGGCAGTTAGACTTAGCTAAGAGGCTTGGGTGATAGCACCCTTCTCCTGTCCTCCCCCCAGCCCCTGGCAGCATGTATCTAGAAGCCTAGAGGCATCCTGCTCATTTAGGGCCCAATCCTATGAGCCTTTAGCACCGGTGCTGAGCTCCAGGGCCGGTGCTGAGTGTTGCAAATGTGCTGTAAGGCACGTTTGCGACATCCAGAGACGATGGAGCCTTGGCCCAGTGCCAGTCGGTGCTGAGCCCAGCGCTGGATGGACACTACCCAGAGCATAGTAAGAGCTCTGGGTGGCAGTGAGGGCCTTGGGGTGGGGAGGGCATTCCAGGGCAGGGGGAGGATGGGGTGGGGGAGGAACTGGGGCAGAAGGGTAGTGGGGCCAGCAGAACCCTGCTCCGCCGTATCCTATCCTCCATGTCGGACTGCAAAACCCAATGGAGGTTCTCAAGTCTGAGCAGGCAAAATAGCCAGTGCAGATTTGAAAAGCCCTATTGCGGGGCTTGTGGCTTCCCCCGAGGAGACCCTTGGTGGTGGTGCTGGATACAGCAGTAGCCATTTCGGTACCGTTGCAGCCGGTGGCAGTGCCAGGGATAGGATTGGGTTGCCCGTCCTTAACAGCAGGCAGCAGTATGGGACAGTGCTGTACACAGAACTATAGTGCTGGGGTTCAGTACAAAAGAGAACAGGAAGTTGCACATGTAGCCCTGCAGCTCCTGCTATTCTATTATTGGGACAAATTGTCCTTCCTTCCACAGTTTGTGGCAAGCCCCCAACTTGTCTTCTGTCCATTGAATCATTTGTCGTTTCTTGGAAGTTATATGTGGCTGCTGTCCCCCATCTATATGAATGGCTAATGCTGCAAATACAATTCCTGGGAGAGGATGATACACAGCACCATCAAATGAACATGCATGTTACAAGCCTGGAGAGAATTCTTGGAAACAGGAAAGCTTTTGTCATGTGGCTGATGTTTCTACATTATGTCCCATATCATCCTGCTAATGTTTAAATATGAACGCCACACATGAGAAGCCTGCCTTGTTTTCACAGATAAAATCATTCAAAACTTGGATATGCCATATGCGTATCCAAGAAGCTTGTCTAATTCTCTTTTCTATCTTTAATGGATATTTAATGAAAGCTGGATTAACACATTCTAAGGCCTCAATCCCACCGTTAACAATGAGGTAGCCACACTGACGAAGTTTGCACTGCATCCTGTGATGGGGAGGCAATCTGCAGGCTTGCCAGACATCAGTAAAAATATTTTCTACTTACCTCTGCATGGGTTGCCTGATGGCCTATGTGTCTCCTCAGACCTATATATAGCTGGTGTAAGTCCAAGGAGAGAAAAGGGTACAGGGCAGGTAATAAAAGGGGGATAGTATCATGGTGCACAGTGGTGCTGCCAAGATCTGCCCCTTCAGTCCCCCTCTGTGCCCACAACATGCCCCTAATACCAAGACCTAGAGTGGTGGAATCTCCAGGAGCCACTGGTGCCACCAAGATTCACCTCCTTAATCCCCTTCCATGCCTGCAACACACCCCTACTGCCAACGTACCTAGAGCAGTGGAGCCTCCAGGAGCCACTGGTATTAGCACCACCTGTAGCAGCTCTCCAGTTTTGCACTGCTGCAAAAGGTCTTGCACTGCTAGAACACAAGTTCCAGCAGTGCAAGGCCCAGATACGATTGAACCAACAGCTCTGCCAATAGCAGGTGCCTCTTGTGTTCAAATTTTTTCATAGGCCTATAACAGGGGTGTCCAAAGTTTTTGGCAGGAGGGCCACATCATCTCTCTGACACTGTGTCGGGGGCCGAATTAATTTACATTTCAAATTTGAATAAATTTACATAAATGAATACATTAAAGATGAACTTATATGAATGAAGGTCTTGCAGTAGTTCAAGGCCTATAAAGCAAGACTGGCCTTTCCTTTCCTGCTGCTACTGCATCACAGACGTGAAACAACAAGCAGTGGAGGGAGCCCTCATCCCACAGCTCACTCGAGAGGCCAAACAGTTGCCCTCACACTGAGAGCAGTTTCATCGGGCCAGTGTGGGCTCCAACAAATCTCTGGAGGGCCAGAGGCTCATTGGAGGCTAGGGGCTCTCTGAGGGCCACATAGAGAGGCCTTGAGGGCCGCAAGTGGCCCCCGGGCCGGGGTTTGGGCACCCCTGGCCTATAAGAATGAAGTGCTTGTTCCATTATGCATCAGATAATTAGTGTCATGTTTCCAGCTGTGAAAGATATGAAATATCTGAAATGCCAGGAATGTGCCAAAAGGAATGATCTGGGTAAGTTTCAGCAAATAAGAGTGTATAGCTGGAGATGTCTGAGGCCTCCAATGTATGTCAGCTAAATCCACTTACATAACATCTTGATCTCGCTATATGGTTCAGGTGAAATGTCTTCCAAATGACAGGATTATGTTTAGGAGTGTGACCATAATGCAGAATTGTAGTAAACAGAAGGGAGGATTTTCAGCCCCAATTTCCTTTCCAGGCTGGTTTTGCTCCATTTTTATTTCTCTTGACTCCTCTTTCTATTTCTCTTTTCCACCAGGGCCTGCTTTCCTTCTTAAAGTGTGGCCATGTTAGCAAGATGCTCACCATAAAATTGGGATGTACATAGAAATGTGGTTTGGAAAAGAGTGAATCTCTGCAGAACCTTTTTGCTCCTTTGCATGGCCATCCTTTGAGAACGTGACCCTGCTTCCTGACAGCTGCACAGTCACTCCTCTTCTTGATAGTAAATGCACTGATTTTTGGTTACCTCTGTAAGCCCACATTCACTTTTGACTCTATTTCCTATTTTGTAAATAGTCTGAGGAAAGGATGGGAATTTGTGTAATGGCTGCTGCTGTCACAAAGACAGTGATGTCTTTGCAGAGAAAGTGGTGATATGTCCATTTGCTGTTCCTAGAACAAGGGGGAGAGGGATTGAACAGGCTGCAGGTTCCCTACTTCTTCTGCCCCTTCTCAGTTTTCTGAAGGTGCCTCTTCCCACCCATAGTGCCTTTGAAAAGCCATTCAGGAAGATAAGATGGGCAGACTACATAGTAGTAACTGTGTGAAACATGATTCTATAGCTGTGGGAGTTGAGGCATAGGCACATTTTAGCATTTTCTTTCTAAAGCATTTGCTCTAAGAGCATGACAATTCTGTTCCTGATAAAACATACAATTTCTCTTATTGATGGAAATTGGGGTTGGTGAATCTCCTTGGTAATATGCGTAGTGTGGGTGGATGGAGGCTAAGTGGTGAATACTGTCTCCATGAGTTTGGATGTGTATGAGAATTTAAACAACATGAAGCTGAAGAAAGAAAATTGATCCATTTATTCAGAGTACTCTTGGACAGAGTTCACGTGAGTGGGAAGTCTGACAACGACATGCACAGAATACATGACTTTTATAGGGTCTTGGGCTTACTCCTGGGTAAGTTGCAGCCTTTGCAATATTTGGAGAATTTTTTTTAAACAGATCAGCAATTGCTTGGGAGGGTTAGGAGGTTCTTTATTTAAAAAAAATAAACTCCTCATCCCTCCTATGTTCAATCCCAGTCTTCTTCACCTTTCAGTCTCTAAGTCTCTTCATCAGTGGAGTTGTGCTGACACCCAAGTGATGTCCAAGCTACATCAGCATGGTGTTTTTCCAGCACTGTGCTGGCATTACAATCTCTTTGCATGAACTGGAGGTTGTCCATGACTTTGTGTACCTTGGCTCAACGATCTCCGACTCTCTTTCTCTTGATATCGAACTAAACAAACGCATCGGTAAAGCAGCTACCACATTTTCCAGACTCACAAAGAGAGTCTGGTCAAACAAGAAGCTGACGGAACATACCAAGATCCAGGTCTACAGAGCTTGCGTCCTGAGTACACTTCTGTACTGCAGCGAGTCATGGACTCTTTGCTCACAACAGGAGAGGAAACTGAATGCTTTCCACATGCGCTGCCTCCGACGCATTCTCGGCATCACCTGGCAGGACAAAGTTCCAAACAACACAGTCCTGGAACGTGCTGGAATCCCTAGCATGTACGCACTGCTGAAACAGAGACGCCTGCATTGGCTTGGTCATGTCGTGAGAATGGATGATGGGCGGATCCCAAAGGATCTCCTCTATGGAGAACTCGTGCAAGGAAAGCGCCCTACAGGTAGACCACAGCTGCGATACAAGGACATCTGCAAGAGGGATCTGAAGGCCTTAGGAGTGGACCTCAACAAGTGGGAAACCCTAGCCTCTGAGCGGCCCGCTTGGAGGCAGGTTGTGCAGCATGGCCTTTCCCAGTTTGAAGAGACACTTGGCCAACAGACTGAGGCAAAGAGGCAAAGAAGGAAGGCCCATAGCCAGGGAGACAGACCAGGGACAGACTACACTTGCTTCCAATGTGGAAGGGATTGTCACTCCCGAATTGGCCTTTTCAGCCACACTAGATGCTGTTCCAGAACCACCATTCAGAGTGCAATACCATAGTCTTTCGAGACTGAAGGTTGCCAACAACATGCTGGCATCCATGGTGCTTCTGTCAGAAAGTGGACTTATAAGCCAGCGGGTCTGTTGTTGTACCAGCATATGTAGAGTACAGGATTTGGCTGCAATTGGGTCTTCCTGTGCTTTTATTGTATTTTTATTGATTGCCCTCCTTGTATAATATTTTATTGTATTATTCTTTTCAGTTAGTTGTCAGTCACCTTGAGGGTCTCTTAAGTGTGAATAAAAGAATAAAAATATTTTGAATAAGTCAATTAAAAAATACATTCTCTTCATTCTGTTATGAAGAGCTGGTGGTATTGCTAGCATCTCCTAGGTCTAATATCTAAAATTTGGCTAACACTCATTTAGGCTAGAAATATAGCCTCCTTTTCTTGAAATATAAATGCTTCTCATTTGTGACTGAAAGGTAGAAAATATGGGAAAACAAAACCTAGTTGTCCGTTTGAAGGTTTCTCAGTATGAAAGCACCAGATGTGAACTAAAAATAATATCTTGATAAATGGCAGGTGCACTTCTTATCATATGGTAGGATACAGCCAGCTGTTGCACATGGCCTCTGTCACCTCACCATAATTATAATGGTGTCTAATTATCCATATACATGTGGTGGGCCACATGTGGCTGAAAGCAACTTATGAAACTGAAACCCTTAATGAAACTTATAAATGCTTTTCAAAATATAACTTAAAATGTTATTAACCATTTAAACTAAGTTTCTGCCTCTCATACTTGCTAAGAAAATACTGGACATGCATTTTGTATAGATATGTTTGCAACTGTTTTTATTTCCTTTCTTCAAGAAGCCCAGGACAGTAAAGTTGGATGTCCAACCATTTTTTTTCTAACAACAAACTTGTGAATTATGTGAGAGAATGATTACACAAGCCTACAAAATTGAGGGTCAGAAAAGTTTTCCCCAAACTTTATGGTTGTTTGATATGAATTTGGGGTGCTGATACCAAAAATGGCATCCATTTTGTCCTATCACGTCTAGTTTTGGAGATATAGTATAGCCTCATTAGTGAATGGTTCAAGCAGCTTCCTCATGAGGAAGCCATGGTGTAGGCTTCCTCACGAGGAAGCTGCTTGAACCATTCACTAAAGAGGCTATGCCGTGTCTCCAAAAGTAGACATGAGAGGGCAAAACAGATGCCATCTTTGGAATCAGCACCCCAAATGCACCCAAGAATTGGTGTAACGTTTAAGGAAGCAAAATGTGTGTTGGCCTGTGTTATCTAATGGTTACCTAGTGAATTTCAGAGTTGAGTAAGGATTCAACTCTGGGTTTCTCCAGTCTTAGTATGACTTTCTAACTATACTGCATATACTACTAGTATACTAGTCGTAAACTACTATTGGTCCAATCTAAACATCTGATTTACAGCACCTGGATACTGTCCTGTTGCCATAAATTGGCAGCAGAGTGCACTGCCAGTGGCAATTTCCAAGCTGCCACCACAATGCAAAAGCAGGATCAGCAGCCCTTTGCTGCAGCTAGCAACCTGCTCCTCTGCAGGTAAACCACATCATGTGGGGCTTAGGGCGCAATTCAAATCTTGAGTTCGGCCGGCCCAAGTCCCTTGGGCTGGCCTGGGAGGGTCGCAAACGTGCTGTAAAGCATGTTTGCGCCTCTGTGGGAGGAAGCCAGGCTGGCGCTCCCAGAAGCGCCGGCGTGTGGAGGCCAACAGAGGCCCCCATGCTGGCTTCCTCCTGGCTCCTTGCGTCGGCTCCGATGAGCTGATGCAAGGGTGACAGGTAGACGTGGGGGAGGTGGGGAGGGGGACGGAGGGAGGTGTTCCTGGGCAGGGGGAGGGAGGGCGATGGGTGGCCCTGGGGTGGGTGTGTGGGGAGCTGGAGGTGGGGCTGGGATCCGGCAGTTATGCCGGATCCCAACCCCTGTCCCCGGGGAGAATGGAGTGACTTCAAGCCACTCCGCTCTCCTCAGACTTGTGCCACCTCAGGAGGTGGCGCAAGTCTGAGGAGACCCATTGGGGCCAGCAGCCCTTACCCAGGGGTAAGGGGAAAAGTTTCCCTTGCCTCTGGCTAAGCCACTGCTGGCCACAATCCTGCGCTGGATACAGTGCAAGCCTCCTGGCTTGCCTGTTCCAGCACAAGTTAGGATTGAGCCCTCAATCTAGGTCAATGGTTGATCCTTAATCTTGCCCTTAATCTTGCTTAAGCAATCTATCACAGTGTTCTTCAACCTTCTTTGTGCCCCTACCTAGACATACATACAGACAGGGAACCGACAGTTGTCCCACTCCCCTCCTGGGACCCTATTCACCCACTCCCTGCCCCCGTTACACTCTCCCAGCACTGTTCACTATAACCAGTTACCATGAAGCCTGGCACTAGTGAATGGTATTTTGGCACAACTGCTAAGAACCTAAGCAGGACTGGGACATAACCTCCTGGTACTTGAAGGAGTAAACCAGATGCCTCCTTCTTTACCTGGTGGTGCTCTAGTCCAGTGGTCTTCAACCTTTTTCATTCCTGTAAGTTGCCCATAACTGAGGCTTCACAACCCCATTGGGTCCCGACCCCAAGGTTGAAGAATACTGGTTTAGGAAAGTAAAGAAATATGGAATTTCAATGTTGTATCACATTTAACTTTGAGACACAGAGAATGTTTCCTGAATTCAGTGAGAAGGAAATTCATTTTCAGATATCTTGGCAAGCTGTATTTTACTTAGAAGATGTTCATGGCACATTAAGCTGTTGTTACAAGACTTTGCTTGAGGGTGGGGCTCTGGGGAAATCTTTCGGAAACCGAAACAAATTGTCTGTAGCGGGAGGAAGGTGTATGCACTAGTGAAACTAATGACATTTTTTGCCTAAGCCTATACTCACAGGCCATGGGCAACACTCATCTTCCGCTGGCACTGACTTCAGCACCAGTTGTAAAAGGTGCTCTGGTACCATGCAAAGCCACAGAATGCTGAAACACCAGCAGGAAGGCTGAAGCCTTCCCTGTGTGCTCCAGAGCACTGCAAAGATGATGATGATTCTCACCCAGAAAATACTTCCTGGACTCCCCCCCCCCCCACAGGATGTAGCAGTAGCCATTTTGGTGCTGCTGCATCAGCAGGGGGCAAGGATAGAATTGGGCTGTAAGATGCATTGAGTATCAAATACGGAAGCAGAGCTACTGATTCGAGAACACTAAGGGTAAACAAAGAGATTTTTCAGCCCTGAGGAATGTTCGTTTATTGACACAATGAAAAACTGTGTCATCACAGGGGGTTCAATGAGTGCCAGGTGCTGCTCACCATATTGTCTTTGAATTTATGTGTTTCCTTCACTAGGAGAGAGTGAGAGCAGATGCATAGGCTATGTAGAAAGAAAGCAAAGGGCTTTTAATTAGCAATCAGAGGGTTGTTAATTTCTTTTAACTGCCAGGGCTGATGGTGGTGGTGCTAGTGGAGAGAGTTGTTTTGCATCTCAGCAGGTGTTTTGCATCTCAGCTCCAAGTTTATGCACCACATTGAATAAGACGTGTGCTAAAGCAGATTTAGAGCAGGGCTTGGGTCTTAAAGCTTTAGGAATATTTTTTCAGTGGTGTCACCAAATTCGTGACTACTGCATTTAGAATGTGGTTTTCTCCAGCATGCAATACTTGGGCTCTATTATGAAGTGAGCACCATTTCCCTGAGAAAGGCTTGGAATGTTACCTGTTCTTTTGAGCAGGAACAGGTTAGGAAGAAGCCCTAAGGCATATTCCACTGTGTCTGAGTCGACACCAGGAATATCATGCAGCTAGGAAGCAGTGTATTCTAGAAATCTTGTCACCTGGGACTGTCTTGTGAGCATGCTCAGGAATGGTATGGGTCCAAGGTACTGCAATGTCATTTGGGAAAACTACATATCTAGGATCTATTTGCCCATGGTGCTGTAGTTGGGACCGGATCCTTCTTTTCCTCTCCCTTTGGATGTTTCTGGAACAGCCTATGCGCTATCTCAGGTCAACAACAGTACAATCTTAAGTTACCTCCCTCTCCCCCAAAAAGTACAGCTATGTCAGTGGAGAGTGTACTGCATCCTGCAGGGAGGGACAGTTGTGGAGGTCTCCTCCAGGTAAGGGAACATTTATTCCTTTATCTTGGGCAAACCTCTGCTGCCTCAAAGGGTCTCCTCAGATCTGTGATGGCATATGTCTGAGGGAACAGGAAGAAATGGGCTAGGATTCAGGTACAAGTCACTGCTGCCACTATCCCTCCCTCCGTCCCGGTTTCATCTCCTGCCTGCCCCCTTCCCACCCAAGGACCATATGGCCATTTACAACAGCAAGACCTCTGTTCCACGGTCATAAGTTGGGACATCAACTTAGTTAGGATGAAGTTGTTAACTGTAGTTGAGGAGATTTATTTTAAAAATTAGTGTGTAGGATGGGGTGGAATAGAATTTGGTGAGTGCAAGTGAAGAAACCTGAGAGCTGGGAAGTGGGATGATGAATCTCTCTGCAAAAGGAACTATTACTCTAATAACACAAATTCAACCACTTTGTGGTGTGGTTTGGATTTAGGGTATAGCAAATATGTGGAGTGTTCAGTAGAGCTGAGGTCATTAACCACAATTCTCACCCCAGTACGCTCACTGGCCATAGCTTCTGCCCCTTTGTGCATTCAGTGCTCATCTGCAGAGAGCAGCACCAAATGTTGAAAGCGGGGGGGAGGGGGGCGCTCAGGGTTGGGGACCCAAACTGTCCCTGTGTTAAACAAGGCCCTTAGCAGACTAGTGCCAAATGCAGCAATGTCCTGTTATACAGTGGGTCCATGCGAATAAAGGAAGGCATAGTGATAACAGCTCAATACGTTTATTCCATCTTCAGAACAGAACCTAGCAAAATACAAGGCAAACCCTTGGCTTTTTATAGCCTTTAACTCCACCCAGACTTCCTGTGATTGGTGCAATTGAAACCTTAACTAGAGGGCCAATCAGATGGTAGGATTTCGATCCATCACCGGATTGGCCAGCCATAAGTCTGGGCCAATCAGTTATGCAGGATTTCAAACCTGCATAACTTACATACATAACAGTCCTAGGGTGCTTCGCCAGTGGGTACGTCAAATAGGAAGCCAGAGGGTAGCACAGGTAGATTTAGGCAGGCAAGAAATGAATTCCTATAGATTCTCTTAAAGCTGTATACAGAAAAAAAAAAATGAAGGCCACAGAGAATGGAATGTCAGTATTTGCAAAACACCTTGCTTAACCAAGAAGTATTAAAATGTTGTAAACACTGTATTACATTACAACAATGCTCAAAATGTGTAAATCATCATTTTTCTCATTCTACACCACTTTTTCAGAATGTTATTATAAATACCATTATTGGAGAACATTGTAGTGAATATGCTGTGCATATTATAAACTGGCATGAGATATCCCCAACGTGCACTCTTTTGGGGCAAAAAAGAGCGAAAAATACGGTATTTTTCTTTGGAGCGAAAAATACGGTAACCCAATAATAGCTAATAAAACACCATGAGATACCCTCCCTTTAATACAGTGAGCAGGTGGGATGCTTGGTAGCAATGGGGGGGGCGTGTGGTGAGAATTGAAATAAGCTTCGGAGCTGGACTATTTTCTTTTGTCATTTGTAGTTTATGAACTACTGGGTGAGAACAGTGATGTCACTTCCTGCTTGATGATGTCACTTTCTGGCCATGATATCACTTCCAGGTTGATGACATCACTTCCGGTGGGTCCTGGACAGATTGTCATTCTGCAAAGTGGGTCCCGGTCTAAAAGTTGTGAGAACCACTGCCCCATGGGATCCACATAGCCTGTGCCAGCACCACTACTTCATCGAATGGGGATTTATGTTGGATTTGCTGTCGCTTAGGTCTGTTGAACAGCAGCCTATACCTATGAAAACAGACTGTGCCCTCTTGGTAACCCTTCATTTTTAGTCTGTGCTAAGAATTCCAAAAGGTCATTACTGAAAGGTAGTTGGCGATGATTGGTTTTATTGAGTTAGGTTGTTTTCCGTTCAGCAAAAGAGAGGTGAAGAGTTTATACCATATGATTCATTCTCAATTTACTCTAAATCTACTAGTCTGTTTCCATTTGGAACTTTACCTCCATGGAAAAAGTGTTGCATTAAATGAAATTATTTTGAATCTGTTATGGTAGATAAGCAAAAGTGGAATTTAAAGGACATTGAAATGCATCATATCAGTGAATTCAATCCCAGAAAGTAAAGTCTCTATATATGTATTATTATGAAATCTCCTTGCCTTCTGCTCCTCTGCAGACTTATGCCTCCTTAGGGAAGATCTATAAGTTGCCTTTTCCCACATATCAAAATTTGCTGAGTCACAAATATTTTCTCTCACTTTGTCAGAACAGGGCCAATTATGATGAATTTAACAACTAGCCATGGCAGGGACACATGATATTGTCCACCCATCCCACTCCACTACATCCCACCCTATATACCAAAATTGTTGGTATACTGTCACATTGTGTGATCAATATCTCACATAAAATCTGGAAATTGCACTTGTGATTTAGGTTTACATGCACTGGATTTTGTATGCATTAGCAAGTGAGGGCCCAAACCTATCCAATTTTCCAGTGCCAGTGCAGCTATACCAAAGGGGTGTTCACTGCATCCTGTGGTGGGGAGGCAATCACAGAGGCCTCCTCAGGGTATGGGAACATTTGTTCCCTTACCTTGGGGCTGCATTGCGGCTGCACCGGTGCTGGAAAGTTGGGTAGGATTGGGTTCTGAGCTGTCTACCTGTTATAGATGGCAGATCTCAGATGGCAATTTGGGTGCTGGCTAAGGGTAGGAGCAGTAGTACCCATTGCAGACTGGGGGGCCCAGTGCAGGGCTCTTCCCCAGGATCCCAAAGGCTCTCCTCTATGGAGAACTCATGCAAGGAAAGCGCCCTACAGGTAGACCACAGCTGCGACACAAGGACATCTGCAAGAGGGATCTGAAGGCCTTAGGAGTGGACCTCAACAAGTGGGAAACCCTGGCCTCTGAGCGGCCTGCTTGGAGGCAGGCTGTGCAGCATGGCCTTTCCCAGTTTGAAGAGACACTTGGCCAACAGACTGAGGCAAAGAGGCAAAGAAGGAAAGCCCATAGCCAGGAAGACAGACCAGGGACAGACTGCACTTGCTCCTAGTGTGGAAGGGATTGTCACTCCCGAATCGGCCTTTTCAGCCACACTAGACGCTGTTCCAGAACCACCATTCAGAGCGCAATACAATAGTCTTTTGAGACTGAAGGTTGCCAATACTGTTTGCTGCTGTTTCTACTTTTACTGTTTGCATGGATCTATTTTTTTTTTTTTGCTTTAGTGCTTTTCTTGTTATTTTCAAGTGTCATACACTTTCTTGTTATTTTCAATTAAAAATACAGCAAATCTATATAGAATAAATAAATAAATAAAATGGCAAACATCAAAATGTTATCAAAATAATGGATTAAAGGGATATACTAAATGAGCATTCTCCAAATGTTGCCACACAAATTGTGGATAATGCATAGAAACTATATCTAACCAAGTTTTTTAAAGTCTAATTTCTAATCTAAATATGTTCTGAATAAAATAGAAACATTTTAGAAGTACAACATCCTGATTATGTCCTGAGAGAGCACTTATATGTACCTCTGCACATTTAGCAAACTAAATATTAAAGAAAGGTAAATATATATAAACAGATTGCACTACCAAAATACCTCCAGGCAATAAAGGTAATTATCATACACACTGGAACTAGAAAACTGCTTACTTCTGTAAGGCCTTCCTGTAACTGGGAGTGTGCCTTTGGTTCTAAACTTCATATAAAGCATCATCTTATAATAGGCAAAGAGACGAAGGGCGCAATCCAAAGCGCCCACTTGGCTGGCGCAAGGCTTGAGTGTTGCAAAAGTGCCGTAAAGCATTTTCGCACCACTCTCGGGGGAGATAGGCCAGCGCACAGATGTGCACAGGACTCTTTGCATTCACATGAGCCCCGGAGCAGGGTGCGTTTTCGCCAGCTGAGCTCAGTCGGCACTTGGGTCTGAGGGTCTGTGAGAATGGTGGGGAGGAGGCAGGAGGGAGGCATTCCAGAGTGGGGAGAGGGCAAGAGGCGGGCAGTTCCATGGGCAGGTGCGTGGAGAGAAGGATGCAGGGCCAGATCAGGCACTTATGCTGGATCTTAACCCCGTTCCCAGGCAACCTGGACCGGCCCTGGGCTGCTTGGATTTGCGCCATTGATTTAGTGGCAGAGATCTGAGTAGCCCCATTGGGACTGCAGCAGTTACCCGGGGTAAGGGAATTTTTTCCCCTTTCCCCGGGCTTGCCGGCAGTCAGCCCCTGCTTGTTCCAGTGCAAGTTAGGATTGCGCTGTAAGGGATTTATTGTGCACTGAAAACCTTGTTTACCCCATACAAGCAAGATATTTGCAGTAGTATGTGAAAAGAGCAGACAGATGCCAGCACTGGGATTTGAAACAAATTGTACTGAGAAGGACCTGCAAACCGAGCAGCCAAATGAAGTAAGGGCTGAAAAGAATCCTTATATTACCATCTCTGTGAATCCACTGAGACAGAGCCTGACATGAATGAATCTGCTCGATTTCCCCTCACCACAGTGAAGCCTGACCATTCATTTTGTAACATCAGGTATTGCTTCTGTCCCTCACAAAACAGTCAGGTTATCCTTGAACTGATTTGTAATTTTAAAAAAACCCATAATCCCTTATGGTTAACCCCTGTTTTTCCCTCCATATATTGCAGTCAATTTGGAATCATCTCAGTGAGTATCCCTTCATCCCCATGTCATAGAAATGTGTCCCTTCTAGGCATCTAGATTCTTCCTCTGCTACTTCCACTTATGCTTGATATTCCTTCATGTTTAGACCAGCCATTTAGCCTAATAATAGTGTGGTGATAAATTAATCAAGTCAAACTATGGAATGATGTCAACATGAGTCAAAATAGCCATAAACATCATGACTCATGAAGGAGAGACCTACCAGCTCCACTGGGTCCATCTGTCCCACTCTAGGCTTGTCACAACTTTTACATGTGGTAGTGCCAGGACCAGACTGCTTGGGGTCCTGGGGAATGGATGATGGCCGGATCCCAAAGGATCTCTTCTATGGAGAACTCGTGCAAGGAAAGCGCCCTACAGGTAGACCACAGCTGCGATACAAGGACATCTGCAAGAGGGATCTGAAGGCCTTAGGGATGGACCTGAACAAGTGGGAAACCTTGGCCTCTGGAGTGGCACGCTTGGAGGCAGGCTGTGCAGCATGGCCTTTCCCAGTTTGAAGAGACACTTTGCCAACAGTCTGAGGCTAAGAGGCAAAGAAGGAAGGCCCATAGCCAGGGAGACAGACCAGGGACAGACTGCACTTGCTCCCGGTGTGGAAGGGATTGTCACTCCCGGATTGGCCTTTTCAGCCACACTAGACGCTGTGCCAGAACCACCTTTCAGAGCGCGATACCATAGTCTTTCGAGACTGAAGGTTGCCAATACAAATATACTGCATGCTGGCTGATATATCCTATAATGCTTTGTGAAATCCCATGCACACTTACCTGATAGTAAGCCCTGTTGAACTCGGTAGGCTTACTTCTGAGGAGGCATGCATTGGATTGCCCTGTATGGATTGCTATATGTTCACATATAGCAGAGGTTCTCAAACTCGGGCATTGCGATACCCCAGCCTGAGAAGCCTGCCTGTGGCCTCATAAGGGAAGGGGGAAGGCAGTGAGTGACGCAATCCCCAGAATTGTGCTGCTGCCAGGGGTGGGGGGGTGGAGCCAGCGTCAGAGTTCTGGAGGGTCTGGGGGGGGAGGTCTTTTGTTTCTTGTTATTTTTAGCTGTTGGAGGTGCAGGGAGCCCTGCAGAAGGCTTCCTGCATCCCCCAGGACTCTGGCGCTGGCTCCAGGTACGTAAAACCCTCCCATCCCCACCAGCAGCACCGTGATCTTGGGGATTGCATCACTGCCATAGTGATGCACACACTTAACTCAGATCTCAAACTCCCAAAGAGTTTGAGAACTGAGGATCTATAGTCCCTCCACAAGGAGGGGAATCAATCTACTGCACTGCACATTGGCTGATATATCCTATAATGCAGTGGTATTCAAACTGGGGCATTGCGACGCCCCAGCCTGAGGGTCCTGGTCCCTTTCCCCTTAAGGGGCGGGGGCAGCCAGGAGGCAGGGAGGAGGCAGTGGCATGATCCCCAGGATCGCGCCGCTCAGGGGGGCTGCAGGGGCTTGGTGCGCTTGCCCAAGCTCCCTGCCGCCCCCTGGGGGTGTAGGGAGCCCTGCGCGACCTTCAGCAGGGCTCCCCGGGTCAGGGAAGGTGACAGTGGAGCGATCGCGCCCCGCTCTGCTAAACCAGAAGCGGTGCGCAATCACCCCATTTCCCCTTTTTACCAGGCTGCAGGGATTGGGGTGCACCCTCCAGTCCCTGCAGCAGCGTCCCTGGCTGCGGAGAGCCGGGCGCGAGTGCCTGCAGGGTTCCTTGGGTCAGGGAAAGTGAGAGTGGGGCTAGGATAATAAAAATGGAAAATATTAACATTGATCTTTCCTTCTAATGGTGAGTATGTTAGCATCAGCATCTCAAAATGGCAGCCCTAGTCACGTTTTGGCCTCAAAGAATGGGATCTAAAGAATACTGTTGGAGAGATCCAGGGATTTGCAGCTCCAGCGTAATTGTGGGCCTTGTTTCTTGTTTGAGCACCAGACCTCTATGCTCAGATCATCAGTGGCTTTTGAAGATCCTATCAGTTTCAAAAGTAGCTGGTTGTGCAGCATAGGCAGCTTGGTCTTTGACATCAATAAACCTAAAGCCTCTTTGAGGCAAGTGGAAGTAGCTCTGACTCTCTTTGGATATCAGCCAAATTTAATTACATTGATTTATTAATTTTTTAATTAGTTAAAGTGTCGCTGCTTGGTAAACTTCAACTTACTTAAGCAGTTCAAAGCCCCACTGATTACCACAAATTAGTGATATGGGTTTGCATTGAGAGTTGCTTCTCATGGTTCATTTTGTGGCTGGCTGCAGATTCCCAGAATCCCCTATACATGCATAGTGCATAAAATCTTTGTTTTCTCTTTATTAAAATTTATGGAAGCAAGTACCAGTCTCTATTCCCACATATTGCACTGTACAAATATGCACCCTGCTTTTTATTTACCTGGTGCTTATCTATTTGTGCACTTTGTACTCTGATGTATCTCTGAGTGTGGAACAGCAAACCATAATCTGAGCACAGGTCTTCACATCCAGTGCGACAGTAACCTCACCATATGCTGTGAGAGTAACATCATCATCATTATCATCATTTTCAATTATTTTACAGGTGATGATCAAAAGGAAAGTTGAATGTGTTTATCTTTTTTCGTCATACAAAATTATAGATAAAGCACAGGTCTAGTTTCTTGGAGTTCAGGATAAACAAAGAAAGCAAAGTCCCAAAGAATAAAATTTCCATAACAATGTTCAATGCATATCCTTTGCTATTCTGTTAAACAATTTGTCAGGGTACACTGAAGGGATTGTGAATGTTCTTTCTGTGCTTTCATATTGTAACTATTTTATTCTTATTTTTTTGAATGTTTGATGATGTTTGAGAACCTGGGATACCGTGCCCAGATAATTCACAATTATTGGTATGTTCCTACTAATATAGAGTGGTGTTTTATTTTAAAACTTGAAACTTTCCATTTTCTTTAACAATATACAGACAGATAGAAATAATAGTAAAACTTGACATTCCAAAATTTGACATTCAAATAATCTTTTTGAGCAGTACAAAATTATGGAGACTTACAATACAAGCTGACACCTGGATGGTTTTTCTTGGAATTTCTTGATCATTTTTTGATAAGCAAGCTTCCAAATTTCTCCTGTTCACAAAGCCTTTTGCATTCCACGATTTCTTCTTGATTCTTCTAATTGCTAAACACCATTCTTTTCCATACAGATTATTCATGAAGAAGTCATAGTTTGGCATCCTACTTCAAATGTTGGCAGAACTGCAATGTACATGATCATCTGCAGATGGTGTTGGCTTTTTATATTTGGAATGTTATCCACACCATTTTACTCCTATGTCATAATTAAAACTAAATTAGTTATTCAAATGTCAAGTTACGTAATGAGGATGCAGGTTTAAAAAGTGGCAGTCTGACTGTATCAAGCCAAGGTAGCTGCGAAAACATAAGCAGTAGCTTGGGCCACTGTAGCCACAGTCAATTTCAGCCCTATCCTTGAAATAGAATGTGGCAACCACTTCTGGATTCATCAGGAGGCAGGCGGGCTAGCAGCAGACCCATCTATCTTCACTGCAGGGTATGGGAGAAGGCTCTGGAGGTGAAGTTTCAGCTTCTTCTCAAGATGGCAAGACTTGTCACAGAAATGGATAAACCAAAGCCCCATGGGAGAGAACAATTTGGATGGGGATGGAGGCAGGAAGAGGTGGGGACAGATTCAGACATGACTGCACATAACCTTGCACCCTTTCCAGATGAGGAAGCTCAGCACCAGGTAGGTTCTGGTCCATGCTGGTTGGATGCCAGTGGCCCGTAAAAGAGCCAAGGTCTGGGAGAAAGAGTGAGGTGACCCCTTCCCCTGGTCACATCTAAGGCCTGCAAGTTACCCTTACAGAAGGGATCTTGCCTCAGGCGAGCTTCTGGGAGGCTGACAAATCTCAACTCAAATCTCAACTCAACTCAAATCTCAACTCAACTCAAATCTCAACTCACCCCCCCCCGAAACCCAAACCACACACTGATTACAAGGTATCCACAATTCCATGAAGGTGGCTATTTAGATAACTTGACTGACTTTACTTGCCAGTTTATAAGATATTTAACAGCATTTGATGCAAAGGTTATTTCCACAGGTTGGTAAAAAACTAGTCTGCCATTTTTTCCTCAAACAGTCAGTTTTCTCTAAATAACATTTGCTTAATGTGGAAGATTAGAGGTACAAGGAAACATTGCAAATTTGATCCATCACTCATATTGGCTTTTTTGTGTTGCCTGATAAGTGATCAAAATCTATGACCGAATGTAATCCCATGTGTAAGAACTAGTGAGGTTGTGATTTATCAGTCTCAGCGTGGCTTCTCATATCCAGTGTGGCTCCTCAAGTCACGAGTCTCTGCCCCCTTTAACTAGACTCAAAAATGAGTCCTAACAGGCAGACTTTCCAAGTCACCCAGAGCATTTTGGGGACTCTAAAAGACACAAGTTCCAAGTATCTTCCATAAAAAAGTCTGCAGAAAAACAGAGCTGCTGCTGGTGTGTTGGAGTTCCCTTTATACACTCCCCTGATGTCCCCACCCATTCTACCAGTAAATAAATGCCATGCTGTTCTTCAAGCGAAGGCAGCAGTACAGAACACGCCAATCAGTTCCTTCCGTATGATCCCCAGCCATGATGAAACAAGAAGCAGCACCTCCCCCTCCCATGTTCTGGACGCATGTTGCATGTAGTTACTTCTGCAATTCGATACCCTTAACCCTCCCCCCCCCCAATTAACTTTTCCTCCACCCCCAGCCCCTGCCTCTGTCTCCTGACTGAGCATAACATACCCTGCTGCTGGTTGCTGCTACTCGTGCAGATCTGAATGCCCAGCTTCTGGATAACTTCACAAGGTCTTTTGGGTGGCATGGAAGCAGTGCAACATCAGGGTATGCCAGCAGCACCCCCAAGCCATGTCTGGGTGACTCAAATTGTCCAACTCCATAGCGCTTTCCAAGTCAGTAGCCCCAAACTTGAGTGTTTACCCAAGTCTTTGACATGTGTGACTCAAGTCCGCACGAGTCAGTGAAAAACATATGTTTTCATGACTCTCATTTGAGTCACTTAACTTGAGTTCCCATCCCTGGGAATTATAAATTGAGCTGGTTTCCTTGACTGTAAATTTTGTTCTCCACAGAATTTTGTGGGCTCCAAAACCAGAATTTTGCTCTGCACAGGGAAGCATCACATGCACACAAATGCACATATAGTGTGTGAAATTACTAGTATGTATCTCTGTGCATGAGTGAGCAAAGGAGAGTGGAAGCAGAAATAGAGACTGAATACTGTGTGTGCCTCAACATGCACAAATAAGCATTTCAGAAGACAGAGGGTTAAATTATGGCTTCAGGGTAGGCTGATTTTCAATAAGTCTCCCTATTAGACAGACAGACAGACAGACAGACAGACAGATAAAATAAGCTTCCCTCTTCCCATTTCAAGCATGTGTATTGTGGTGGGTGGGAAAGAGATATTCTCCAGCAACTCTGCAGCCTGAGGCAGCAGATCAAAGACCAATTTTGTACTTTTTCTGCTGGTCCACTATTCCCCGTCAGCATCAAACTTTGATCAAGTCTCTCTTTCTTTTTCAAGGTCAGTTCCAGGCCTTGATGTGCCTCAGGTAAGAGACTGGCAAGAGTCCCCATTTTCTGAAATACACACTTCAGCAGTAGCAACACTGCTGAGGCTCATCACTCTCATCCAGGTGTGTGTTATTCACTGTTACCATATGAGTGGGGAGGGGCTCTCTCTGTGGCCCCAGACCCATGGAACAACACTCCCAGTTCTTCTCTTTTATGATGTGATCCTGTACAGATGTTTCCAGGCAATGGAGTCTCTACTCAGCATTTATATAATACTTTTTGGTTGTCCAAAGCACTTCATAGCTATTATCTTGATGTCAAGGCTTTAAAGCAAGTAAGCATTATTATCCCTAGAGTGCAGCTGGTGAGCCAAGGCTGAGGGAGTGGCTTGCCTAAGACCAGGGGCAGATCCAGTGTTTGTGTTTGGGGGGGCATGACCACTACGAACTCCAGAGTCTAGGTCAACCAGGTGGGTACACCTGGGCTCTCGTCTGAACTTTTGAGCCATTGACTGGAATGGGAGCCCTGGTCTACCCAGTTGGTAGATCTGGGCTCCACGTCCAGGCAGGAGCCCAGGTCTACCCGCCCACCAAACCTTGGTCACAGAGGCTGCAAGTTAAATTGGGAGACCAGATCTACCTGGCAGTTAGTGGACCTGGGCTCCCGTCTAGACTTTTGAGCCATTGGCTGGAATGGGAGCCCTGGTTTACCTGGGCTCCCATTCCAGCCAATCTCATTGGCGCCCCAATCAGTGGATATTGTCCTCCCCGGTTTTGCTTCCCAGCCAAGCAGGAGCCCTTTCCTGCTGCCATGACCCCCTCCTTGGATCCACCTCTGCCTAAGACTGCCTAGTGAGTGGCAGAAGCCAGATTCAAAAGATTGATGTCTTGATTTGCAGTTTAGGCCAAAACCAGATATGCTCTAATTCCATGAAAAAATATAGCCGGCAGTTCCATCCATGGGTTTCAACTCATGTGGAATGTGTGGTCCAGGGCTTTCTTTGGGGTACAAGCCACACCAACCCTTTCCCTGTGCTGCCAATCACTCTTGGCAGATTTCCTGGGTTTGCAGAAATCCCAACAGCACTTGCCCACCATAACAAGGCCAGACTTTCCCTCAGAGTATCCTGCCCTTCTCAGGGTAGGATACTTCCTGGTTTGGGCATATGGTGTACTGCAACCTTGACTTTCACAGGGGAAATTTCCATGCTTTTCCTCCACATTTTTCTGCAGTCCTGTCCTTCCAACCAGAACATTCCCCAAAGCGAAATTCTTTTTTTTGGGGGGTGGGGGGTGGGGAGAGGAATGTACTCCTCTCATTGGTTCCAAGCAGAGAGTTTCTCCCAGGATTAACCCACTGCTTTCTGAGGAAAACATCATGTAAAACCTCTTTGTCATATATTGATGTGCTTATTTGGAGACATAACCTGTGACAGTTATGCCCTCTCCAAAAAATGTTTTCTGATACGATAGGGGGTCTGCACCAGCATTGATTTGTGCACCTATGAGTCATCCCCCTATGAACAAAGGGGGCTTTAAATTATATGTCAGTTTCATCTTAACCATAAACTTGACACAGCCAGGCATGTAATCATCACAGTCCCTCAGCATCCCTCAGCATGAAACTGCCAGGGCATTGCCATTCAGCAGAAACACCCCCAGCATGCAAAGAAAACTTCAGTATTGCAAACTTCAGTAACAGGTTTGTTGTTCGACAAAGCTGTGTTTTTCTTTGACTATGGCAAGCAATGTAAACAGTAAAAATCCACTATTTTTAGATCCATCCTGCAGGTTCACCTCTACAAGGAATTTGCAGAGAACTAGCTGAGTTGTGCTGGCATGGCTAATATGCTTCTGCATCACACATAATTCGTGGAAACGTAATTATTTGGGAGGGGGACCTCTGTTTTTTTCCACACACACAGCTAGCAGCTATTGAGAACCATCAGCACCTCTTTTAGCCTGAGGCCTGGTCTAGCTCACGATCAGGATTCTTCAGACTTTGCTTATCACATTGCATATTGCTACAGTAAATCGACTAAATTAGCTCTACCAAAGTTAGGCTGCAAAAATGCTAATGCAAACAACCCCAAAATCAGAAGCTTGCTGACAATAGGAACAGCCAGAGGTGCATTTTTGCACCATTAATAGAATGGCCTGGAGGTGCATTTTAACACCACTATATTCAACAGGGTTAAGATTTCACCGAACTGTTCACTGAACAATTGCGCTGACTCACAGAGGCAAGTCTTTAGTCTAAAAAAATGCTAAAGTTTCTTATTTCATTTAGGGGGAGTGGTCTGTGCAGTCTGCTGAGGATTCAACCTGGTGAGATGGGCCAGCAGATCCCCTCTTGACCCCCAACCCCTCAAGGGAGGGGAGCCCCAGCCCCTGTTGGTGCACTTCTACCAGGGAGGTGTGTTGCAACCGGCTCCAGGTTGGCTGGGGAGGACCGATGGCCTGCCGCCCTTCCCCTTTCCAGGGCGGGGGTGGCAGGTGTTACAGCCCCCGGCCCAATCCATTGCCGCATTCTGGAGCTGACGGAGACAATGACTGCTGTGCCCTCCCCCGTGGGTCACTGCATGCCTCCCCACATGTGGAGGCCTGCGTGGAGGCCCAATTGCAGGGTGGGTGGGCTTCCCTGCCTCTGGCACAACTGTCTACCAGGGTGGATTGTCCTCAGTGTGCTCCCGCCGTGTTGTGCTGCCAGGCAGGTGCAGGCCATAGCGTGAAACCATTCAGAGATTAGGGGGGATTTATTTATGGGCCCCTATAACCCTAACTTCTTCCCCCTTTTTATATGATGCCATGGCAATAGATTTATAAAGCTCTAGTTTTGAGAAGATCCATCTTATTTTACTGTTAACAGTAAAAAAAAAATAGAATCAATTACGTAGGATAATCTTTTTTGGGCTCATTTTTTTTTAAGCTTGTTCAATCTGCACCTAGGGGAAAAATATTAATCAAGGTTAATTTTGTTTGAGGATTGATTGGGTGGTTTCCCATGGCAACCTTCCTGTTCAGAACTAGGGGAGCCTTCAGGATCTGTGCAAACCACTGATCCAATCAACCACCATGCCATAACACAATTCATTCTGCGAGGAAGCAGATCAAACACACCTTTGCCGCACCCCCCCCCCAACTACATGTTTTGGAATCTGCAGCAAGAGTGAGGATGGGCAATTTCTCAGTAGGGAAAGAACAAGGAAGGAAAATGTGGCAAAAACTGTACCTTCCACATGCAACGTTTTCATAGGACCTTTTTTATGTATGGGAAAATCAAAGCCCTCGACCACTCAGGGCACATCTGTTCTATATATCGGGGGTTCATGTACCTATTCATGGGACAGTTTGCCTTCTCAGAGCAGTGCACCTCCAGGCATTCCCTTTTCCAACCCCTGCAGTAGTGAGTCCAGGGCTGGAATCCTTTCATTTCTATACTTTCAGGAGTTCAGTCAGGATCCCCCTCTTTCCAAAAGTTTAGAATGATTTCATTGGTAGAAGACTGGCCAACCCTTGATGGGCTAATAGAAACCTGACACACCTATGACAAGGCCCCCTACATGAGGCTATGGCAAATTGGGCAGACAGAGAGACCACTCACAAAACCTTGAGGTAGGTGATGGAATGAAATGCCATCCCCCCCCCCCCCACATAAAAATCACAATTTCTTTCTCAGTTTTAAGAATTAAAGGTTTCAGGGAAAACCTATGCCCTGGGATGCACCAGTCTAAGCATTTGTGTAAAAAGATCACCTAAAATCACCAACTGGACAAATTCTATAAACCTGAATGTGCAGCATGCACCCTGGTCAATGGTGAGTTGATGTATAGAAAATTATGGGCATGGCCCAAATCTACTTCATAAGGATCCCATGAAGGGGTCTTTGGACTGCAAGCAGGGCTCTCTTTTAAATGCATGCTTGGAACTTCATCAGGAGGAAAAGAGAAGAAGGAATTCTGAGCAGCAAAGTTACCATTGGCAACAAGTTAAACTCTCTTCTTCCACACCACTTCTCTGCCCAAATTGCAGTATAGGGACTCATTTATCAAGGCTTTGCTATACACATTATGTGTAACATGTTTGCCCCTTCACGTACACTCTTTGTCCCAGTCACTAGTCAAAATGCCAGGCACTGATTCTAGCTAGCCAAACACTTTTCATTCATAAAGGTGAATCAGGGAACATGGGTATTTTTCATGTTCTGAAATCTTAAGCAGGCTAGAGAAGTCTGTTCTTTATCTCAAAACAAACATCCCATCAGTACTCTGAGGAACAATAAACCATAGAAATGTTCCTTGTGTCATTTCACTGAAATAGAAGCTACTAGCTCTACCATTTGTGTGTATCTTGAAAACTTGATGTGCATTGTGAATTGGATTACTGGGAATACCCAGTTGGAAATATTACACAGTTTCATGTATAAAGAAAAATATTATCTGTCAGTTATGAGACCATGCATGACAAAAGGTTAGACTGATGTTGTGGTATAATAAAATCTACTTGTTCCAACAGCCATTGCGCTGATGCTTTTTCCCAAATTAAAATCAAGGTTGCAATCCTATGCGTGCTTATTTGGAAGGAAGTTTGGCTGAAATCAAGAGAACTTTCTTCTGAGTTAAATGAGATTGTGAATGGGCTAGAGTCATAATCCTTCTGCTAAAATAAAGTGTTCCAATTGATTAAAAAACACTATTGACTGTAGCTTTCTTTTAATTTCTGTAAATTTTTTAACTTTCCTATCCTTCAACCACCCAGAAAGTAGAACTGTGAATAACTGATTTACTGGACATTAGAGAATTCTTCTGTACATGGTGCATAGAAGAATATATGGTGTTTGAGCAATGGATTAGCATGTGCCTTCTGGCTAAGACCAGGAACTGAAAGTAAAATTCACTCCCACCCTCATTTATAAGGAGGACCATATATGTTTTATATGGAGAACCATTATACATTTTTGTGTGGCATTGATTTGAGTATGGCATTGCTCAATGGTCAGAAAGGAAGAGGCTCTAGCACACCCAGTGTATGAAATCAGCAGACTGGGAAGAGTATATGACATTTTCTCAGGTGCTGACCCTATTTTGTAAGACACTGGGTGGCCATGGAAACTAATAAACAAATGCACTAAACTAGACTTTGTGAGAAACACAGAACTGCCATCACTCTTTCTTTTGTAATGTCCTGCTTAATGCAAGGTGTGGCGTATCATTGCATTGTGTGTTGGCCTATATCCCTACTGCAAATAGCCAATGAGGGAGGGGTGCACCACACAGTACAAGGAAGTCATGTCACATATTCTGTTAAACCAGATATACAGTTTAGTGATAGTTTAGGAGCCCAATCCCATGCAGCACTGCTGACGGAGCGTGTGCTGCGTGCTAGGGTCCAGCAAGAGACCAAAGAGTACAGGAAAGATAAGTAAAGAACATTTTTACTTACCTCCCGCTAGGCTGCCTGACCTCCAATAGGTTTGTTGAGACCATGGTGACCAGGTCTCTGTTAGCTGACATAAGTCTGATGAGAGTCAGGAGACAGAAACAGGCTGGAAAGAGGGGAAAGGAGACTGTGTGTGCTAGAACCACTGAGATCTACCCCTGAACCACCCCTATCTCAGCCCGTTCTCCATCCAGGATCTGCCCACAGTCCTTATATAAATACTGTTGTTGTTGTTGTTGTTGTTGCCTGCCACCAACATCGCAACAGTGCAAGTTGATGGAAGATGTGCAGGCCGGTGGCACCTGTACACAGCCATTGGCCATTTGCATTGACTCAGCACATGAGTCCACAGAATGGCAGAGCAACTTTGACATCATTGGCCCAGGACACAGAATGGCAGACCTTGCAAGATCTATCACCATAAAGCCAGGTAGGATTTATTTAAACATCTAGGAGCTATTTAAACATCTAGTTTCTGTTTACCATATTGAAGATCCAGGAGCAAGTCTATTTTTTCCTCTTTGTTTCATTGATATATTTACTGCTGCACCATAAAAGAGTAAATTATAAACAAGGACCATCAAGGGTGGTCATTGTCTTCTGTATTGTTTAAAATATTGGTAGAGAATGCACTTAAACAGTGCATAAAATAAAACGAGCAGCAGATCCAGGCATTAAAATAAAAGGGAAGGAAATAAACAGGCTACACCTTGCTGATAATATAGCCATAGTGGCAGATATTGAAGAAAAGCTGCAAAAAGTATTAAATTCAATTAATTCTATTTTTCAGTACAATTGTCTAAAAAGAGATGGGAAGACAGGAAAGATATTAGTAACAAGTGAGATACTTCCACCCTTGCACTGTATTTCTTTCTGAATATACGAGTATGCACGTAAATGCAGTGTATATGCATGCTTAAAGAATGCGGCAGATTGTTCCCCCCCCCCCCCAGGGTGAGGGTGTCCTTTGCTGGTCCCACACTGCAGAAGATCAGACTGGAAACCTGAGCAAGCCAAGGTTTCGGCAACATGCTCAACTCGCATGTGGCTTCCATGACCAGAGGAGTCGTGACCTAGCCCGTCCCCCTGTCATGATAACCTGGGATTAACTGGTCTCTGTTAAGGGCTGAGTAGGAATTTTCTTAGTTTACACTTGATTGATGGTTGGTTTGGAGCTTTTTCACTTCAGCCAGGCTGTCCTTTAGGTGTGGTATTTAGCCAGCGTAGCTATGACTGGCAGGCATAGTGTGGGACAAGGAGCAGGAATATAGATTTGGTGTCTACCCTGAGGTAAGTGAGAGTCAGAGGGAGAACCAGAGCCAGACTCAAGATGTGGATGATCTTTCACTCCCTCCACCAGATCAGAAGTCCTAGGTGAATCAAGGTTTATAGGACTGCCCAGAGTCTGCAATAACCTCTGCCCCCCCAGTTGCTCTCTGAAGGTCTAACAATGAAAAACAGACCTACCTCCAGGTTTCAGGGTGCCCTTGACAGTCTCCCCTCCCTCCCACCATGAACTCTGAGAGTATCACCATCACACATAGGCTACAGGAACTGAGCCTTTACAAAGAATCTGGACCTTCAGTAGCTGCCCAGTGATTCTGACCTTTGACTGACCAGATGACAAACCTTCTCTGCTGGGACAGGAAGAGTGCTCTATGTTCCAGTACAGAATACTTGGAAATTATAATTCAGCCACGGAAAGACAGAAAAGGCACCTTCCCTTTGCTGAATGTAAGACTGTCATAAATATGCATGCGGAAACCCCCCCCCCCCCACTGTGACAGTGAAGAGTCAGGGAGAGCAGAGCTGTTATTATCATCCCCTCATCAGGTTGGAATGAACTGCAGAAATCATTCCAGCTTTCCAAGAAACATTCTGGAGTTTGGCATAGAGAAAAATCATCCTATTGGATATTGGAGAAAGCTAACCTCAGACCCATCTTTAGTCCAACCAAGAAGATATCTCAGGCATTGTGGTCTGTGAAGTATAAAAGACTACCACTCTCCACAACTGGTGTCTGTTGTATTCCTTGTGAACATGGGAAAGTCTACATCGGGATCACAAATAGGCACGTGTTTACAAGAATAAAGGAGCATGATCACCACTGATGCTTAGAACAAAGTAAAAAAATCAGCAGTGGCAGAGCATGCTAAGAACTGGCCACCACATAAATTTCAATCAGACTCAGGTTTGTTTATTTATTTATTTACTTACTTTATTTATACTCTGCCTTTCTCCCCAAAGGGACCCAAGGCGGCTCTTTCCACAGGTTGTTTCCACAGTGCAACAATCTGTCCTGTCCTAATTTTCGAATCCTGCCAACTACGCCAATTTGTCCCATCCAATTATTTCAACTCCCTTCTAATGCCCGCTTTTTGGCTAATTAACACCCTCTTTATCTCTAGAACAACCGCTGTGGTATGCAGAGGAATGAACACAGAACTCCTTATCTATAGCAACTACCCAAATTTATTGCTATGAACACAGACACTCCTCTTGTCCAGAGGCTTTCCCTTCCCAAAACTCCACTTAACTCAGTGGGTAAAGGTCTGAAGCCTCCAATTCAAGTCCAATCCGGTCTCCAAAGCACAGTCCAGTCTTCCCAGTCTTCTGTGTCCTCCAGCAGAGTCCTGGCAGTCCCCTTCTCCTGTAGGTTTGGGTCAGGTAGCCCTCTTGGTCTGGTAGCATCTCCCTCTGGGTCAGCGTCCCGCTTTCGGCTCTCCCTCTGAGTCAGTGTCCCACTCCTGCCTCCTTTGGGCCTTCTGAAGCTGCTTTTTATCCTTTGTGTCCCATTAAGTGCAAATGCAGCTCAGCTGTGAGCTACCTCCTTAGCTCATTCAAAGTCTCAACAAGGTCAAATGAAGCTCAGGTGTCCAACCAGGTCTCCATTGGCCTTGATTGATTACAGCTGTGGAGCCAGCCCTGCCCTTCCCAGAGCTGTCAACCAGCTGTCAAAACATGGAATCGCTGTCAACACCACATCATCAACCTGATGATCTTCTGATCTTCCATTACACAATCCCACACCAGAATCTACACAGAGGCCATTGTTTTCTCACAGACCTCAGTCTGAAACGTAGTTTGTGAGCTTTAACAGGAAGCATATACTAAAGTCAACTTTAGTGGGCTACATCAGAATGCCAGATGCAAGGAAGGGCACCAGGATGCAGGTCTCTTGTTATCTGATGTGCTCCCTGGGGCATTTGGTGGGCCGCTGTGAGATACAGGAAGCTGGACTAGATGGGCCTATGGCCTGATCCAGTGGGGCTGTTCTTATGTTCTCAGCTCAAAACATAAAAACAACATGAACAGCATAAGTAATGCCTGGTTTCCAGAACTTAAATACACTAGGATTAAAGCTTGAAGAGAAACTTACATAGCAATGATGAACAGGCAGAGAATGTTAGTATGCCTTTAACAATTCAAGAAGAATTGTTAAGTTCTCAAGCAAGCAGTTAAACTCTCAACTAACAGTTGAGAGAATGCAAATTCTTTGTAACCCTGAAGATTACTTTCCACAGCTTTCCACAGCTGAAAGTGAAACGTCAGGACTAGATCCTATAATGTACTTTTATCTGTGCTTTAGAGAAACACTTCAGAGAGATTCTATAGATCCTATAATGTACTTTTATCTGTGCTTTAGAGAAACACTATGTTTTAAACTCATCCAGCCATGAAAGCCTTAATATGTTTGTAAAATTCATCCTGCTCGCTGCCAAAACCCAGTGAAGAAGAACATGGTGGAAAGCAGCATACATTTTATAAGAAACACATGTTGATACTTGTTGTAGACTGGAAAAGGATATTTATTTAAAAAATGTATATAGTTACATTTTGTGTGTGCAAAATAGACAGAGGGGAGGAAAGGAAATAGAAGACATTTGAAATGTAGCATAGGAGAAGAATGCAGCCCTTCCTGTCACATGGAAAGCCCTACACGAGTGCACTTGACCAACTTTTTAGACTTTATGCTGAAAGTATAGAGGATGGTGCTGGGGAATGCAGTCACAATCTTGCCACTCCATACTTTCAGTGAATGCATGAAGGCATATCTGAAAAGGGTTTGTGTGTAAACTGACTTGGAACAAAAGGAAATAGAATGATGGGATAGAATTGAAGAGACAAGAGAACCAATTCAGAGTGTGAAGAGAAGATCCCATACATTTTATTATAATAATAATAATAACAATACAGGTATTTATATACCGCCTTTCTAGGTCCTCAGATTTCTCCTCAGACTTTATTCAAGGCGGTTTACATAGGCAGGCTAATTTAAATCCCCGTAGGGATTTTTACAATTGAAAGAAGGCTCTGTCTTTCAAGAGCTACAACAATTCAGATGTTTCGTTCTGATCTGGCCTCCATCCTGGCCTCCATCCTCCCACGCTCAGAGCATTTTACATCTTACATTTTACATTTTAAGAAATGGGAGATGAGTATAAAACATTCCATATGATGGAAGAGAAAGTGAATGGTAGAAGATGAAAGAGATCAAGAAACAACCACGTATAGCAGAAAGAAGGCATATATGATGTGCATAGGTGGACCTGAAAGGCTTCCAGAAGTTGAAAACAATGAGATGAGAGCTGTCAAATGCCAATAAGGGTAGAAACACACACCAGAGATGAACTGTTGCTAATTAAATCATTCCGTTCATCTATTGTGTTTTGCTGACCAGTCATAAATTCTGGATTATTCTGTTTGACTTTAAAAAGACTGTGTGTTATAGGATCAAGTCCTACTTCATATTGCACAGTAGTTACAAAACTTGCCCAGCATGTTGGAGAACCAATGCTGATTCACTGAACACCAACTTCTGATCATCGCTTAGTAAATGGAGTTCTTATTCCAAGAATAGGCCCTTCTGCACCTCCCAAGTGCCTTTTTACTCAGCTGTACTCTTTAATTTCCAGTGCCACGGGGAGAGCAGAGCACATGCTGATGATCTTGAATGGATAAATGACAAAATGAGTAGTTGAACCAGAATGTTTTCCAGTGACCTGAAGAGATGAGAAAGCATTCTCTTGGAAGATAATGCACTTCTCCCAGAAACAGCACCGTGGGCTTAAAATTTCAAAAAAAGAACATCAGTATTTGTTGTCTGCTCAGTTTATCTATGAATTGGTGTCTTAAGACACCTGGGTTCAAAGGCTCAGGAAAATTTCTCTGAGCATAGGAAATTTTGTTAGATGGAAGAAAAGATGCATTTTTTCTTTAAGAGAGAAGTTTTGCAAGTTACAGCAAGCAGGTAGCCTACTTTTGACAGGTTTGATATATATGCACTTCACTTCCTGTTCCTGTAAGTGAACACAAAATGTATTCTAAATGTTGGCTGTCTTCCAGTCCCAAGACATTACGCTTTCCTTCCATCTCTGACACTGGACCAGCTACAAGTGGCATTAAATGGGTTGTTGGTCCTAGTATGCTTTGGTCTTTTTAATCATAGAATCATAGAGTTGGAGGGGACCTACAAGGTCATCAAGTCCAACCCCATGCCTGTAGCAGGAAATCCTCCTAGAACAGTGTTTCTCAAAGTTTGTCCTCTGCTGTACCACTTCACATGGTCCACCTATGTGAAGTACCACCAGAAGTAACTAGAAATAACAACATTTACTACTGGGTTGGGAGGCCGAGTGCAACAAAACAACACCAGTAACAGAGTGGACAGGAGGGCCGTTTCAAAAACACAGAAAAGCACAGGAGCTCTGCCTGCCACGCCAAGCCTCATGCCACTGTTTGTTGTGTCACAATCCTGGTCTTGCTGCTGGGTGGCAGGTGTCCAGGGGTCCCGTGAATACCACCAGACACCACCTCAAGTACCACTGGTTGAGAAACACTGTCCTTGGACATCTTCAGCAGGTGCCTGTTGAGCTTCTGCTTAAAGATCTCCTGTGAAGGAGGATCCACCACCTCTCTTGGCAACCTGTTCCACAGCTGAATAATCCTTGCTATCAAGAATTTGTTCCTGATATTCATAAGAACATAAGAACAGCCTCACTGGATCAGGCCATTGGCCAGGGCTTCTCAAACTAGGGCATTGCGACGCCCCAGCCTGAGGCAGCAGCCTCCCGGGGGTGTGGGGAGCCCTGCACGACCCTCTGCAGGGCTCCCCAGCCTTCAAAAAGTGAACACACCACACTCCACTTCTGGTTTTGCGGAGGTGAAGCGTGATCGCTCCACTTTCACCTTCTATGCTTCGGGGAGCCCAGCAGAGGGTCGTGCAGGGCTCCCTGCATCCCTAAGAGGCTGCTGCAGGTATTGGTAAGTAAATTGAGAAGGCCTTTCTACAAGTGCCGTCGCCTGAGGAGGTACGTGGGGCGGCGGCAAGAAATAGGGCCTTCTCAGTAGTGGCACCAACGTTGTGGAACTCCCTTCCCCTTGACTTGAGAATGGCTCCCTCTCTTGAGACTTTTCGGCGAGGCCTGAAGACCTTGTTGTTTAACCAAGCCTTCTGACTTCATGGCCTTTTTAACATCTTTTATACATCTTTTAGTTGTTTTTTACAGGCCTGATTCCTCTGCTGTTTTATGCTCTTTTATTCTGACTTTTATCTGACTACTGTTTTTATGGGTTCTGCTAATGTGTTTTTAATATGTTTTTATCTGTTTGTGAAATTATGTTTTAATCTCTTTTATATGTTGTTAGCCGCCCTGGGTCCCTTTGGGGAGAAGGGCGGGATATAAATAAAGTTTTATTATTATTATTATTATTATTATTATTATTATTATTATTATTATTATTATTATTATTATTATTATTATTATTAATAAATGCCAGTCCCTGCGCCCCCCTTAGTGATGCGATCCTGAGGATCATGTCGCTGCCTTCCCATCACCCCGAAACAACTTGGAGCAGCTCAAACTCTCCCAGAGAGTTTGAGAACTGCTGCCATAGGCTCATTTTGTCCAGCTTCCTGTATCTCACAGTGATCCACCAAATGGCTCAGAGAGCACTCAAGACCACAAGAGACCTGCATCCTGGTGCCATCCCTTGCAACTGGCATTCTGACGTAGCCCACTTCTAAAATCAGGAAGTTGCACATACACAGCATGGCTTGTAATCCGTGATGGACTTTTCCTTTAGAAATTTGTCCAATCCCCTTTTAAAGGCATCTAGGCCAGATGCCATCACAACATCCTGTGGCATATGCATATCATCCCCCCAGACAAGGATACAGCATCCACATTTCCACAATCCTCCTACAAGAGGAAATGGGCGCAAAGTAGGAGGAGGAGGAGGACGCAAAACAGGATCTGTTTGTCACCAGATACCAATTTGCCATGCTTTTCAAGGAGCAATCCCATCCTTTCATTTCTCTTCTTCCTTTGGGTTGACCTTAAAATGCCCTTTTTGCTATTCTTGACACCCCTGACCAGTCTCAGCTCATAATGAGCTTTAGCATTCCTGGCCCTTGCCCTACAAGACTGGGTTATCTGTCCTTACTCCTCACTGGTGATCAGTCCCATCTTCCATTTCCTATACATGTCTTTTTTAATCTTCAGCTCACCACTAAGTTGCTTGTGCAGCCATCCTGGCTTTTTGAGGTGTCTTCCCCTTTTCTTTTTCATAGAAATTGTTTATTAACTGTGCCTGTAGAAGATGCTTCTTAAGGAGCTCCCACCAATCTTGGGCCCCTTTTCCCATTAGTTCATCAACCCATGGGATTCCACCTATCAACTCTCTGAGCTTGTTAAAATCAGTCTTCCTGAAATCCAAAGTACAGGTTTCACTGCATGCTCCTTTTGTTTCCCATAAGATTGAGAATTCCAGCAGTTGGTGATCACTTCCCCTAAAGTTCCTACTACTGACCTCATCAACCAATTCCTCCTTATTGGTTAAGGTCATGTCAAGGTTGGCCTCTCCCCTCTTTCCTTCCTTCACTTTCTGGAAGATGGAGTTATCCTTCAGGCAAAACAGGAATTTATTGGAGCTTAGTTTTAGTCAATAACAGAAGCAAGAGGGTCTGTTCCAGTCTTCAACTGCAGTGTGATGAGAGGTGGCTTTAACTCTTTGGACTATGATGCCTTCACCCTAATCTGGATCAGTCCCCTGCAGTTAGTCTTAGCCCCAAGAGGAAAGCTGCCATTTGTGCCAACAAGAAATTTCTCTATTTTCCAGAGAAATAGCAGCTGTAGGCATCCTTTTTTGTATCAAGACCATAGCCAGGAAACATATTAAAGCCTATCTCACCATATGCCATGGTCTTCCCGGTTGCCCTGCAGTTGCTATTGAATAAAGAAAACCTATGCATGTCAAAGCCAGCAATGCATTAAACATCATATGTAGTTGTCCGTTCCGTCCCCCCCCACATGCACTCTCTACTTGGGTGGTGCCACTTCTGCTAGAGAGCAGGTGCGTTTAGCTATTAACTTATGATGAGGATTGCATTGTTTGTTTGTTCCTCTTTTGTGGTGATATTTTGGAGTTGCTCCAAAACTTGTACAAATAGCCTGAGTAGCTTGAGACTGCAATTCTATTTAGAAGTACAAGGGAGTAAGCTCCACTACACAGAGTGGAACTTAATTCCAAGTAAATATGCATAGGCTTGCTCTGTTAAAATCAAACTTTGTGGATCTGCCATTGTAAATTGTTTGGACTATCTTTGAGATAGGAATGTGACAAACAAACCTGAATTGAACTGAACTGAAAAGGGAATTCAAATGCACATGGAGGGCCATTTGATGATTCAGGTCTCTCTCTTTTTTCCGTTGTTCTCTCTTTTTCTTCATACTGATAACGTTTTCTTTTCCTCTTTTCTATTCCTGTCCTACTTCTCTTGAGAAGCTTGTGGGTGACATGCAAATTAGCAAATATACAGACAGGGCTTAAGACCAGTTCCTAATGTAAGCTATCCTCTCAAAGTTTTCTCTCTGGTTCGGATTCTTCTCACTGACGTAATGCCAAACAGTCACAGACCTTTTAAAAGCGTTTTGGAGGCTTTATTTTACAGCTATTTACAATTTAATTTGCAGTTTGGATACAGACATTTTACTCCCTGCTTCTTCCTAGTTTCTCAGGGAACCACACCCAGAACCTCATATTAGTACCTTGAAACAAACAAGACAGACCATGTGACCCTGTATGTCACTTCCATCTCCTTATTTGGCATATCATGACACTGGTGCATGGTTCTAGCTCTAACTAGGAAGTCATTTTACCCTTCTAAGGCAAAGTTTATGTCCCACAACTTTGGTTACACAAGATCCTGGAATTTTCCTTTTGGGAAAGCTATGACGTGTATGTTCTCTTTGTGCAGGTCATCTTGACATAATGGCTTCTCCTATCTTGTTTTTAACAGAAACACCAGTCCTTTTCTTGGCCCCTATTTCAGTTATTTTTCTCATCTGAAGAGAAGTTAGGGTAACCCTCTAAAATCTCTATCACTTCTTTGCCAATTACTGTCAATGGGAGGGCAGTGGCTGCAACTTTCTGCCTAATTCGAACATGGCTGTTTGAAAAGCATATGTGGAATCTACATGTAGCACAGATCTAGTAAATCTAAAGTATATTAAATGCAGATTTTAAAAAAATACTGCCAAGTTTTTTAGTAAATTCATAATACACAAAGCATAAGCAAAGTCATTGAGCATATTTTATGGCACTGCAGGAGCAGTTGGAGAACAAATGCCACTCTTACACCTCTGGGTGCAACCATGGTTGCCCCATGGTGCAGAGGTAGTGGGTGGGTGGGTGGATGAGGAGGCAAGGAACCCCTCCTCCCAGCTCACTGCTTGAAATGGATGCTTCAGTCAGCCTTAGGCTAGTCCTGTGTGTCTATCAGACCCACGTTATATATTGGAAAATTTAAAGAAAATACTTAATAATTCAGTATTTCATTGAGAGGCTTGTGATATCTGCTATTTTAATATGTCATTACAAACTTCTGAGAGCCAGTAAGCAGACCAGCTTTCTTATACATGTAGTCAATGCAGACCTCAGAACACACATAAATAGTGAAGAAGCCCTAAGGAACAGAGGCGGATGAATGTTATCCTCTTAAGTTATTTACCACCTCTGTTCCTCTTTCCCCCCAGTGCTGTAATAAATGTATTGAAGCAAAGATACAGATTCAGTAGCCTTGCTCTATAAACCCAGTGTAATCAAAAGCCACGAATAAGTCTGAAATTGGATTGCTATATTACAACTCTGGAGTGCTCATTTTGGATTATGTACAGGATTTGTTGACCTAAGATATATAGGAGATGGGCTTTAAAATTCTTAAATGTATTATGCCACCAGCCAGAGAGAAGCCAAGAAATACCTTGGGTATATTTTTCAAAGAAAGCTAGAATGGAAGCAAAGTCCAGCTGCCGTAAGCTGGAAAAGGCAATTTTCCGAAAAAGTATCTGGCCTGATCACCTCCTCCACTGACATGAAAGTGCATAAAATATATGTATCTTAGCAAAGAGAGTGGTAATGTACCCCAATCTATATGTAATTTACTAGCATGATACCCATGCTTCGCTACAATATTTAACTACTTTAAATCCATTTTGATTCCAATTAAATTTCCTCTGATTGCAATGAACAGTTGAAATTTAGCACGAATACCCCATGTCAGGCAATACCCTGTAATTATTGAAAGTCACGTTTCCACCAATTTTTTTTGTTTAATAAATGGTTATTTTTGTATTTTGAATTGGTTTTGTGCTATAATAGCACAGTACCCGTGCTTCGCAAAGGTATTTGCAAAAGTAAAGAAAAATTAAGAAAAAGTATATTATTATTATTATTATACTGCTTTTCAACAAAAAGTTCACAAAGCGGTTTACAGAGAAAAGTCAACTAATGGCTCCCTGTCCCAAAAGGGCTCACAATCTAAAAAGATGCCAAGGAATACCAGCAGACAGCTACTAGAAAAGACACTGCTGGGTGAGTTGGGCCAGTTACTCTCTTCCTGCTAAAAAGAGGAGCACCCACTTGAAAAAGTGCCTCTTACCCAGTTAGCAGGGTAAGTAAAGTGTGAAGTGAAGTGAATAAAGTGAAGTGTGTTGATGCAGAGAAATGATGAAGTGAAATTCAAACAATAACATTTGATGAAGAAATAACAAGATTGTAGTGAAAATATATCATGAAAAATACCTACAACCTTTGGTTCTCTACTTAAGCACCTCTTTTTAGACCACATTGATGGTTCTCCCCTCAGGTACTGGAATCACCAGGCTGCTAGGTGATCTCACTCTGGAGCAGGCCACATTGAACTGCCAATGTGAGAAGCAGTCCTTGCTCAAGTCAGTTCCTGCCACCTTCAAAGACTGACCCTGGAACTTGTCATAGCAAAGCAGACTTTGAAGGGAAACTGCAACTTCTTGAACTCAAAGGGCTACTATGATGGTATGAGTGGTATGCATGGTATGAACACTGACTCCCCCAGCACAATTGGTGAACACTGTCACCTCAATGATGTTCCTGTGGAGGGCCTTCACTCACAGCCTAGTGCCATTGCAGAGTTGTGTTGATTTGAGGTTCCAAAGCAACATTACTGGAACTTATACTTTGAGGAGAAGCTTGTGGGCTGGGAAGCCAGGAGGACTGAGGGTGTTGAGGAACTCCATGGGGTAGTGGGTCGCATTATCAGTTTATACCACCGAGTCTACAGACCTGTACTCCATTTCTGTTCATTTCTGGGGTGACCTTAGCACCAAGACTCTCATGGAGCTTCCCATTGTGGTAAGCCTTGAAGATGAACTCAGACAGTTGCCCAGCTGCCAGCAGCTCTCATAAACTACCATAAGGGTCAGGACATGTGTACGAGGTACTTAGCAGAGTTGGTATAGTTGTCCCCCTTGCTGTCATGGAACATGATGAAGAACCCTTCGCAGTTGTCCACCACGTGTCTCACGATGAGCTCACTCACCTCCCTAGCCATTAGCTTAGTGTCATACATGAGATAGGAGAGAGACCAGAATGGGCAGACTCCATCTCCTGTGATGGGGACAACTTTGTGAGCCACCATCTACCCACTGACATTTAAAAACTCAGTTGCCATACTGACTTAAATTGAGGGACCCTCCGCTGTTATTTACCGTTATTACTAAGCCCAGGAAGGGGTGGAGATAGTAGCAGAGGCTCCCGCCTGATCCTATCCCCGCACTCATGCCTGATCCACTGATACAAGGCTGCTCGGGTCTGCACCAGTGATTTTGCTGGTGCAGGCCTGAGTAGCCCCAAAGTGGCTGCTGTGGCACTGCCCTGGGCAAAGGGACACACTTTCCCCTTATCTCGAGGTGATCTCCAGCAGCCTCATTTTCTGTGTTGGATACAGAGGTGGCCATTTCGGCACCACTGCATTGCACCGTGGTAATTTCATTAGGATTGGGCTGTATGTCATACATTATATGATTCTCAAACTGTAGGTTCAAACTGTGGGTTTTTGGTGGTTTGTGAAACTATTAGGCTATGTGCCTCAAGGATTCAACAAGCTGCTACTTGGGGGGGGGGGGAGCACTGCTTCCAATCACCAGTATAGCCACAGATGCTTGAGCTGCTGGTAAAGTAAAACTTTTTTTGGTGGGTCCTTGTGCTAAAAAGTTTGAAAACCACTGTAACAAGGACAAAACATAGTGCATTTACTGTGCAATTTTTTCTCTTGGCATCATTTTTTTTGTTTGAAGGGAAAGGATATTTTTACTGTCCCAACTGTGCCAATTTCCTAGTGATGTGCCAGTGAAGTGTCAGACATGTGCCAGTGATGGTGCCTAGTTGCTGAGGGGACAATGATGTATACAGGTCCTCAATGGTTCCCCATGAACTCTGTGATGGTGCATTGGACATTACCATGGCCACCGGTACTTAGGGTTCAGGGGGTGGCCTGGCTCATCAGGCTGTCAGAGGAGCATGAGCCCTTGGCAAGTGTATGTCATGGCCCACCCCGGACGTGCCTCCTCATGTGTGCATTCAAAGCATATATGTGCTCTAGCTTCTCTCCTTTCTTCCCTGATTGATATTCTTAATAGTGTGAGGAGCTTGTTCATCTGTACCACTTCTCCAATTGCACAATGCTAAATGTACTTTTAAAATAGGTTTCAAATTAAACTGAAGAGTTGAAAAGACTGCTTTTAAGGCACAATAGTATTATACATAGAAAAAGAGCCTCTAGCAAATGTCGCTGCTATGAACTTAGGGAGTGGGGGAGGAAGCAAAACACTTTTGATCATCTTGTGCCCCAAGATAGCTGGAACATTAGTTTGTTTCTCAAAGCTGCTCTCTTTTGGATATACTTTTAGGCAGGATACATGCCGACATTTTGTGCAAATGCTTACACGGTGATTTGGACTTCTGGGCAGCTGTACAACTTGTGGGAAAGAATGTGATCCACTGTGTGTTTCATTTCTACTTAGTTTCAAGTGTTTCATCTTTTGTAGCTGCGCTCCTCCAGCAGGGATGTTCCATATCTCTGCATGGGGCTGCCTTTGAAGATGGTTTGGAAACTTCAGATAGTACAAAATTCCGCTGCAAGAATTTTCATCTATACCAAGCTTTGGGAACACATTGTTCAATTCTTGCCCACTTTGTTGACTCTTACCCTTAGACCCCAAATGGTTGGAGTATGATGCTTGAAGGACCACCCTCCTCCATATATATCTTCCTGGGTACATGAAAGCCATCTGAAGAGGCCTTTTTGTGCATTCTTTCTACTTCAGCAATGATTTTGGTGAAGACTCAGTAGTAGTGGTGCACTGTTAAATTCTGAAGTGGAGGAGCTCATCCTGACACTCCCTACTAAGAGTATTAAAAAAAATCAATTAAAAATTAATGTTTTGCCACTTTGGAAATTAGTATTCAGTACTTCATTTTTAATTTGTTTCATCCCAAACTGTTGTAGTGGGCTGCAATAGTTTAAAAGAAATGTTTAAAAATGGACATGGGATAAAAGCAGGGATGGGAACTTGAGTCAGCTGACTCAACTCGGCATCGCAAAAATGTATTTTTCACTGACTTGTGAACACTCAAATCGTGTGTGTGGAAGACTCAGAAAAACCCTTGAGTCAAGGGCCCCGACTCGTGACTTGCAATCCACTTGGATGACTTAAGTTGCCCGCCAATGGACACAGGTTGTGCACGAAAATCCCTTGCGTTCATCCACGAAGCCATTTTGTGCACTCATGAGCTCCAACACTAGCAGCTAGCAGGGTTTGCAATTCAGAGATGGGCTGAGGTGGTGAAACAAAAGGGTTAATTTTTTTTTTTGTTTGCACTTAAAAAACTTGGCAGGGTCTGCTGACATACCTGTTGGCGTTTTTGCAAAATGTTTTCATTTGAGCTGAATGCTGCAAACAACCCAGAAAGCAAGGCATGCGTTGGACGGTGGATGGAAGTGCAAAGACTTCTTTCTGTTTGTTCATCTATCACACTCACCAAATCAGGAAGAAGTTAAGGGGGCAGAGATTTGGAGAAAGGCATGTAATCTGGGATGGAAGAAAGGAGGACACTTCCTCTCTAATTTCGATTTCAACTTGAGAGAGAGAGAGAGAGAGAGAGAGAGAGAGAGAGAGAGAGAGAGAGAGAGAGATTTGAGGTCATAAAGCTAGCCTTGTGTCAAGGCTAAGATAAGCCACAAAAATTTGTATTTCTATGCATCCATCAAAAACCTTCTTTTCCTTATCTTCAAAGCCCTTTGGGGCCATGTAACTCCTTGACCTCTCTGCATTCATTTCCTGCTATACCTTGCCAGTAGGGGCAGTGTGACCTTGAACTCTGCTTCCATCTCAGATCCACTACCCATGCATAGTATTGCACTCCCCTTCTACAGAAATTAAACCTAAGGTTCTGCAACTATATTGGTGCCCATTCTTCCCCTGTTCCCCATGTATTTATCTCCCCTACCCCATAAATTGTCAAAGTTTAGATTGTCCCATTGTCCCCCATTGTCAAAGTTTAGATTGTAAGCTCTTTGGGGCAGACTGACTTTTGTTTGTTACTTTGCATTAGTAAACATAATACTAATATGATCCCAGTATCCTGTTGAATGGAAGAGCCTTAATGTATCTCTAGCTTTCACAAGCCTTGCTTAATTGGAAGGTTTCATTATGCTTAATATATTTGACTAACAGCCCAATTCTATCTTGTGCTTGAATAGATAGAATCTATTTCCTGCCTGCCTGCCTACCACCAGGAATGTCCTCCTACCGCCCTCCCCTGCCACGAAACGCCTCCCTCCCTCCTGCCTCCTACCTGCCCTTCCCACGCTTCCCCAAACTCCCACACCAGTTCAGCTTGGCCGGTGCAAACTCATCCTGCCTGCGTTGGCATGGGGAGGTACACCGGCCTATTTCCCCTTATATTGGCCCGAAAGTGCTTTATGGCACTTTTGCAACAACGATGGGCTGGCACAAGGGACTTACGCCAGCCCATCTTCCAGTCTGATTTGTGCCCAAATGCTTTTAACTAGGCCTAGCTGGGTAATAATATCATAGTTACACAAGAGTGTACACCATAGCAGAGTGACAGATATTTCATGCCTCATTTCTCTTGCTCCATGATGAATCACAGCAATTATTGGGAAGGGAATATGCATTTTACAGTTATTGTTATCAACATAAAGTTCTAAGAATAAAAGCCCATATATCGCTTGGCATTCAAATCACTACTAAAATAGGCAATGGAAGTGCATTTTTATCTATCTTGTACTTTGCATTGACTGCACAACTAAAAATTGGCATAGCCAAATCATTTTTAACCTCTTATTACCAGCTCGCAGAAAGCACTGAGTAGATAGGCCCTTGTGATGGATATATTTGCAACAGATGTAGCTTCACTTTCTTTTGGTGTATTAAATTTACCACAGATTCATTCTGCAGCAATTTATTAAGGGCCCAATCCTATTCAACTTTACAGTGTTTGAAATATGCAATGTAAGTAGTTCAAATACCACAGACACCCTCCTATAAGTCGATCCCACAGATAAGCCGAGGGCAGGTTTTGAGCCAACAATCATGGAATTTTCTATGACCCTCGGATAAGTTGGTTAAAATTAAGGGGCTGTCTGACTATAGTTTTGTCTGATTTTACCCAAGGCCAGATCTTGAAAAATAACCTACCACTAATTGTTACCTAAGAACTGTAGTCTCTAATTTATGAAAAACATAGTAAAAGATCATAAGATACATTTTTATTCTTTTTAAATTCTGGTCTTCACCACATTTTTGTAAACACTATCAGAGTAAGTGCACTGTAAACAACATACCAGTAAAACAGTAGTACCCAACCTGGTATTCATGTACTCCCAGGGACACTCAACAGGACCTTTAGGGGTTCTTGAAAAAGAATGGAATAATGGCAGAAAAAGGCAGGTCCTGCTCCAGAATGCCTTGCAAGGCAGGAATGCCTTGCAAGGACCAGCAAGGCAGGAAGGGAGGTACCTAGTTGGCTGTGAAAGCCCCACCAATAGCTAGTTTTTGATCATCAATCCATCTATGAACCAGTGATTGAAAACCAGCACAGTAAAAAAGCTGAAATATGGAAAGTGATCAATCACCCAGAATTTCTCAAGACATTTCTGGTGCAAAACAGTGTAAAGGCAGAGTCTTCTGTTCTTCAAACAAATGAAAAGAGAAAGTATGTGATGAATACATGAAGTCTGGGTTTTCATAGAGAGGAGATGAGGGCTTGTATTATTACAAACATTTTGCTAATATGAAGGGTACAATTTATGGAAATGGGCTGCCAAGGGATATGCAAGTGAAAAAGGTTGGGAACCACTGCAGGAGCTCCATGAATCAAATCCACCTTTAAGGTGTCTGGTGTGTTAAGCCAGAAGCTCTACATACAACATACAACCCATAACACATAACGCCGAGACCTTGAAGCAACTGACAAGCCTAGCCGAGTTATTCCACCTGCTCTTTGGCCGCTGTCAGCCTGTGTGGGAGGAAAATGGAGGCCAGAATGTGATACCAGATCATTAAAGATCCATCTGAAATGTTGTGGTTCTTGAAAGACAGAACCTTCTTCAATTGTAAAAATACCTATTGGGATTTAGTATAGCGTGCCTATGTTCAAGGTGCCTCAACCACCTCGAATTAAAGTCTGAGGAGAAATCTGGCGACCAAGAAAGGCGGTATATAAATACCTGTATTATTATTATTATTATTATTATTATTATTATTATTATTATTATTATTATTATTATTATTATTATAACTGAGAGTGTGCAATTCAATTCACAGCAGAGAGATGAGATATTTGCAACCCTTTTTACTCAGTAGACCCACTGCTTTCCATGGGTGTTATTCTTAAATAATGATGCACTGAATTGTAACCTGGAACTTTGTTTCAAATGGAAAGGAGGATCCCATCCTGATGTTGAAAAAACAGACCTGCTTTGCAAGCATTTGCAAAGCAGAACCAGGCTGCAGCAGAAGGAAGGAGAATAAAAGGTTAACTTTGGCTGGAATTTCCCAGTGAAGTTGCTGTAGAAACAAATGATTTCTGCATTGCTTCTAATGACTGGCTTGAGCAAGAAATAAACTTTTCAGAGTTGAAAGGTTCTGCCCTCTGATTGACCCAGAGATAAGGCAAAGTGATAATTGGAGCTTGATCAAAAATTAATAATTTTTAATAATTAAAATAAAAATAATAATTAAAATTATTAAAATAATTAAAATAATAAATAATTAAAATATTAAATAATTAAAATATTATTAAATATTAAATAATTAAAATATTAAAATAAAAATAATAATTTAATAATTAAAATAAAAATAATAAAATAAAAAATAAAAAATAATAAAAATAATTAAAATAATATTTAATAAAAATAATAAAATTAATAAATAATTAAAATAATATTTAATAAAAATAATTAAAATAAATTAAAATAATAATTTAAAATAATAAATTAAAATAATAAAAATAATTAAAATAAAAATAAAAATTAAAATAAAAATCAAAATAATTTTTGATAATTGGAGCTTGGCAAAAATTTTACTATAGGCAAGTATCTACAGTAAGTTATTTCACCACTTGAAAACAATAACAGGGCAGATGCTTTGGTACAGAACAAAGCCATTGCCGCTTGATTGTGCAGTAAGTACAATGAAGATCAACATATACAGGTCGTTATCCGCTGGGGTTCAATTCCAGCACCCCTTGTGGATTAAAAAAATCAGTGAATAAAAAAAAGTGGGAAAATTTATTTAAAGACCCACTTCCAGGTTTCTTGCCCCTCCATTCCTCCTAATAAGGTCATCCCTCAACATCTGCAGGCGTTTGATTCTGGGACTCCCTGCTGATACCATAAAATGTGTTAAAGCAGTTTAAAAAAATTAAACAGTGCATTCCTTTACAACTGTGGTTTAAAAATGTCTTTTCTTACTGTTATAGAGAGGCAGTCAGCAATTAGAAATGCAAAGGATCTCCCCTCCAGGCCTTTGCCTGGCTCAGTTGAAGAATGGAATGATCACTTGCATGACTATCTCTCTACAACAGTAAGAAAAGCAGTTTTTTAAGCTGGGATTTTAAAGGGGTGCATTTTTCCCCTTCTCCAGGGATCAGCACATTCCTTCTCATTTGCAGTAACCTTTTGTGTTGAGTCAAATCCATGTATAAAAAATCCATGTATAACAAGGTTGGACCTGTATTTAATCCGCGAAGGTGAATTAAATTCTATGAAGTGAAACACATTAGAGTAAGTGTTTAAAGGGAAATGATGTGGTGTTTCGGCTTTTAGTGAAGACTTCCTGCCCAAATATTAACATTCAGCCAAACAGAAAATGTTTTCATGAACAAAGCCGTAAAAAGGTTGACAAAGTGAACGCAATGTTGTGAAAACATTCATAAGTGTATGATATATTATTCCCTAACTGGCACTGAACTGAATTACAAATAAAAGTTAAGGGCCAAAGTTTTGAATTAAAACATTTGAATTAAATCATTTTCTCTGAACTTAAAAATGTATTGCTACAATGACTTTAACATTCCATGACAAATTTTGATTCCGTATACAGAAAATCCTATTGCAAATACTGATCCTCTCAAATCACATCAGCTCTATAATACAGCCAATACTGTATAAACATAGCTCAAAACAACCTCCCTCTCTCTCTCTCTCTCTCTCTCTCTCTCTCTCTCTCTCTCTGTTTTTCAGTTAAAAGACATCAAAAGGTCATCAGCATGAGCTGTTCCAGAATACTCTTTTCTTTCATATCCACAGGTTGGTGGTTACTAGAGGTATGTCCAACACACATGGATAATGATATCTGCAGTTTTTGGAGCCCGCATGAGCTCTGAAGGTGACCAGAACCTTGCAACAAGTCATGTGTGGAGCTGTTCTTAGGCCAGTAGAGTCTGCACACTTTATGGGCCTCCAAATAGCCTTTGGAAGTTGTAAAAGGTCGTAGAAGGGCACTTCCAGTTTTCAAAAGGACCGAAAAGGCCCTACTAGGACCTCCAGAGGCCTTTCTGAGGCCCATGAAGGCTGTGCATAGCCTCTGTGGGGCTCAGAAGAGCCTCCAGAGGTGGCCAGAGCAGACCAGAGCAACTGGTTGCCTCCAGAGGCTTTTAGGTTGGCTCAACGTGTACCCACTCATGGCGGTGAAGAAAAGCCACACAAAATGCACTTCAGTTTCATTTTTGTCCAGAATATTTTCTAGTGCAGGGGTGCTCAAACTTTCAACTTTAGGGATGCTGGACCTTTAACAAGTGTATAGAAGAGAGAATTTCAGCAGGTGCAACTTGTCATCCCACAGATGACAAGCTGCACCTGCTGAAATTATCTCTCCTACACAATTTTAAAGGTCCAGGATCCCTAAAGTTGAAAGTTTGAGCATCCCTGTTCTAGTGCAAGGTCCTACATACTATGCAAGTGTTACATAGATCAGTACATCAGTGCTATTGAAATTGTGGTCTTCAGATCGGATGCCGGTCCATTAGCTATTGGCTGCCAGTCAGCAGTGTGTCTCCTGTGGCATCATTCTTCTGGCTTCTCAGTCTCCCAAGGCTTACTGAAATGATTGGAGGAACACCAAGCCTCATGAAAGGCTCTGAGGTGTGGGAAAAGGAAGCAGGAATGGCCATTTAAGCCAATGGGCCAGTGGCATAGCTAGTGAGGGGCAGGGGGTAGTCTGCCCTAGGTGCCAACCTTGGGTGACACCACAAGTGACCAAAATCACTAAAATAGTGGTTTTAAGGAATAATACCATAATATCATATACCATTTGATGTGGAAATTACAGCAGAATGAAATGAAAAAAATCCGAAATGAAATATCTCAGGTCTATCAAAAGCTATGGCCAGAAAACAAAAATGCATGGAGCCCTATGGAAAGTGAAACTGAGCCATATCGCATGTTTACTCATGAGTAGGTGAACTTGCCTTCATCCATCAGAAAAGGCAGGCTGAGAGGAATCCAGTGACACCAGAATGGTCCCAAATCAATCAACACAGCCCCCAAAAAACACCAAAGAAGGAAGTCCTTCCTCCATGTTGACAGATGTATTGAGGTCTATGGAAAGCAAAAATAAGCCACACAGTTGTGTTTTCTAATGAGTAAGGAAACGTGCCTTGGCTTGTGGTCAGGTCAGGCAAAGGGGATTGGCTCCAAATGGTGTCCAAATGACCTAGCTGCACCACTGCAATGGGCCTTGTAGGAAGACTTGCTTATTTTACCTTTGCAGGCACAGGCTGCCTTACTACTCTCCTCATGTATAGTTGGTGCCTCAGTGTCTCAATTTTCATACTGCTAGAGGAGGAAAGTCTTTCCTGTTGTAACCACAAAACCTGCATTGGGATTTGAATTTGAATAAAAATATGAAACGATCTGTGAAGTTTTTCATTGTTCTGGAAGTATTTTTTTTTAAAGAGTGTCTTTTTGTCTTTCCGAGGGAGCTTAAGTAGAATTATACTCAGAAACTGTACGCATGGTGGATGTGGTTTGCAGTAATTATTGAAAAGGACATAGGTCTCCCTTATTCACCTCTCTCTTTCCAAAAAAACGATGCTTATGTCCACATGCTTCTTCCCACGAAAAGAAATTGCATGGTTGAACGCTGGTCAATATTATTTATATATTTTAAAAGATTTATATGCTTCCTGTTAAGATTTATATGCCTCCACTCTTAAAATATGTGGCCTCATGCCCGTAGTCCTTCTAATAGTTACTTGTCTGGCCCTTGACTTGGCGCCAAGTACATGTGTCTAAATGAACTTCTCCTGCATGCCTATCATCTAAATAGAAATAAAATACTGACCGTGTGGGCAGTGGCTGCTGCTTTCCTTCCTCCACCATTGCCCAGGAAGTCCTAGAACACTTATGACTCTATGTCGGGGGGGGGGGAAGGGGGGCAGCAGCAGCAGCAGCCTAACGGGGCATGGACAAATATGAATGCTGGTCCCTTTGGCAGCATGAGTCCTGGGCATATGACTGGTCAGGCCTGACCTGTGCCATGGACCCTGCTCTTAGTTATCCTAGCCATTGAGAATCATATCTGATCCTATTTGCATATCCTTGCATATTTTGGATTCAGTTTCTTGGTCACTCTTAAAATATGATGGAATATTGGAAATGGGCTTTTCATACAATAGATAACTGGCTCTGGCATCTGGTGTATCGTAAAACAAATTCTTGGAACAATCGTATTCTGTGCTGCAAACAAAATGGCCTGTACTGAACCTTTATCACCAGGCAAGCTTTCATGGTTTATAGTGTTTTCTAGACAAAATAAAAATCTTGCAGCACTAGCCTCACTATAAGTTGCATATTCTTATAATCCCATTTTTTTTTAGACATGCACATCCCTATTCCAGCATGCCTCAAAAACAAATACACTGCTTGTATTTTTACTTGGTGTAATCAGTTAAACCTGTCAGTTTACCCACTCCAGTTTCTTATCTGTATCTTATGATAAATTGCACTATAAATCCATGCCACATGGCATTTAGTGAACCTAGATAACATTAGATCCTATTTGGGTTTACTTGTTTTCTTGTGTTGCCTATTATATTATCATTAAAAGTTTCAAAATACAAGTTTTCAAGAGTTTTCAAAATCAACTAAGAACCCAATCCTATGCATGTCTACTCAGAAGTAAGTCAATGGGGCTTACTCCCAGGAAAGTGTGGATAGGATTTGGCTGTGATTTGGCAGTTTCAGCTTAGATCTCCCCTCCCTTAGATCTCTTGGATCAAAAGGATCCAAAATCATGTTCAAAGAGCCAATATGTGTTTACAGATAATTTGAATCAATTGCTAATTAACTCCACCAGATCAAAATGGATTTTTGCTTAGTATTCAGTCTACTTTCTTTTCTTTATCATTTTATTTTTTATTTTTACATTTTTAGATGCCAATTGCTATAACAATCACAGCAGCAGCTTGAAGGAACCCTATAACAGGGATGGGAACTTGAGTCAGGTGACTTGAGTCCGAGTCACAAAAATCACTGTTTTTCACTGACTCGTGTATACTCAAATCACACACGTTGAAGACTCGACAAAACACTCTGACTTGGTACTTGGTCCCCATGTATTGCAGGCTTAATTTGTCATAAATATTTTTATATTTTATATTTTTCTTAAATATTTTAACTTCCCCTCCATACACATCATCTCCTTCTTGTGTGATGCAAACACCAAATCAAGTATGTGATCTGCTACATTATAGGGCCAGATATTATTTGGACAGGTCCATGATTGTCATGGAAGTTATGAAATCCTGAGCCATTGCACACTTGGGGTCCTCAGCATGGATGTTGAAATCCATTTGAACTATAAGGGTGGTGAAGAATAATGCCATCTCTGAGACCACCCCCAGCAGCTTAGGCACTCTCATCCCCAATACCAATGGCTCAACTCTTGACAGATTCTGCACTATCCCCATTTACAAAAAGAAGCCAGCTTCTTAGGGTGCAATCCTAACCCACTTTCCAACACTAATAGAAGGGCAATGCAACTCCGAGGTAAGGGAACAAACATTCCCTTACCTTGAGGAGGCCTCCATGACTGCCCCCCAACTGCAGGATGCAGCACACGTCCCATTGGCACAGCTATGGCAGTGCTGGAAAGTGGGTTAGGATTTGGGCCTTAATTAGTGTAATACAATCAGTTTGATATGGTCATTACTGGGCCAATGTAGGATTGTGCTTTAGCTTTGAATAATTCATAGCCTTCCATTACTCCTTCCAGGGAAAACTCTTCCAATGCTAATTTTAGGAAGAGAATTGTTTCTGAATGTGAATCAAGGTCACCATCTAAACAAGGAAGTTCAGTCAAGAAATCTACACATAAATTTACCCGCATCTGTCTCTTTTTCACAACTGGATTGTTACAAGAGTAGACTTAGGAACCAAGAGCTGGTTCATGTAGGAGGCACCATGTTAAGGCTCTGTCTTAGCAGTATTTCCATTGCTGCCACTTACCTACTCCCTGTAGGTTGTGGTTGGTTTCTTTGGTCAGCTAAAAGAAGGAACAACTAAGCTGTGCTCAGGGTCAGTTCAGCTATGAGGCAACAGAAGTGGACACCTCAGGCAGCAGACTATCGGGGATGCCCACCTCTATCCACTCATTCACTTTCACCACTTCTCCTCCTTACTTCCACTCTCTGGATTAGAAAAGGAAGAGGGGGATTGAAGAAGAAGTATGAAGGAGAGAAGTGCGGTGGACTAGAACATTTCTAGCCCATGACCCTTCTCCACATTTCTGCAGCACCACCCCGTTCTTTTTTTTTAATACAGGGGGTGGGAGGAGCAGAGCTGGCACATCATTGGGTAAGAGGGGCAGCATTTTACAAGATTCTTTAGGTGCTGGGGAGGTCTTGGGCCAACCCTACCTCTGCTAAATGGAAACCAGTCAAAGGTTTATCTTTTGGTTCCTCTTTCAAAAGTTCCTATAAACAACATGGAATTGGGGGAGTTTTTACTTCCTTAAAATGCATCCATTTCTGATCTGTGCATAGTAGCACTCCCAAATGGAAGGATATTTTACATTTACCAGCAAAGCCTTCATGCTGCAGCTACGGTGGATTATGGGTCACACTGCAATTCTGTGGAGAGGTTCTTATGTACTGACAGTCATGGAGTGACATGGTGATTTTCCACATTTTCACAAAAAATCATGGTAAGCTGTACGAGCTGTTACCACCACACAGTGAAACAATTGTTGCATGAAAGATGTTCACAGTGGCCTCCCTGGGTCACGTAGAAGATGGTCACTCCCATAGAATATTATTAAAGACACTGCACGATGCAGCCCTGGAATTTATCAAGAAATTCCTCAAGGAATAATCCTAATTTCTTTGGTTATGTAAACTTCTTTGTAAACTTCTTTGTTCTAAAAGGGTATATAATAACAACAACAAATTTTTGAGATAAATCTTTCCCTTTCTGCACCTCTTCTAGCTATTTACTTAAATTTAGCTCTTTAAGGCTGCTATCTGATACACACTTTCCTGAGAATAAGCACCACTGAACACAGAGGGACTTACTTCTGAATAAACATTCATATACCTGTGCTGTAAATATCTTTCTATTAGGGCTGAGATGTTGCTACTCATACTTTTGGGTCATTTCCTCCCCCCCCCCCCGGTGCTTCTTTCTCACACATAATAGGAGATGATGCCTTAGTGCTTATAGGCAGCACTCAATTGCTCTCCGCTCTCAGTTGACTTTACTTGCCCTCAGTAGACATAATCACATAGCTATACCTGGTTGGCTATATAGCACTATCAAATCATCTCCTATTATCTGTGATCACTTTGTGGGAAAGAAGCAGCAACTGGTGGAAGAATGGCACAAAACAGGATAAAAGCTACTAAAATACTGAAGTATACTAAATACTAAAGTATACTAAAGTATACTAAGTATACTAAAAATACTATTTGCATGTGCTATTTTTTTTTTGGGGGGGGGGATATTTCTGTGCATTGAAATAAATATTTGTGATCTGAAAATCAAACCTGGATTTTAAGGTGGGCACATCCCTGGTTTCTATAACACAATTTTAATTTATTTTGTGTGTTACAAACATGGCTGACCTCACTATGAGGCTGATGGAAGTGGCCACTTCAATCAGCAGACTGGGGGAGGCAAACTGATGAGGGGTGACACCCTGCATCCGTCTGCCATCCCCCTCCAGTCCACCACCCCACTGAGCCATTTCAATTGGATCTCTGATCCTCTTCTTGCTCCCTAAGAGCAAATGGGAAGATCAGGACAGTGGCAGGCCACTTCTTTCAATGCTGTCACTGTGATTGCAGTGGCAGAGCTGCAAGAAACCATCCATGAACAATCAGAACAAGATCACTTGGCTCAGCTCATCCTCCTTCTCACCCATCCAGCATACCTCCATGCCTCCTTCTACTTACTTACAATTCTGGTGCCATTTTCTCCCTCTACTTCACGTTATCCTGTGGGAAACAAAAAGGATGAGAGAGCAAGCTGGAGTGTTCAAAAATGCTCCACCCGCCCTGTTTGATTCCAAAAGGATGAGCAGCAGGAATAGGGAAAAGGTGGCACCAGAGCTGAAGATAAGGAGAAAGAAATGTGAAGGGCTTCATCTCACTAAACTGCGCTCTTTTCCACTCTGCTTTGGCCCACTCTGCCACCCAGGTGGATGGGCCAGGAAGAGGAGGTAGTAGTAGTAGCAGTGGGACATATGCATTTTGATGTGTGCCCAAGTGCTTTAAAAAAAAATAAATTGAGAGCGGCAATGGCATAGCTAGGTTGTTTGATACCCGGGGCCCATAAATTTTTGTCACCCCCCCATATTAAAAAATTAATTTGTCAGGCGCCCGCCAGGATGGGGAGTGAAATTGGGCACCAGTTGAAATGGGAGACCAGGTTTACCTGCCTAAAAGAGGGCTCCAGAGGGCAGTTAGAATGGGAGCCCAGGTTCACCCAGCAGACAGATCTGGGCTCCAAGTCCACAGAGGCCAAAATTCAACCAGGAGCCCAGGTTTACATGCCTGGTTGACCTGGGCTCTGGAGTTAAGGTAGTGGTCATGCCCACACATATAACACAAACACTGAATCCAACCCTGGTGTCACCCCCCCCCCCCAGGGTGTCACCTTGCTTAGTGGTTCCATGTTGTGACATAATAACATCTCATTAGCTCCTTGAACAATCAGTCTCGCGGGTTTTGAGTTAAGGAAATTGTACATTTTGTTACATAAGAGTTGCATTTTTGTTTTCTGGGTTTTTGGCCATAACTTTTGATATAATGGAGATATTTCACTCCAGTTTGTTTCATTGCATTCTGCTGTACATTATGGATCAAATGGTATATAACATGATGGTAATATTCCTAATAACCGCAATTTTAGCTATTTTGGTGATTAGTGGTGTCACCCTTCCAAGGGTGGCACCTGGTGTGGACTGCTCCTGTCCCTCGCTAGCTATGCCACTGGACAGGGGCAAAATAGCAGGGGTGGCAGATCCACTCAGGGTACTCCTGTTTACCAACAATAGTAAATTCCCATACATTTCTCTGCCCTGCCCACAAATAGTTATTAGTACCAATCCAATTTTGCATGTGTCTGTGCAGCAACCAGAGTTGCAAGTGCAAGCACCTATCATCAGTCAAGCTTTTTATCATGAGGAAAATGAATCCAATTTCCAAACAATTGATCATATTCCTCATTTTCTGCCTAATAGCTAGTGAACCCCATGTGCATCACTTTTTTTTTGCAGATATGATTCTTCATTCAGCTGCACAAGAGCACACAGAGAAGCCCATGTGTGTTACTGAAGTTGAAATAAGCATGGGAAGTTTCTTAGTGAGTTCACACTGAGCTGTATGAAAGCTCACTGAGCTAAGAAAGAACAAAAAATGTAAAAGTGGCACTCAAATTTTTTTTTTTATGCAGAGAAAAGGTTTGATTTAATTCACCTAATTTTTCTTATACAGAAAGGCATGAATAGCACAGCATTGATTTAATTTTAAGAACAAGTTCATGTGAAGAATTTTTAAAAGGTCAGACACTGTTTTCAGCAAGCTACCTAAGGCTGGTAACCATACATTCATAATAATTTACAAGGATCTAAGTGTACTTAAGACTATGTCCCTAAGCACTGAATCTGAACTCTTGAGTCTTCTCCAAAGTCTGCTTAAGCCCTCAAACAACCATCCACTGATAATAAGGAAAGATGTTTTAATTTGCATGTGGCTGTGGAAGATCCAGGTTTAACCCTGTAATCAAGTATAATGTCAGCTGGGCTGCTTTGTGCAAACCACTGTCACTCAGTCTAATGTAAGGTTGTTATAAGCATAAGAGTGGGGAAGGTCAAATTGTCACTGAATTTTTCCTGAAGCAGATTTGGAGGTGCAAAACATCCAAGGGGTTTTGAAAGAAGCAAAAAAAAAAAAAAAAGTTTGAGTAAGGCTACTGACTGTGTTTCCCTGGGACTCCTGTGGGACTCCCTGGGACTCCTTACCTCAGACCCATCTTAGCTGCACAGTGCTTGGAGAGATTTTTGAACCTAGCAAAATGCCATGTGTGAACGAAGAGACCAGATATTACAGAAAGCAATGTACATAGGAATATAATGGACCACTTCTGATGGTTCTTCTCAGGAAAGGCTATCCAGTGTCAAGGGTACTGATTTGGGACCAGAATTTGCCAGGTGTTTTATGTGGTCAAATAAAAGCTATACAGATTAGATTATAAGGAATTTGTGCCTGTTAGAGAAAGGAGAAATATGCTCTAAGTTCATCAGTCACCTAAGCATATATTGTATACCTATCAGTCTTTTACTCTCTCTGAATAGGCAGAACATGCTTAGTTTCTCAGTGTGTTGAACTCTTGACAGCTTTTGAAAAATCAGTGTTTCCAGGGGAGCTTCACAAATGACTCTTGTATTTATTTAATATTTCGGCTGATGAATGTGCTGACTGTTTTAATATAAGGCAAATAACAAATAAGTGGAGGCAGAGAATACACATAAAAGTCAGTTCCCAATGTCATTCTAGTATCACACCAAGAAACTACAACCCAGTCCTAACCAACCTTCCAGCACTGATGCAGTAGAAAATGGGCTACAATCTGAGAAAAATGGATGCTCATCTCAGACACAATGGCATGAGCTTCATTCTCAGTGGTGTTCTTAAGCGATTCCTTTGCCTTCTCCCAAATCAATATGGTGGACCTGCCATTAAATGAAATATCCCAAGCATGGAGACTTACGCCCCTCTAGGACCTCACGCACCTCTGAGGCTCCTGACACAATCGGAAACTGTGCTTCTGGTTTGCTGGAAGCACAGTTTAAAACATCGGGGAAGCTTCCGGAGGCTTCCTCAATGTGTCCTGGAGTCGCATGAGGCTTTGTGAACTCCAGATAAGTGTGGGGACAGGTTTGCTCATGGGGTGGCAGCAACCTGCGGGGTGCGTGTGTGTGTGTCATCCTCGACCTTTGCCGTGGGGTGTGGGGCTAGGGAGGTCCACCACTGTGCAGCTCTTTTTTAATTTATGAGAATTGTAAATTGTAAAGGGTCTCTAACGATTGAAGAAATTACTTTCTTACACTTACACGACTGAAATTGTCACGTTCGGCTGTCTTCCATGTCATGTTCAGCTGTCTTCCAGGGCAGGAGGTCTGGTCTAGAGGGTAGAGCCTCCATCTGCCTGAAGATAACATCCACAAGGTTGCCAGTTCGAGGCCACCGGCACCGTGCGACCTTGGAGCAGCTGACAAGCTGAAGCCGAGCTATTCCATCTGCTCTGAGCGTGGGAGGATGGAGGCCAGAATGTGAAGCCAGATCGGAATGAAACACCTTGCATGTAGTCGTTCTTGAAAGAAAGAACCTTCTTTGAAATTGTAAAAATCCCTATTTAATAAGGGATTTAATAAAAGCCTGCCTATGTAAACCACCTTGAATAAAGTCTTGAATAAAGACCAAGAAAGGCGGTATATAAATACCTGTTGTTGTTGTTGTTGTTGTTGTTGTTGTTGTTGTTATTATTCCATGGGCACATACTTGACTTGCCCCCTCAGTTCTCAGAGTGATATTCAACATCTAGTTTTAAACAGTAATGGACCACACTGGGTGAGAAGCTGTCCAGGTTTTGCACTTCATACTATTGTCAAATGTCCTCCTAATGAAATTGGTTTTGAGCACCTCTCCTAATTATATCATTCAAAAGTGCTGCATGTCTTTTTGCTCTTGCACTTTGGGATAGAACAACTGATGTGAAGATGAACAACATAACATCGATTCAGCCCACAGCCTCAGGAGTGCACCCAGGTTGCATTCAGATTCCTTAATGATTTAGATCTTTTCTTACCCCTTTTATTATTATTTTTTCTTCATTTTTCTCCTCTCTCATTGTGGGATATGTTAATTCCTTAAAGGTCATGAATCACTTCTCCTAGAACAGTATTAAAATTTTATGACTACATGAAATTTTAAGTAGTGAGCAGCTAAAACTTGGTTTTAACAATTGTTTAAAACTTCAGCTTTAAGAAAAATAGACTTCCCATGTAGGTCATTTATAACTGGAGAACAAGAAGACTCTATTCTTTCTTTCTCACTTTTGTGTAATAAACATTACACTGTCATCATGCCTCTACTGAACATGGTATTGTGGCTAAATCTTAGGTGGGACAGTATAATTTTTTAAAAATTTATTAAGCAGATTAAATGCCACTGTTCAGCTAATGGCTCGCAGCTAACAAAATTATAAAATAAATTTTAAAAAACGAAAATACAATTAACAAATAAAAGAGGCAATAAAACAGTAAAATAAGAAGAAACAATCAAAGCTATCATACTGAAACCAGCTAGCTAATATATTCGCCTGGGCAAACAAAACACATATTTACCTGGCACAAACAATACATCAAATTGGCACCAGATGAGCCTTTCTACTCCAAGTACAGTGTGATAGAACTGAAAAGACCCTCTGTCTGGTCACCACCTGCCTAACATCAAAAACCATAATCCTAATTCCATATCCTGGCTTGTCTATAAATTCTTGTTCAAACAAGCTGGGCTTTGCTGGTTTTCGACATCACAGCAAATCCCAAGTCTAAACTTGACCAGAAGTTTAAACTCTGTCTCTTGTGAGTGGAAGAAAGGGTTCATGAGCCTGAGTCTTGTGCTGCATCTAGAGTAAGTGACTCCACGACTTGACTCATGGGTCATAATGACTCATGGGTCATAATGCACGGCCATTGCAAGTCATGAAAAATTTTGAGACTTTCAAGTTGAGTCACAAGTCATTTTGAGAGACTCATGCAGCGAAAAAAACATGTCTTCCTATTCCCCTTAACCCCGCCCCTGTCCCCATCTCCTGTAACTAACCTACCCTACTGCTGCAGTCCTTCTGAATGCTAGCTTCCATTTCGTCCATGAGGTCTTTTGGCACAATTGTTACCAAAAAGGCTGCTTTGTTTAGGGGAATTAGTATATTAGCCTTTTGGAAACTCTTAGGATCGCAGGCTGGATAGCGAGACAGCGTAAAGCAAAGAACTCCCTTGTTTAGCTTAAGGAGAAGACTGGGAGAAAGGTAACTTTCAATCAAAGGATTATATTTTTATTGCAAAAACACACAAAGGTAAACATAATACACATGGAGAATTGATAAGTATAGATTTCTAGTACTTCTAGTACTTCTAGTATAGATTTCTAGTACTTGTGTACCTAGCTTATGGTGGCTGCATGTCCTATGTATTTGGGTGCATCCGAAAAGGAATCAGAAACTGATAGGTTGTAGGGAAGTATTTTAGGGGTTCCTTAATCTGCTAAACCCAGTTTGCTAACTAAAGATGGGGAAGAAGGGAGGAATAGATAGGGAAGAAGAGAGAGGGTTTTAGACGCAAGATATATTTACCTGTCTGGGGGGGGGGGCGTTGGGGGAAGAGTCCCGTGTAGGACCACTCCCCCAGGAGGGCAGTCAGAGAGAGAGAGACATGTGCTCGGAGCTTCCTCTTAAGGGATTGTGTGTGACCTGGAAGCTGACCTAGAATGACCGGAAGTATCCCAGAGCTGTGCACATGCTCAGTATACTCACAATGGTACATGTGGAGTATGTGATGAGCCGGAAAGAAGTCAGCTTACCAGCCAGGCTGACCTTCTGGGGGGGAGGGAGGCAATCTGCATAAGGTGCTTAAGAGTACAACAAAAGAACAATAGACCTTTTCCTCCAGAGGTGCAGGCTTGTTTTGCATAATCAGGAGACATTCCTAGACTGGAGGAGGGGATGCAATCACAACTTGTGACCTTTACCAGGTTTTTTTGGAAATTGGGCTTGTTTGCTTGGCCTGTATGATATCTTAGCCCATAATATATATACAAAATCACAACTTGGAAGGGAAAAGGGGATTTTCACATAACACAATGAGGAAATGGCAAAACAAACAAACAAAAAAACGTAAGCAAGAATACACGAAGAAGAAAGGGACTTGAGATAGGGACTCGAGTCATTTTGAGTCACAATTTGTTTTTAGAGTCACTGGCTGCGAGTCAAGTCAGGGTCAGTGACATGCGTGACTCAAGTTAACATGAGTCGTCCAAAAACATGTTTTTGGGTGACTGGAGTTAAATTACCATGAGTCAAGTGCCCATCCCTGGTGAAAGGGAGGAGAGAGCACATGAGTCTAAGGGTTCTGAACACCATGTGGAAGCATGACTGACTCACACTTCCAAGCAATGACTGAACTGGGCCACTTGTAGTGGCCATGGTACAGCTCAATGGTTCAGAGAGGGAAGGTCAGAAAGAAGGTGAAGGTGCACCAAACAAACTTTATTGTGGAGTTAATAATAAGAAAGGGGAATCAAAACTGAAAGGCAATTCAGTGTTTCTTAGCTATTTATTCTCCCACCTAAGCTGTAAAAGTAAGCAGTTTCCATATGAAAAGGAATACGGGATACAGGAAATCCTTAAAGGGGAGCATAATGGTACAAGCACAGAGGGGGAAAAGAAGGGGGAGAGAAGATCATGGATGAATTAGGAAGACTGCTGCAAGGACAGGGGATAAGCTGGTGGGGTTGATGGTTATGGGGAAAGAGAGGTTGAGGAGGAGGAGATTGGGGGAAGGAAGGGAAATAAGTGAGATTCTCAAGGTTCTTGCCATTGCAACAGGCTGACTTCAATTTTCTGTAGCCTGAACCAAGGGCTGCAGACAAGAAGTGAGCCTTTCGGTGGGCCATGAAATCACTTCACTTCCTACTGATGGGGGAGTCTCTGCCGGTGGACAAACTGATATTACAACCACTTGAAAGACCGTCATCCTGAGTGCCCCAGTTGTTTGAAGAGCTGGAAGGAGCAGAGTCTTTCTGACTGGAGGCTTGGGGTGGAACTTGAGTCAACTGTAAAACAGTGAAAAATAGACCAGGAGTCCTACGTTCACACCTTCCCACATATAGCTCTCACACAAAGAAGAAAAAAGGTAGTAAGTATGTCATCAATTTTACTACCCATGAGACAAGGAAAAACAGAGGGGGTTTTGTGGGTTGATGATGAGGCTGCACCAATGACTACAGTTATCAGTCCATATCTACAGTGTGGTATGTGCATTTTAATTGCCTACAGGCATGTCCCTTGGGGAGGGGAACTGGGGTAGGTGCCCTGGGGCCCTCACTTGGAAGGGTCCTGCTGAGTGCTGCACCTCACCTCTTGTGTCCCCATATCACTGCTGCAAGCAAGCACTGTGACAAGAAACAGTTTCAGACATGGCAATAGTTAGAAACACAGCAGAATGCTGGGGCTGGTCTGCCCTAGAGGTGGAGTGGAGGGAGAAGCCTATGCATGTCTACTCAGAAGTAAGTTCCACTTATTTCAGTAGGACTTACTCCCTTGTGAGTGTGCATAGGACTGAGCCTTTAGGCAGGGAAGGCAGCAGATTAAGTTGTGCCCTATGTTAAAAATAATCTCATAATCTTATGCCTTTTACATATCAGTAGGCATCAAGAACTTCCACTGAATTTCCATTGCATGCAGCCTGATCTTATGTTTACTGAATGAGACTCTCTTAAGATGCTAAGCACCAAGTCAGGCATGGGGAGGGTGTGTGCAAAGTATTTCAATTTCCTGGCTGTTTCAGAGATTTATGAAAATTGCTGCTGTGAAATAGTATTTTGTATACATCATAAGATGTGGGTGATGCAGGGAACTTCCCATATTGCAAGCTTCCTCCCTGCCTTTCTTCTTACATTGCTTCCTAGTTGGTTTTTCTTCCCTTTTTTCCTTCCTTACTTCTATATAAGACAAAAAGATTTCCTGTTTCTGGGAGCAATTTGCATATAATTTGGAGTCCTTAAAGTGATATTTTATACTTAATTTTTGGTAGTTTTTTTTGTCCATTTTATTAGCTGAATTAGTTATATGAATTTATATTTAAAACTTCAATAAAAGAAAGATTTTTTTCATTATTATTAGGGCATTAATTAGCTCAAACTTATTGTTAATTTGAATTTTAAGCCACTTTGAATTTGAGCCGCTTTGGGTGCCCTGCAGGGAGAGAAAGTGGGATAGAAATCTTGTAAATACAAGATAAATAAATAAATTTATCTCGTAAATAAAATAAATTTTGGGATTTAACATAATTCAATTTAAGTACTTGATTTTTATGCCTCATTTCTCTCTCTCTCTCTCTCTCTCTCTCTCTCTCTCTCTCTCTCTCTCTCTCTCGCTATCTGTATATGACCATAAGGGGGGATGCATGCTCACTAAATCACCCCAGCCCCACACCTTTCTAGGGATGGCCTCAATTGCATATTGTGATGTCCATTCTAGGGCCCTGGCCCACTTCCCCAGGGGGGCAGGGTTTTGTTAGTGCGGATTCGATACACAGTGGACTTACCTTGGCATGTAGACACATTCAGAGACTGTGGCATTGACTTGCAGATGCAGTTTAACCTTGTCAGGGTTTTAACATTCATCAGGGACCTTGTTACGACTCAAAGCCCTGATCGGTCTCTTTAACAGGAATATCTCCTGTGCTTTCTGGCAGTTCCGCTGGATGATGGGACAGATTCCCCCCAACTCTTGGCTTGTCCCATGTTGCCTCTCTGCCCATCCTGTGGATCACGTCTCCCAGGTAAGCACAGTGAGTTTCTAGGAGCCCTGGGGCTTATGGGTGGGTTGACAACTGCCCCTGATGCAGGTGCTCTGGCAGGGAAGCTTGCCCGGGGGAACCTTGGGGGGTAGTCCTGTGGGCAGATGACCTGTCCAGGTGCACTTGGACTCCCCATCACCTCCTCCAAGGCTGAAACTGGTTGTCCCCCAGTCAGGATCAGGCTCCCCAGGCCCTCTGGTCCAGCTCTGGTTGCACAAGGCAGTGGCTTCTCCAACACCTTCAGGCTGGGGATGGGTCAAGTAAAGGTAGGTTGGGGGACAAAGCCTCCCAGGATTGCCCTGCCAGTGCTGCAGTCACTCAGGAGAGAGCAATCTTTTCCACCCTGCATCCTCACTCCATTTGAGCCCACGCACCTACAGGGACAGCCCCTCCCCTTCCTGTCTCCTTGCCAGCCTGAAGTCTTGCAAGACCCTGGGCCAGCCTATTGCTTAGTCAGGTGCTGAGGCCAGCAGCCCAGGTCTTACAGGACTTTGGGCCAGTTGATCTTCCAGCCAGATGCTGTAGCTAGCAGTGGCCCAAGGTCTCGTGAGACTGGTTTGTCATTCAGCCAGGCACCATGGCTGGCAGCAGCCTGAACTGTTCTGCTGCCGTGCTCACCCCTCCCTGTGGGCATTCCTCTGGCTCAGAGCCAAGGGATTGGAGCAACCGGATGCAATCCCACTTCCCAGTTGAGGCAGTGCCCCTGTGACAGTGGCGTAGCTAATGATCATGTAGCCCAGTGCCAAGCTCAGAATGTTGCCCCAGAAGTGATGTCACAACCAGAAGTGACATCACACCGGGCTTTTTAAAAGTGAAAATTGGGAGGATCCCACCTCTTTCCCCCAGCAGCTCACCACCCACTTGCTCTGCTGCCTCCCCCCAGTCAGTGGCATAGCTAAGGCATCTATCTGCTACCCAGGATCAAAGAAGATTTTTTAGCCCCCCCACATGATAAAACCAAATTTAATTAAGTAAATAAATAAAAAGTTATTGGTTCCATGCTGTGTCATAATAACATCTGATTGGCACTCAGTCTCCTAGGTCAGTTTGGAGTTAAGTAAATCCACTTTTTGTTCCACAAGGCAGTTGTGTTGAAAACAAGAGGGAACGGAGGAGGCAGCCGAGGCCCCCACGGAGCCTTCCGTGCCATGGGGGTCTCCATGGCATCAGTCTGGGGCTGCTCCCAGCAGCCCCAGACCACTACAGTGGAGACCTCTGTGCAGCTTGTAAGCTGCGCAGAAGGCTCCGTGGGGGCCGGGAAGCGGCATGTGTCCCTCCGATGTCGGAGGGGGCACACGCCACTTCCATTCAGCCCCTGAGGGATGCCCTCAGTGGTGGAGCAGGGCAACCTGGCCAGGAAGTGGCGCGCGTCCCCTCTGACGTTGGAGGGGGCGCATGCTGCTTCCGCTCTGCCCCTGAGGCACGCCCTCAGCGGTGGAGTAGGGTGACCTGGTCAGGAACCAGTGCGCGTCCCCTCGACGTCGGAGGGGGCGCGTGCCAATTCTGCTCCACCCCTGAGGGACACCCTCAGCAGCGGAGTAGGGTGACCCGGCCAGGAAGCGGCGTGCGTCCCTTCCGATGTCAGAGGTGGTGCATGCCACTTCTGCTCCACCCCTGACGGACACCCTCAGAGGCAGAGCAGGGGCGCCCAGGAGCACTCCTGGGAGGCAGCCGGATGCTGCCTCCCAGGCAGCATCTCAGTGCCGACTGGACCACCCCCTGCTCCCCTCCACCTTTATAGGAGGAGATGAGATGGGCGCCCTAGAGAGTAAGTGCCTCTCTAGGGCGCCTGTCTCCTATCCTCTTATAAAGGAGGAGAGGAGGGGTGGCTCAGTTGGCGCCCAGGCACTGATGGAGAGGCAGCAAGCTGCCTCTCCACAGCACTCCTGGGTGCTCCTCCTGGCGGGGTCAGGGGTGGGGCGAGGCTCCGAGGCGCCCCTGGAGGGTTGGTGCCCATGGCATTTGCCCCACTTGCCCCCTAGGTACGCCAGTGACAGACATACTTTATGGCACGTTTGTGACACTCAGGCCCAAATTCTAACCAACTTTCCTGCACTGACACAGCTGTGCCAATGGGGCATGTGCTGCATTCTGTGGTAGGGGAGCACTCACAGAGGCCTTTTCAAGATAATGGAATGTTTGTTCCCTTACCTTGGAGCTGCATTGCCCTTACCCCATTACTGGAAAGTTGGTTAGGATTGCGTCCCCAGCACCAGTGCTGGAGCTCAGCACCAGCACTGAAGGGTAATGGGATTGGGCCCTTTGTCTGGTTCTGGCCCTGAAACACCCTCCCTGAACTGCTACCTGAACTCCCTGAAACTCCCTGAAACTCCCTCCCTGAACCTGTTGCTACCTCTCTTCCTTGAAAACCCTTCCTAAGATCTCTGATTTCCTCAACGCCTTTCAATTAATGCTGCCAGGGACAGCAAGGGCATTTCAACACTGGCAATTGACTGGGCTGTGACAAGAAATGCTGAGATTGCTTTGTGTGCACGAATTTTCCCAGTGAAGATAATGGCTGCTGCCTAATCTTCATCACAGTCATATTGTAATGACATTCCTTTGCCTTCTTAATCTTTTAGTCTATGTAGCTCTAACCTTGTTGAGATTTTTAAAAAGAGAGTAAAAAGGAGAGTGAGAAAGTCAATCTGGATCCATACATAATTGGCAAGTGGCAAAAGGGAGACTCAGTTAGCTGAGATTATTAAAACAGACGTGTTGCATCTGGTAGCAGCAGAATCTGTTTGTCCAGAGATATCCAGCAAATAAATAATTAAAATCTAATATTGGCAGATGTGCATCTTTCCCCAAATGACTGTCTTTGCTCTGATGTACACTAGCTGATAAAGCTATTAACTTTAATGACTGATTTTCCACCCCTCTTTCCAAATACCTTTCTGTCTCTGCATGCATAGAGACAGACAAAATATACCCTTAAAATCTGAAAACCTGTATCGCGTGGAATAAATATGTAGTGGAAGATACTTGATGCATGTATCTATTCCTGCTTCTGTTTGGCTGATACTTACGTTATAAGGATATAGATGCTGGCAACTATCTGTATTCTTGCCATTCGACCCTGGTTCAGAAGGAAATCTGCTGGGATTGGCTGCAGCTGGGCTTCATTTCAGAGGAAGAATATTGCTCCTGTAAATGACTCATTCGGTATGCATGATCAAACAACAGTCAATGGTTTCTTGTGCCTCATTAACTGTGGCAACAGGAAGAAGTATGAGTCTCCCCAAATACCTGACCTTCTTGCAAATGAGGGCCAATATTTTGCAAGGAATGAAAAAGAATTTAAAACATCATTGATTTCCTTTCTGTACAATAAACACTCAAAATCTAACAAATTAACACCATTTTGCTGACAAACTTTGAGCAAGCAATAGAATTGCATCAGAATAAATCACTGGAAATTTGGCATGTACAATATATTTCCATGCCTTTTGTTTTTCCACCTCAAAGCCAACAAATAAGTTAGGCTTTGGTGGTTGAAAATAGTCAGGAAAATTAAGCAACTTAAGACACTGTAACTGGGGTAGTGTAAAACTAGATCCATGGTACATGTACCATCAGTGGTACTTCATATTGGGACAGCTGTTACATAGCCCCACTGCCTAGGGGAACAGATGACACTGCTCTGCCTGGCCTAGTAATGCATCAGTAGCAAAGGTGTGGTTGGGAAGGACCTTCAGAAAAGATGCAGACTAGAGAGGAAGTTTGCAAAACAGAAGAGCGATCAGAAGGCAACAGCAACCAGGCAACAGCAACCAGTTGTCCCTTGTGGTAGGGACAACTTTAGAAAACCACCTGCTTTGGTGCACAGCAACCATCTTTGGGGGTAATTATTATTATTAACAGTATTTATATACCGCTTTTCAACTAAAAGTTCACAAAGCAGTTTACAGAGAAAAATCAAATAACTAAATGGCTCCCTGTCCCAAAAGGGCTCACAATCTAAAAAGATGCCAAGGAATACCAGCAGACAGCCACTAGAACAGACAGTGCTGGGGTGAGGTGGGCCAGTTACTCTCCCCCTGCTAAAAAAGGAGCACCCACTTGAAAAAGTGCCTCTTACCCAATTAGCAGGGGTGAATGACAAATGCAAGGTTCTGCACTTAGGCAAAAATAACCAAAGATGTGGGTATAGGAATGGGGGATACCTGGCTTGGCAGCAAAACATGAGAGCGGCATCTTGGAGTTGTAGTGGATCACGAGATGAACAAGTCAGCAGTGCAATTGCTGTTTTAGCCTGTATTAGTAGAACCGTAGCTTCCAAATGGCGAGAAGCTGTGGTTCTGCTTTACTCTGCATTACTCTGCATTGGTCAGACCTCACCTGGAGTACTGGGTCCAATGCTGGGCACCTCACTTTAAGAAAGATGCAGCCAAACTGGAGCAGGTTCAGAGGAGGGTGATGATGATCAGGTGGCTGGAGGACAAGCCCTATGAAGAAAGGTTGAGGGAACTTGGTATGTTCAGTCTGGAGAAGCTAAGAGGGGATATGATCGCGCTCTTCAAGTACCTGAAGGGCTGTCGTATGGAAGAAGGGACAAATTTGTTTTCAGCTGCCTCTGAAAGTCGAACTAGATCAGGTACAAACTGCAAGAGAAGAGATTCTGGTTGGACATCAGGAAAAATTTTTTGTTGGTAAGGTTGGTTTGGCAATGGAACAGATTGCGGAGAGGTGGTTGATTCTCCTTCACTGGAGATCTTCAGCCGAGGCTCGACAGGCACCTGCTAAAGAAGCTCTAGGAAGATTTCATGCTACAGACAGGGAGTTGGACAACTAGACAACCTTCCTTCCCTTCCAGTTCTATGATGCTATGATTCTATGGCAGAAAAGTGGTACCTACAAAGGTTAAACTTGGATAAGTGATGATTGTTAAAGAGAGACAGAGAGCGAGAGAGAGATTAAATTCCCTATAGCCCAATCCTAATTCCCCCTCCCTGTCAATGCATCTGCACTAACAGTGTGTGCCCTACATCCTATGGGGGCAGTCATGGAGGTCTACTCATAGTAAGGCAACTTTTATTCCCTTAGCCTTGGGCAAGCTTTCACTGCCCAAATAGATCTCCTCAGAAATGTGCCACAGCACAGTAAGGGAGAGGGAAGGGTTGTGGGAATTGGGATAGGATTCTGACACATGCCAGTGCTGCCGGGATCTACGAACTCTCTCCTCCATCCCACCATCCCCATCCGCCCCTTCCCCAAACAAGCACTCCCCATGTCGGCCTACCTGAGCTCTCACAGGTAGCTGGCTGTCGCATCAGGCTGCAAACACTGCTGTAATTTGTGGTGGATGTTCCAAAATGGCTGTTGGTGCTCACATTGCACCGCCATATAACCAGTGCTTTGTTTGTAAAAAAAAAAAAAAAAAAAAAAGGTGCAGAAACTCACAACTTGTTAATATTTTATTAACATAAAAAGGCAGGAGATCTGGTCTAGAGGGTAGAGCCTCCATTTGCCTGAAGATTAACATCCACAAGGTCGCCAGTTCGAGGCCACCGGCACCGTGCAACCTTGAAGCAGCTGGCAAGCTGCAGCTGAGCTGTTCCATCTGCTCGGAGCGTGGGAGGATGGAGGCCAGAATGTTAAACCAGATCGGAGTGTAACACCTTGAATGTAGTGGTTCTTGAAAGAAAGAACCTTCTTTCAATTTATAAAAATCCCTGCGTGGATTTAATAAGCCTGCCTATGTAAACCGCCTTGAATAAAGTCTTGAATAAAGACCAAGAAAGGCGGTATATAAATACTGTATATTATTTATTTATTTATTTATTTATTTATTTATAAACCATTTTTTATTGGAGAAATAAAATATTTTTTATGTGCTTCCCCCCTAAAGATGAACTTACTTCTGAGTAGACATGCATAGGATTGGGCTGTCAATCTCCACATCCCCTTCCTCCTAGCTACTTTTTCTACACACGGGGGAAAATACTGTACAGGTGCACTTGTAGTGTGTAGTATGTAGTGTGGCACTACTTCGAGGAGAGGAAGCAGTGAATGGATTCCGAAAAATGGCTTACATGAGTTCCATGTAGTAAAATTACTCTAAGCAACTGTGGGAGTAAGAACAAAAAAGGAATTCTTACCCGAGAGGGGTCCTTAGGTGCACATAGAAACAGCTACGTTTGCAAACAAGCGATTAAATATGGTTTAATTCAGGTATCAGAATACTCTGGGAAGGTACTTAACATGCAATTGTATGTTTTCTGCTGCCCTGAGCAGCTGCTGTGCATTGCTGGAGAGAAGCTGCAAACGCTGGCTGGTGGAGGGCATGCTTGTGGGGGAAGGATCAGGAGGATCTCTGGCAAGGCTGGACAGCATGTTGTACACACATAGAATCCCTTTTCACCTGCCCTTAGCATGTGAAAATGGTGCAGATATATCTCTCTGCCAGGATTAAGAGCCCAATCCTAGGTATGTCTACTCTGAAGTAAGTCTTGTTCTAGTCAATGGAGCTTACTCCCAGGAAAGTGCCTAGGATTGCCGCCTAAGAGCCCAATCCTATGCATGTCTACTCAGAAGTCCACTTTAGTGAATGGGGCTTACTGTGGATAGGATGGCAGCCTCAGGACCCAATCCTGTGCCTGTCTCCTCAGAAGTCAGTCCCATTAGAGGCAGTGGGGCTTCCTCCCAGGAAAGTGTGGACAGAACTGCAGCCTCAGAGCCCCTCCTGTGCCTGTCTGCTCAGAAGTCAGTCCCACTAGAGGCAGTGGGGCTTCCTCCCAGGAAAGCATGGAGAGGACTGCAGCCTCAGAGCCCCTTCTCTGCCTGTCTACTCGGGCTGCAAGGCTATGACACTTTCCTGGGAGTAAGCCCCATTGAACACAATGGAACTTACTTCTGAGTAGACATGCATAGGCTTGGGCTCTCAGGCTGCAAGGCTATGCACGCTTTCCCAGGAGCAAGCCCCATTGAGCACAATGAGACTTACTTCTGAGTAGACATGCCTAGGCTCATGCTGCAGATTGGCACGGGGCTGCACCACCAGCTTCCTTCCCCTCCTCCTCCACCAAGCCAGTACCTGGGTGTTCCGTGGGTGCCGCAGCCCATCTCCCTGGCTGGCTGGCTGTCTGTCCTCCTCCTCGGCGTCAGCGCGTGACCCCCGCGCCCTCTACCGGCTTGGAAGCTGCGCAGGGAAGCAGAGCGTGGGGGGGAGGGGAGGTGGGCTGGGCTCAGGCAAGAGCTTGGAGATGGGGGCAGGAGCAGGTCGTTGTGCAGTCAGGCAGGGGTCAGGTGCCCGCCCACCCTGCACACCCCAGCACCCACCCAGCGAATGCCTCTGTTTTGCTCCCCCCTCCTGGAATGCCTCCAAAGGGGAGGGGCCCCTGCAAAAAGGTGCCGGAACTCCATCCCCCCGCGTTCCATTAGAAAAAAAGCCCTGCATATAACCATTTACAACAGTGGAAATGCTATCCTGTTGCCATAACCCCTAGGCAGGATTGAGCTACTGCCTTTGGAACTCAGAGAGATATTTCATATTGGGTGAGGTTTTCACACACAGGTGTTTTTTCACACATCTGCATTGCATTTAAATTAGGCAGCCTGCACACTCTCTCACTCCTCCACAGCTGTGCTACTTCTACTTGGATGTAACTATGTAGTGTTTGTCCACTTTGATGTTTCTCCCATGCTTCAGCTTCAAGCCATCTGTGCAACTGCGATGCAGAGCTGGGATGGGAGCCACCCACCCATACTTTCAAAGGTGCAACTTTACTATCTTTGTTGCCAGAATGCTCATCTTTGTCAATCAATAAACATAATGTTTTCTGTAAAGCCAGAAGAAAAAATGGAGTATTTTTTGCAGATACATGAGCTACCATAGTAAACACCCATACACCATGATGTCACCTGGAACTATGTCTGCAGTCATGACTGGCCTACTGATGAGGCTGACTACAGCACCTGTTTCACAGTCCAATCCTGAACTGCCCTGGGGGGGGGGGGGCAGGGCTGTAGCAGCACTAAAAATGGCTGCCACCTCATCCTGCACACTACAGGCAGCGGCCGATTCCTCAAGAGAAGGGAACTTTGTCCCCTTCCCCTGCATAGAGTGAGTAGCCCCACAATGGGGCTGCTCAATTTTCCACCGACCCAAAGGTCGGCAGAGAATCAAGAGCCTCCATATCGGTCAGTGAGCCCAACACGGAGACTCTGGATCTGGTGGCTTCAGCATGTTCTACTCATTCTGTTTATGTCAAACAGAACAGTGCATATGGAGGTAGCAATAGAGCTCAAGGTGTGAGGAGCAGGGGGGCCTGGTCTATCATGCCACAACTTCCTTTTGTCCCCCGCTTTTTGATGATGATGAAGCGGCGGCAGTGGTGCTAGTGATGGTAGTGATGGGGACACACACACATATGCTAACATGCGCATGAGTGTTGAAGGGGAGAGGATTTCATGTGCTGCTTCAAATGCCACTTTGACTCAGACTGGACCTGCTACAGTCGTAGTCTAGTCAGCATGTATTTGCTATGAATTCTGTGCATTCTTAAAGTGAATGTGTTCACACTGTGGCCAGATTTTATTTTATTTAACAAGTGACAAGCTGATGTTTTGTAGGATGTAAATGTCTGAAGATCCTACACTAATTCTGACGTTGCTGGTGGTGTGTAGGAGCTTCAACAGCATGCTTTATGCTTTAATCTGGTAGATTAGAAAACCCAGTTAAAGTGGAAGAATTCATAATGTGGCTCCTTTCCTCATGACTTTAGCCCAGACTTGGGCAGGCAAGCCAGAAACAAGCCACTTGGGCAACAAAGGTCTAATCAGGAATATCTCCAAAACTCACAGTGATGCTAGGAATCTGTAGCTCAGTGTCTGTACATGACTCCAAGGCCTCTATTGTGACAACAGGTAGTGAGGCTCTTTGTATGTACCATGGTAGTACAGTCTTGGATCTTCTAGACCACATTATCATTCCTTGCAGTGATGTGGTGGTGTCATCCTGCCGTTGCACTGAAGTCACATGGGCATAGGAGGCAAGCCAAAAATGCAGCTGATAAAGAGGTATTGCAAAACTATTATGTCTCCTGTGTGTCCTTTTCACCAGGAAAATGACCCAGAAATGGCCTAATATTAGTAGGGAGCATGAAACAATAGCTAAAAGAGGGAAGTCAGCTTGCACTTTGTCCTGGGTGCTCTCAAGAACTTACAAAAGTACCTTTGGTGTATGACAATTTTTTTAACATCCAATAATTTTATATACATTCTTTTAAAAAAAAATCCATATGCAGTCTTAAAAGAGACACTTCATTATAACAAGAAAAATGTGTTGATCCTCACAGCAGTGATTAGGCCATTTGTCAAATACTGTTAGCGTTTCTGATAACATTTACAGGTCACATTCGCAAGTTTTAGCAGCCAGCAGAATCAAGACTGTCGAAATGGAGCATATCCACCTGAACTTAGGAGATTGATCATTACGATTAAAGTTTGACAAATTCAGTTAAACTTTCCAAAATTCCCTTCCAAAGTGCAATATCCCTGGAAGCTTGGAAAGTCAGAACAATGATGTGTCAGCTTTCTCTGAAGTTCTTTCCTGAAACAGCTCTGTGTGTGTGTGTGTGTGTGTGTGTGTGTGTGTGTGTGTGTGTGAGAGAGAGAGAGAGAGAGAGAGGTAACAGGAGGCTTAGAAAATATTTTTTACCATGTCAAATGTAGAATACAGCAGTGCTTCCCAAACTCCTACAAGGGAGTTAGGAGCACTGTAAGTGTGTGTAGGGGAGGGGCTATGACAACAATGCAATCCTCAGGATCCTGCTGCTGCCAGAGATGGGAGCGTTTGTTTTTTTTACTTACTGGCAGCCAGCGCAAAAGTCCTGCGGGGTCTGGGAGGGTCCATTCCCGCACCTCCAAACATGTAAAAATAACAAGAAAGGGCACTTACGGTTTCAAGACAAAAACTGGAAGTGCCCTTTTTTTCTTTTTTTAGATGTTTGGAGGCTCAGGGAGCTCTGTGGAAGGCTCCCTGGACCCACCAGGACTTCAGTGCTGGGTGCTGGTAAGTAGAAAAAAAACAAACAAACCAACCTTCCCATCCCCTGTGAAAGGAATGAGAGAAGAAGCTCTTTACAAGTCAGGCAGTTAGTAGGGCAATAACCCAATCACCCTCTAATTACCCAACCAGCTTGTGGTTACTGCCAATTGCTTTCTCAAGCCAAGGAGCTCACAGACCATACAATCAGGTCAATTTACAATTGCCCTCCAAAGCCTTGACTTCCCAGCCAGAGTCTCCCCCTTGACTTGTAACAGGGTGTCAGGCAGCCGCAGACCTCCGCAGCCCCGCACCCAGGGCAAAGCTCCACGATGGCACCCCCAGCAGGCTATCGCCACCCCCCCATGCAGAAATCCACCTCCCCCCACTCACCAGAGGCTCACAGAACCTCACACGACCTCCTCCCATGCCGGAGAAACTTCTGTGAGGTTCCCCGGCGCTACAAACTGTCCTTCCGGCAAACTGGAAGCACAGTTTCCGCCTGTCAGGAGCCTCAGAAAGGCTTCTACAGGGTCCTAGAGACTGATGCCTGGGGCATTTGCCCCAGGGAAGTCTATAGGAGGTACGCAACTGGTGTCAGGCACACTTAATGGGCATCAGGGTAGCATAAGACCAAGTCACCAGTAACCAGTCCTAATTACCACCAGTTTCCCCCTTCCATGATTCCAATAATCCACACAGCTGGATTTATCTAAGGATAGAGAATAACATAAAACAGGCATAGATTAGGCATAGATTTAGGAATTTGAAGAGAGCATATAATACACACCAAAATTAAAATAATAAAAACTAACTCCTAACACTAATACTAACTATTACTCACCAAAGTCTCACATCAATAAATCTCAGTCCGTCAGCCAGCCTTGCCGCGGTCAGGGTCATCCAACTTGGAACAGAGTGGTCAAAGCTCAGGCCCCCACAGGCCAGAGAAGAACTAAGACAAAGGATGTTCCTAACAGGTAATTCTTTTACCAAACTTGATTTCAACAGCCAACTAGAATTCAGAACACAATGTTCTGAACCAATCAAATGTTCTAGTGGCGGACGTGCAATCTGGCAACTGCTCATATGGCAAAAGCTTATATGCTTTTAACCAGTTTTGCCTTTTCTGTGACATCCTGATCCCAGCAGCCTGATCCTGGGAATAGCGTTGCTGCATCCCCCTGCCCTTAAAATGGTAGGGACAAGTGCTTCCCTGGCTGGCGGGTCCCAACCCAGCAGTTTGGGAACAATATTGTTTTTGGGCAGCAGTTTGGGCAACATTGTTTTTGTTTTCATTCCTGTTAGCCACCTGGGCACTCTATTAGGGAAAATGGGATAGAAATACACGGGGGGCCATATCTGCGGATCCTGTATTCATGGTTTCACTTAAGCTCAGATGCTGGGGCCCTCCCATGTGCCCCCTGCAAGCCTCCAGAAGCAAGGGAAGCTATGCTCCCCTCGCCTATGGGGGCTCTTCTGAGCCCCAGAATGGCCAGGCACATCCTCCTATGTGGGGCTCAGAATGGCCATTTCAGCTAGAAAAGCTTCACTTGTGATTCCCCTCCCCCCCATAAAACTGAAAATGGCATTTTTATGCCTTTAAAAGGGATTTTATGCCTTTAAAACTGTCCCACCAGATGGCAGGGGGTGGCCCTGGTATCTGTAGATTCAGGTATCTGCTGGGCGTTCCGGAACAGAACTCCCTCAGATACTGGGGCATGCCCGTCTGTATCATAAACAATCATTGCTCCTTCTGATGCCAGTGTCACTCTCCTGGGGATGGGAAGTAACCACTTTAGCTGCATCTCACACATGATCTCTTTTGTCATACCTTCACTGTACTGACATGGTACTAGTAGCAATCACCCCATTCTCTGTCCCAAAAGAACCAACCTTTGGAGCAGCTGGTTAACAGTATCTCTGGAACATTATTAATTTATCTATTTCACCTTTCTATGCATCATGGCAGCATATTATGCTGATGCCATGTTGGTGGGAACTCTAGGACAAAGCCATGCACTTGACCCTCATGGTGATCCCCCCATGCACATTGGTCACTGTCATCAGGGTTCAGGGGGCAGTGTGGCCTTCGACAAGCACCTGTTGGAGATGCTCTAAGAGGATTTCCTGCCTAAGGCAGGGGGTTGGACTAGATGACCTATTAGGCCCCTTCCAATTCTATGATTCTATGATTGGCCAAGTGGGTACTCTGATGGGCATGAACCCTTGAGTAGTGTCAGGACTTTGGCTCCATAAAAGAGGTTCCCAGGTAGTCATCCATCCAGTTTCTGACTGGAGCTAGATTTGTTTAGCTTTAAGAAGATCACTGTATCATATGCTATCAGACCATGCCCTAAGGCACTTTCACCATATAGAAAGAGATATTTTTGATAGCCGCAAAATTCATGGAGCTCTCTTCTCCTGGGGGTTCAATGGAGCACTCCCTCAAGAATATTCAAAAATAACATAAATTGTTTTCCTGTTTGGTTAGGAGTCTAGTACCTGCAGTTAAAAGATACTTTATATTGTGGTTTGTTTTTTTAAAAAATGTGTTGTTACCTATGTTGACAGGGAGAGTAAAATTAAATTAACAGCCAAATCTTATCTAACCCTTCCCCATCGATGCAGCCTGTTCCATCAAGTGGGCCCATAGGATTGCGCTATATACATATCTTAGTGTAATGGAATCCTTAACTTTACTGGGGTCATTATTTTATACAAAGATGAGTTGGGGAGGAAACAGCAGAGATGGTAATGGATTTTTAAAATTCCAAATGAATCAGAACATTTTTTAAAAACATTATAAGTAGAACTTGATAAAGATGTTCATCACACAAGAAGTAACTCATTCAACATTCAGGGCATGATCTATCGAAAGTTAAGTATTGTTAAGTCACATTGATTTCAATGGGAGAGTTAAACCTGTCCTTAAATCCATCTCGTTAAAATTAATGGGACTTACAAGTGCTTAGCTTTGGCCAGTTCATGCACATAATTAGTAGGCTGAAGACAACTATTTTAAGTTACTGCCTGAGCATACATTGGGTGTTGTTCCATATTAGCAGAAGCCTGTTCATTAAGGACCAGCTAGTGATGAGCTGGTTGATGGCTGAATTTAACTTCCTTTAAATCTCTAGAAGATCAAGTTACTGACAAGTGGCCCAATCCTGTGAGGGCCTTCTGCTGATGGAACAAGCATTCTGTCAGCAGAAGGTCCTCTCCATTGGTGCTGGGGCAGAAAGGGGGAGAAGTGGGACAGGGATAGGGGCTGCTGGGAGGCATTGTGGTAGTGGGCAGGAGGCAGTTATTGGAAGCAACTACACAGTTAACAGGGATGGGAAAATCCAGCAGGGCTTGACTATAGTCTAGAGTCGCCACCGCCCTGCGACTTGGCTTGAAAAAGAGTCACAATGAGAGCACTTTCTGAGTCGCCGAGTCACCCTTTCGTGACTCTACTCAAGTTGAATTGCTCCCCCTTCAAAAAGCCCACTGCAGAAAAAAACGGGACTAGTGCCAGGCTGTGTGTGTGAGAGAGTTCACTTTAAAGACTTCCCTGCTGCTCCATCCCATCTGTAAAGAGGGTGGGAGGTGGTGGGAGGGACTGCATGAGAGCAGGGACAGAAGCGGCAGGAGGGAGGAGGGCCACACGCAGCAGCTGCAAGGCTTACTAAGACAACCTGATCCTTTGCAACTCTATTTTGAACTAGTTCCACCGCAGTCGGTCATTCAATGAGGCTTCCTCTGCCCAAGTAACAACGGAGCTTACAGCTGCCATGCCATGTGGTTGGCAAGCTTGAGCGCTACAAACTGCCTCCCGCCCCCTCCCTTGGCTTCTACAGCCAATCATAAGACAAGGACCCCCTTGGGCTCCTCCTCCTGAGTCCAATGATCATCCATTCATTCCTTCCTATCAGAGTTCTGCTCCTGCCTCCCCCCCCCATTCATTGCAAGAGGAAAATATTAACCCTTCCCTGCCTTGTGGCTTGAACTCCCTGCTGCTTACCTGATCTGAATGCTGGCCCCATGAGGTTTTTCACAATGTGAAAATACACCCAGGCACACCCAGACACATGTAGACTCAAGTCAGCATGCATGGGGATGAGTGCCGAGTCAGGAGGCCCCTGACTCGAGTGTTTTTCAGAGTCTTCCATGTGTGCGACTCACGAGCCAACAAGTTACCAAAAATGTGCATGAGTCACTGACTCAACTTCCCATTGCTGACAGCTAATATGCAATGCCTACTGCTTGGCCTTGCCATGCCTCCCTGGTCTACTCGAACTTGTCCCAGACAAAGAGCTGACACAGATCCAAGTAGACTCATAGGGAGATGAGGCTCAAGTTCCCTTACCCAGTGGAATACCACTTCAGAATGAAGGTGAAGGGCTTTATTTTTTGTCTGATTTCCTATATTTAATATCTCCTGTACTGGATAACCTTAGAGTCCTACTTTACTACATGTAGGAAGGTTTTGTCTTACATTGGAGAGTCTTCATAAATTTGATTCCCCAATAGCTGTCATGTGACATGGTCCAGAATTGTACCACCTTATTCTGCTAAATTTGTAGAAAGAGTTTTAGAGATAGGTTTTCAAAGTAGATTTAATTTCTGAAAGCTGAGATATTCTCACAAATACACTTTCTCTTCTGTTTCTTCTCAGTATGAATATGATGAGAACATAGGTAAGCACCATCCTCAAGGCAAATAAAAAATTATCACAGCATGCTACATTTTATGCTTTAATCAGCATTCTCCGCCGCTGTGATTTCACAACTTTTGCTCCTACTAGGCAAAAAAGAGTTTTCAACAAGAGAAACCTGTTTTCTACCACTGAATGAACAAACATACATTTCCTGGAAATGTGACTAATTTTTCCTATTTTCTTAATATACTGTAACACAGGCCTACAAAATTGAGGGTCAGAAAGGTTTTTCCCAAACTTTATGGTGGTTTGATATGAATTTGGGTTGCCGATTCAAAAAATGGCATCTCCGTTTTGCCCTATCATGTCTAGTTTTGGAGATATAATATAGCCTCATTGTGTATAGGCTCATGGTGTAGGCTTCCTCATGAGGAAGCTGCTTGAACCATTCACTAAAGAGGCTATGCCGTGTCTCCATAACTCGACGTGATAGGGCAAAACCCCAAATATACCCAGGAATTAGTGTAAAGTTTAAGGAAGTAAAATGTGTGTTGGCCTGTGTAAGCGGAAAGGATAAAAAAAAAAATCACCTTAACTCATGCCAGCAGGATTAAAAAGTACAATTCATTCATAGCTGGCAAAACCCAAGAGCAGAAACAGATGAATACCAGAGTGTTAACAAACATACTCTGGTGACATATGTACTGTGTATTTTCATGGACTCCTATACATGCATGTGCAGGAATCTTGTACTCATTTTTCATGATGAACACACTTCACAAACCAGAAGCAGAAGATGACAGAAGGTGATTCTGAGGCAATTCAGTTCCAAACAATTAATTTATTGAAAAAAAATGTAATATAATGACTAAAAGTAATGACGTAAACAAAAATTTATAGAGTAAATAAAAGAAACAGTTTAATTGCAACAGTTCTAAAATTGTTTTAGAGTGCTCAGATGGACAGGCATGAATAAAAGGTGGTGGGGGGAAATGAAAGAATCAGGAAAATACCTGTTATATATGAATCATCTATCAGGAAAAACATAGGGCTCCCAACAGAGACAGCACTTAACAGAAGGGAAAAAGAAAGGAAACCAAAGTGGCACAAATAAGATGCTACCTGTTCTTGAAGCTAGAGGGCAATTCAGCTCTGAAAGGAAGAGACAGAAGCCAGTGGAAGTGATCCCCCCCCCCCACACACATTCCTGCTTACGACTCTGTTCACACACTTGGGGAAAGGATGCTCTATTTTAAAAGGTTTTGCAAATGTTCTGAGAAAGGAGTGAATCAAAATCTATAGTGGCCCTAAGTGAATGTTGGCAATTAAAACTTCACTAATGAGGAAAAACAGCTCCTGTGTGACCTACCCCTATCTTTAACCAAGGGGGTATGAGGGATGCACCATAAATTTTGCTTGGGAAAGGAAAGTGCCACTTGGTTGAAAATGGCACCCAATTATTACTAGATCTTATCAAACATCAAGATGAAAAATTCATCCTGACCTTGGGATAACTTTCCAGTTGCCCAATTACCCTGTCATAAAAGAGGATGAGATAATACAGAACTCATTATAATTGGTACTTGGTTGTTTTGGGCAGAAAGGTTTTCATTTTCAAAGGATAATGAGAATGTAAATTCTCAGATATGATAATGCCCACTTTCACAAGGACACCAAATCTGTTGTTGTCTGAAGTACAGAGAAGTCCAGACCTTCCTGCTAACACAGACTATGCTTCCCATGAACCAGTGTGAGAAACCAATGTTTTTGGTTCAGCATCCTGCCTGGTATTAGAAGAAAGTCATTCTCCATTCTCTTCTGAAGTTTCAGTATTCTGAAGATACTAAAAAGAATATCTACACTGAGTCCACAGTACTACCCATTAGTGCTGCCAAGGCCTTGCTTTTTTCACAACTAGCTGGAAGCCAAATTAAAGTGGAGATTCTACCCTGCACACGAGAAAGTACTATATTATCCAGCAATGCCCTTCCCAGGGTCCAGATGCTTCTATAAGATCATCTCAAAAGTCAGTTCCATTCAGCAAATATTTCTTGTGTCTCATTGAGGGGGCAAAGCAAGGAATAAGCACTTGTCAGGAAAAAAGTCACAAGTCCATGTGAAAAAATGACTTTTTTCTATGTCTGCCATTGGAAAATATTTTACTATGTAAATTACTAATGGAGTATTCTGTTACATAGCGGGGGGGGGGAGAGTAACCTGTTGCCATTAGTGGTGGAAACAGTAGTGCATTGTATTGTAAGAGAATCCAATATGTATTGCTGAAAAGGGATATTTTGGTATGTATTGCTGAAAAGTATATTGAATTGAACTTCTTTGAACTTCCCTGTAGTTGAACTTCATTGTAACTTGACTGCAAGGTCAAAACATATTAAGGAATAAAATAGGACTGGTAGTTTTTTTTACTATTTCCCAGCCTCCATTAGAAAGAGATGATGGGCAGTTTGCCCTGGCTAGCAATGGCAGCAGGAAGGCTGGTATGCAGATCCTGGTAAAAGAAAAAGCTTTGAGAGGTGCTTTATTTTCATTTTTGGAACTGGTTGGCTATAACAACTACAGAAACGGAACCCCTGCAGATACCAGGGCATGCCTGTATTCATTGGAAGGGCCATGAGCCAACACATGGATTGAGGTGCCTGTTTATGAATACATACTTATGTACCTGAGCACATGTGGCAATACTTTGCTCCTGCAGGATTCCAGACAGGTCAAAGCAACCCATAGGATACAACCCAAAAACTGTAACAAAATGCTACTACTGATTGACCTAAATAATGAAAATTTCCCAAAGTGTCCTTCTCTTGTCATTGTTATGCTAAAGCATTATCTTTCACATGCAGGTTCAAAATGACCAGAGTCACCACTCAGGCTCACCACACTAGCATGCAGATTGAAAAATTCAACAAAGGAATTTTGAAGGCCCTATTTCAAATTATTTAATGAAAGCAATGCATTGGGGTGGAAATCTATCTTTTATAAGCATCTAAATAATTAATGTCTGGAAAATAACTGAACCAAAGTTTGCTGCAGCTTTAATCAATGGCTAACTTTCATTCAGAACAGTCTCTATTCAAAGAGGAGAATTTTGTAAGGTTAAGATTCACAGAGAGTTGAGATCTCAGATTTCAGGAGTGACCAATACAACCTTTATTGCATAATCCTTGTACCTTTGTTCCAATTTTCTTTTATTCTGCCATGGCAGCCAGAACGGATTAAGTAGGAGGAAACTCACTGGTTCAATATTTTATCAAAGTTAGTCTGAGGATGAACCATTATCTAAAAGATATGCTTAGTTCAAATAGAAAGCAAAAGGAAGGATAAACAGTGTTTTATCTCCCTGTATATGAAGTGTCTGCTCAAGGTCACAGCTTGATGTGTGTTATATACTGAGTGCTAACTACCAGCCTGGCCTGCCCTAATTCCAGATTTCTCTTTTTGCTCTTGCTTTCTTTCTAGGAGTAAAGGAATTTTCATTCTCCTATAGCCGTTGGTCCACTGTTATGCTGCCTCAGGCATTTAACAATTCTTGATGCATCAGAGAAAGGTAAAGTACCACTATGCACCCAAGCAATGATGTATTAGGAAAGGAGGGGAGAAGTCCCTTTAATTCCCAGCAATCAATCAGCTGAAACCCTGAGGCATGAAAGTTGGTGTTAGCATTGGCAAACTGAAAAATAGCTCAGAGGTTTAGTACAGATAAGTACCGAAAGGCCCAGTGAGTCCCTAAACTCTTAGCTGCATCTTTGGTCTTTAAAAAAATGGTGTTGGAAAGGTTGGAATCTTTTACGCCCCTGGTGTGACTTACACAGGAAAGCTGCGGTGTGAAGTACACAGCCCTGTAAGAAAGTTACTTCAAGATAGTCTCATAATTGCACCCTTCCTGTGAGAATTGTGTGAGATTTTTTTAGATGAAGTCAAAAATATCGCTTTTTGTCTAACAGTTTGTCTTCTAGCATTTTCTTGGGTAACCTTGTGGCCTACTTCTGCAGCTAAGCCAGGCAGGTGCCTTTTCTTGAGAGGGCAGTAGCAAGGCTTGAGAAAATGTGCAAACCTTTATTGTCCAACAGTCATTAATAATATATAAGGCTGTTTAACACTTATTGCTGCTGTAACCACCTCTGTCTCCAGAATTGTCTGCCAAACTTCCATTCTTCCTTGAGTGTCTCCCTTTGCTGATACTCAAGCAATACACTCCAACTTTCTGATACACAATTGTTCTGAATGTTTTAACAAACTAATCATGTGGAACCAGGAATGGTGCCGCTATGTTTGCTGCCCAATCCCACGCTATCCCAAGTCTGCTGCCGCCGTCTCTGTTGCATAATACTAAGAAGAGCCCCTGTTGCATGGTTTTCACAGAACAGTAAGTGCCAGATTATTGGTTTTATTTAAAGGGGTAGCACAAGTGAAAGAGCTTTTTTGTTTATGTACTCCCTATACATAAAACCAATAGTCCTGCATTTCCTGATTAGCAAGCAAGAAGCAGATCAACGTGGCTCATGTCCACAGTGGGATGGAGAGGCAGCAGCAGACCTGGCACCCCAAATCTGCTGTCCTCTCACCCACACTGCCCCCACCATTTGCCACTGTTGCAAGCCACATCAGGCCACTTCATGGTTGTGCTCGCTCTGCGTGGCCCACAGCTGTGGATCTTTCCTTAGGGAAAATTATTTTCTTAAAACTCAAGAATATTTAGTATTCTTTTGTTACTATCTAATCACTTCAGTCCATTTAGTAAATCAAATAACACAGATTGTGTAGAAAACTACAGTTTACCTTCTATTTAATGGATATGAATCTATGGTTCTTAAATATGTTAAAATTACACAGCATCTATATAGTATTTTAAAGTATTCAAAGCATTTTACATATAATATCTCACTAATTATCGTAACAGTACCGTAAAATAGTTAACTACTGTTAATTTTTTTTCTATAGCAGTAGTGGCTTGTCTGTGGCTACATAGTGCATTCTGGCTAACAGTCCAATCCTACCTTTAAAAAATCCCTGCTGATGCAGTCATGATATCAGAGTTCATTCTACATCCTGTGGGGGAGGGGGGAGAATTTCGGTGGCCTCCTTGAGGTAAAGAAACATTTGTTTCTGTCACACCTGCCCCACTGGATCGAGCAGTGGCCATCTGACGAATGTCCTGACATGGATCCTGGCTGGCCTGATCTGCAGTTAACATAAGAACATAAGAACAGCCCCACTGGATCAGGCCATAGGCCCAACTAGTCCAGCTTCCTGTATCTCACAGTGGCCCACCAAATGCCCCAGGGAGCACACCAGATAACAAGAGACCTGCATCCTGGTGCCCTCCCTTGTAATGGCATTCTGACATAGCCCATTTCTAAAATCAGGAGGTTGCACATACACATCATGGCTTGTAGCCCATAATGGATTTTTCCTCCAGAAACTTTTCCAATTCCCTTTTAAAGGCATCTAGGCCACATGCTGTCACCACATCCTGTGATAAGGAGTTCCACAGACCAACTACACGCTGAGTAAAGAAATACGTATTTTCTTTTGTCTGTCCTAACCCTCCCAAAACTCAATTTTAGTGGATGTCCCCTGGTTCTGGTGTTATGTGTAATGAGCATTTCTCTATCCACTTTATCCTTCCCCTGCATAATTTTGTATGTCTCAATCATGTCCCCCCTCAGGCGCCTCTTTTCTAGGCTGGAGAGGCCCAAACGCCGTAGCCTTTCCTCATAAGCCCCAGCCCAGTAATCATCTTAGTCGCTCTCTTTTGCACCTTTTCCATTTCCACTATGTCCTTTTTGAGATGTTGTGACCAGAACTCGACGCAATACTCCAGGTGTGGCCTTACCATAGATTTGTACAACGGCATTATAATGTTAGCCGTTTTGTTCTCAATACCTTTTCTAATTATCCCAAGCATAGAATTGGCCTTCTTCACTGCCGCCGCACATTGGGTCGATACTTTCATCGACCTGTCCACCACCACCCCAAGATCTCTCTCCTGATCTGTCACAGACAGCTCAG